>NC_059341.1:28451000-28761500 GCF_018350155.1 Leopardus geoffroyi | reverse complement strand
GCCCACCAGGGGCCGTGTTCCAGGGACTGCCTTGCAGGAGATGGGCCAGGAGCCCACGTGGGGGATGTGTGCCAGACGTGGCCTGTGCTCTCTCCAGGCAGGGCTACGAATTTTCTTGCTACCAGTAACATGATAACGTGGGGCACTTTCTACCACGAACCTCACAGAGCACAAGGCTTTCCTTTTCTTACTGGGCCTGGATGTAAAAGCAGGGAAGCCCTCATTGGAATGCCCCTTGGCCACTTACTGGCTTCAGGGCCACGGGACCTCCAGCAGGTCTTCTACCTTCTCAGTCCCCTCAGAGCACTGGCAGAATGGTCCAGCCAGCCATGCGCCTGCAACTCATGAAGGCAGACATTGTTCTCGGCTCTGTCCTGTCCTGTGACAAGCTTACAGTGGGGCCTGACCTTAGGACATGCTTCAAAAATATCTGCTGAACGAACGGATGAGCTGAGGGTCCCGGCATGCTCCAGGCACCAGCAAAAATGGAATAAATGTGAGTTCCCTTTCTCTCCCATGTTTTTCCTATCCCCTCTTTTGTTTCCTTTGCCTGGCATGTCACCTTGGTCTCGTTTTTTCTGCCTTCCTCTCCATCCTTCCCTCCCTCACCTTCTATCTCTCTCTCTGTCTCTCTTTCTCTTTCTACTCCCCTCCTTCCTTTCCTGCTTATCCAGAGATGAGCAGTGTCCCTCCTCCACCCCACCCCCCAAATTCATATCCACCCAGAATCTGTGAATATGGCCTTATTTGGAAATGGAGCTTTCGCAGATGTCATCAGGTTGAGATGAGGTCACACCAGAGTAGAATGGGCCCTAAATCCAAGACTACTGATGACCTTGTAAGAAGAGGGAAGGTTGGACACAGAGACACAGGGAGAACACCACATGATGATGGAGGCAGGGATGGAGGGATGCTGCTACGAGCCAAGAGGTACCAAGGACTGCAGACCACCACTAGGGAGGCCGGGAGCCATGGACCCAAGTCCTCCAAAGAAGCTCTGAAAAGGCACCAAACCTACCCACACTTTGATTTTGGGCTTCTACCCCCCAGAACTGTGAGATAATTACTGTTATTCCAAGCCAGCTCGTGGCACTTCATTAGGACAGCCCTACGGACCGGTCGTGTTCACTTGCTCATTTTCCCTGCGTGGTGAGTCCTTCAGTTTCTGCTGCAGAGCTGTGCACACCCGCCCGTCCCGGGACACCTGCACGCCTGCTGTGCATTCACGTTCCCGCCTCTGGCTTCCCTTCACACGATTGAGATGCACAGAAAAGTGCAACAAAGTCATGGGAAACATCTAGGTGGGGAAGTCACTCAGAGCCTCCTGCGCAGAAAGGAGGGACACGTGATTGGCTGGGGAGCTGGGGGTTTTCAAGCGTGCTAACAAATGCATTGTCAAAGCGCTCCATGCTCCACAGGTCGGTCGCTGGGGAGCAGGTGAAAAATGGGCTGGGGAGATGTGTGCTGGCAGCTCTGCTTTCAGAGAACATTCATCTTCAGGTACTGGAGCAGCTGTTAGACAGGAAGGGATTTTCTGCTGGGTTCAGAGGCAATAGGCTGGCGAGCAGCAGTTACCCCGATAGGCCATCTGTCACATGCAGCACCCTGGGGCGCTGGCACCAGAGTGGGTGCTGGGGAGGCGCCATTAGTGGGGTCTCAGAGAAGCAGATGCTCCATGCGTTCATACGGGCAGGAGGGGCCAATGGCCAGCTCACCTGCTGGGAGGTCCCATGCCACCCACTATCCATATGAGAATCCTTCGTTCTCCATTTGCCTGGGTGAGTACCACACATAAGAGTTGGGGGCTGTCTCCGTCAGCTTCTGCACACTCCCCATGGGGCATTGGGTGCAGCATCGTCACAGGGAGGAGAAAGGGATAAAGTGGGTTGCTTGGGCAAAGCAGAATGGCTCACACCATTGCGATCCTGGAGCGAACAGCTGTGAGTGGGAAAGCATCTTTTCCTGCTTCCACTGAGGGACTTCAGGCCTTTACAAGAAAGAAGAATGGAGGATAAATGCCCCAGGTGGACTCTCTACACTCTCCCCGAAAGCAGATGGGAAGCTATATCCCGATAAGGCAGGTCTACTTCCTCCAATGGAAGGACATCTTGGGGCCATAGGCAGAGGTGAGGGGCAGATCACACAGGTGGAGGGATGCCATCCAGGTGTGATGCAAGAGAGAGGGAAAAGGAGGGTATAGAGGAAGTAGGACTGGAAGGTAAGGTCACAATGGAAGAGTTGTAGTGCAGCCAGGAACTGGGTCAATAACTGGCCAGCGGCAGGTGGGTCAGGAAAATCATAAACATGGGAAACACTCCAAGGGTGGTATACCCAGGGAGAAGGAAGCAGTCCAGGGAGACAGCTGTGGGTGGGAAGCCTGGGTGTGTACACGCTTACATCGTCAGGGTAACCCAGGTGAACGCACCAGTGAGACCCCAAGTCAAACGACAGCAAGAGCAGAGCAGTGGCAGCAACAACCTGCAGACTCTTGCTTCCTTCACGGCCAGCTAGAAAGAAGTGAGGAGTCCTACTTTGGTCTGGGAGAATAAATGAGGGTAGAATTGGAATTAGCATGGAAGAGTGAGAAGCCGGTTAAGCGATTAAACCAACGTGCCACCTGTCTCCACCTAGGGGGCCTAGGAGAGTAGCTTTGTCGCCCACATTACCAGTGGGGTGCATGTTGTGTAGATAATTCCCTGCAGAACTGAGAGGACCCCCCCCCCCCCGCCCCAAGGTTAGGGCAAAGGAGGGATTCCTTCAGAGAGGTTGGGGAGAGTGTCCCGCTCCTGGCCGGGACCCAGGAAGGAAGCAGCACCCATGAGTCCCACGGGGGTCACTTGAAGGTCACGTGTTCCAGATGGGGCAGCTGTGGCATAGGAGTGCCATCCAACCTGCGACAAAATTTACAGGAACGGAAAGGAAAGCCGTATTTCAGGGTTTTAAAACCTGTTTTACGTGTGTATGTGTTTGAGCCTTGGACCACCTTGTCTATTTGGTAAGTCCTGTAAGCCTCCTTAAAAATGGTTTTAAGTGGATAAAATAGAAAAGTGGATTGAAATTTGTACTGAAATAGTTACCAAAATATTTTTAAAAAATTTCATATACATATCTCTTTATTAATCCATTATTAAATAAGTTAACAAATAATAAAGGGAATTTTAATAACCACTATACTTTTGAAGTAGTTATGAGTATTTTGATATTTTGATATAAATACAACAATGTAAGGGGATATTAAAATATCTTTGATTTCTATTGGTGATGACATTATAGGTACATCATAGGTATAGGTATCAATACTGATGCGATTTACTGACTGCACTTATTATTGAAGAAAATACTAAGTTTAGAGAATATAAAGATGTAATTTTTTCCTATCCAAGTTCAAAGATCCCCCAAATTTTATCTAAGGATCCTTTGGGGATTCTGGACCTAGGTTAAGAACCACTATTTATTGTATAAAGCCATGAAAATTTTGGAGTTTGTGTGTTCCAACAACAGCTGGCATTAATTACCCTGACACTTTTGTTGACCTGGAAATGGGCACTCTGCCTGTATAAGGAACTTGACCTTCATTGAATGATATTGTGATAGACTAAATAATGCCCCCCCCCCTCAAATGTCCATGTCCTAATGCCCAGAATTATGAATATTACCTTATGTGGCAAAAGAGGCTTTGCAGATGTGATTAAATCGGGGTTTTTGAGATGGAGAGCTTATTCTGGATTGTCTGGGTGGGCCCAAAATTATCATAAAAGTCCTTATGAGAAGGAGACTGGGGAGTAAAAGACACAGTAGTAGGAAATGTGATGGCAGAAGTAAGAGGTTGGGATGATGTGAGAAGGGGCAGTAAGCCCTAGCATGAAGGTGGCTTCTAAAAGAGGTATGGAAGCAGATTCTCCCCTAAAGCTTCCAGAAAGAACTCAGCCCTGCTAACACTTCGGTGGTAAACTCCTGACCTCCCGCAAGATAACAGATTTGTGGGGCGCCTGGGTGATTCAGTTGGTTAAGCATCTGACTCTGGATTTTGGCTCAGGGCATGATCTCGTGGTTTGTGGGATGGAGCCCCCATATGGGGCTCTGCACTGATGTGCAGAGCCTGCTTGGGATTCTCCCCCTCTTTCTCTGCCTCTCCCCTGTTTGTGCTCTGTCTCTCAAATAAATAAATAAACACTTAAAAAAAGAGAACAGATTTGTGTTGCTTTAAGCCACTAAGTTCGTGGTAATTTGTCATAGCAGCGAGAGGGAGCAAATACACTTACATAAGAGATATCGTTCTGTCTCGAGAACATTTTTGTTGAGGTATGGCAACATGCAGTGAAGCGCCTGGGTCTTATTTGCATGGCTTCATGACTTTTCACATATTTTACTCTGTATGACCATCCCCAGACCAAGCCATGGAACATGGGAGTCTCCCTGGTGGTCTGTCTCAGTCAGCACACCAGTAGTGACCGCTCTTCTGACTTCCGTCCCCGTAGATTAGTTTGCGTTTTGCTTGCTTTTGAACCTCACGTGAGTGGAAGCGTTCCCTATGTAGTCATTTGTGTCTTGCTTCTTTTGTTCAACGTTGCATCTGTGAGATCCATCCTGCTGCCTGTCATTACTCCAAATCCCATTGAGTCCTTTTATCAATTTAGTGGGAAATTCTTACAACCATACCAATGCCCAATGAACCAATAAGAGGTGGAAAGAAAGACACCATCTTGTATGTTTTCCAGTTCATGGCTTCCCTTACTTAAATGGCCTGAAGCACTCCAAACTTCTTCCTTGTTCTCCACCAGGAGACTGGGGCCTTGCTCAGCAGCCTGGACTGAAGGTGTCTGGACGCGGGCTTCTCTCCCTCCAGGAATCAGTGCTCTGGGCTGTGCAGGCAGATTCTGGACACAACTGGAGTCCTCTCTGCCACAGACTTTTCTTAAGTGGAATGATCCATCCTCCTGACACCATTTCCTGAGCTTTTTCTGGCAAAGATCCTCTTCAGGACCCTCTTGGCATCTGCGTCCTCCCTTGCCCGTGTCCGACCTTTCACTTACAGTAACTTTATGCCCACCCCCACCAGAACCGCCCTGCACTCTGTTCCTTCCTGTTCCCAAAACAATACAGAAGGCTCCTCTTTCTGTCTGCATTTGCATCTATCTCAGTCTCTGAATCCCCACAGAGAGCCCCCCCGAATCCCTCCCCACTTTGGCAACATGTCCTTAAGGTGGCACAGTCACCGAGAGAGAGTCTACGCTCGCTGAAAGAGGAGATTTTCCTTCTGCTCGGCCAGGGAGGCCCCACCAGGGGAAGCCTCAAAGAGAGGAAATGCTTGCTGGCCTTCCTGCCTTCTCGCCCCTCAGGATGCTGTCTGGCCTCTGGACCCTCCCACACCATTCTCTCAGCTCTGGCTAGAGAGTGCTCTGTCCTCACCAGGGCCACAGGAACCCACAGCCTTGGTTTCCCATTGCTGGGAGAGTGAGAGGGGGAGAGGGAACAGCAGAGCAGTTGAGAGAGGCCAGCTGAGGCCCGGTCAGCGCTCTGGCCGGCAGAGGAGGAAGATGGTTTCAGGAGCCACGGGGCCCGGGCTCCGAGTCCAGGATCACAGACTTCATGCCAGACTTCCAGTCACTGTCCTCTTTGTTATACTGCGGCCTGCAGTTGGCACACTCACCCATGGAAAATTCATTGTGTGGCTTTTTTTTTTTTTAAAGATCAAAATATCCAATTTATTACTAATAAACCTCTCGGAGAATGGATCTACAGCCAAGAAGGCTTTCCAACATTCCCCAATCTCTCCTTGAATTGAACTCATTCCCCCGAAACTCCCAACCTGCTCCCTTATTCTTAAATCATGGGGTGCAATTCGTTTTCACACAAGTGACTGGCACAGTGTGGGGACGGCCAGAAGAGACAGTCGGGGGAGCATCCATTAGTGTGGTTTAGGGGATATGTGGGGTGGAACAGAGGGAAAGAAGCAATTCTGCTTGTGCAAATCCTTTCCCTTGTCTCAGAAAAATCACCACACACAAAGACCACAGACGAAACCCCAGGGAGGGGAGAGTGTCTGAAGAATTTTGTTTGGAAAGCTGTTCCCTGCCCCAGGTCAATGCGAAGGAAAGAAGGGCCTGCGGGGCTGCCTGACCAGGATACGGGAACCCGCCCCCCCCCCCCCCACCCGCCCCCGATTTCTGCAGACTTTCCCTCCAGGAAGTTCAGGTGCCTCAGCCTCATCCAAGGTTTTCAATAACAAACATTTGTTATCCTTGCCTGCATTAGTTAAATTTTTTAAAAGGAAAATAAGCTATACAAAGGGGAGAGGTCTGCACATAAAAACCTTTCTATACCCAGGCTGGAGAGGCAAGGAAGGAAAGGCCACCTACCACTTATTTTTATAAACATGATAATAAAAAACACGGATTTGAAACAACGGCTATAAATAACATGTGGTGTTTTCGCTCAAGGTCGACCCAAGGGTCTGAAGTGATTGTGCTGGGACCAGTGGCTGTCCAGTCCTCCCCTCACTGGCTCACAGCCCTTCTCCCTGAGCATCAGTGTCTTTAGAAGTAGGGCTTCGGGGGGGGGGGGCACGTGGGTGGCTCAGTCGGTTAAGTGTGGCACTCTTGATTTTGGCTCAGGTCATGATCTCACAGTTTGTGAGTTCGAGCCCCATGTGGGGCTCTGTGCTGACAGCACGGAGCCTGCTTGGGATTCTCTCTCTCCTCTCTCTGTCCTTCCCCTGCTTGCAAGTGCGTGCCCTCTCTCTCTCTCTCTCTCAAAATAAATAAGTAAACTTAATGATTGAAAGAAAACGAAGTAGTGCTTCTGCGTTTGCTCAGAATCTGTTTGCACCAGAGCCTCCCTCGCCCTCGCCCAGCTTCTGCCTCCTCCCACCCTGGGCCACCCCACCCCAGGTGAACTCTGGAGGCAGAAGGACACCTGACGGAGAAGCATACGGGTTAGCGGCTTCCTTCCTCAGCGACTCACAGGCCGGCGGCCTCACAGATGTTCTCCCTGGGTTTGTTTTGATAGCTTGTTTCAAAAACAGTTCATATCCACCAACTGTTCGGATAATAATATTCCAAGCGGCAAGCAACTGTGATGATGTTGGTTGCTGTTTACCCTGACAAGCACGGCCCAGCTGGAAAACACTGGGCCGAGGGAATCCCCCTTTCTTGCTTTTCTAATTGTTGCCCATGTTGGCCCGTGGGGAAGTCTTTGCAGCCTTCTGCACATGGGAGCCCTGCGCTCCCTCCGGGGAGGAGAGGAGGGGGAAGGAGTCGGATGGAGGAGACATAGCAATGTGGGTATTACCGGAACTGATAACCCTCACCCAGAGTCGGGCTATTTCGCAATCCAATGGAGAACTTTCCTGTACTCACCTGTGCTGGGATGTAGGGAAGCCGTGCTTGGGGGTTCAGTTCGTAATTTGAACCGACTCTCCCATGTCTCTAAACATTCCAAGCCTAAAATCAAACTTCCCATGTGCCCACTCAGTCCCAGGCGCCCCTGCCATCTTCCCTAAATGTGCAGGGGCACCCAGGCCTCTGGTATTCCTCTCCCTTGACCTCCGAAGTCAGTGGTTTGCCAAGCCCGGCTGGTTTCCCTGGGTCATTTTTATCTCTGGCATCTATCTATCTCTTGTTCTCTACTCTCACTGCCTCCACTCACGGTTGACCCCATCACTTGTCCCTTTCACTGTGGCAGAAACTTGCAACCACTGGCCCAGCTTTTTCCCCCTCCCCTTCCATTGCACACCCGCACTCGTCACTAGGCTCAGCTTCCTACAGCTTCACTGTCGTCACTTGCCTGCTCAAAAACCCTTAGTGGGTGCCCACTGTGTGCAGAGTGGAGTCACAAAGCACATTGCCTGGTATACCAGGCCCTCCACATCTCGTTCTAGCGCCTGATCTCTCCCTTCTGCCCTATACAGATCTTTCCTGCTGCCCAGTCAAGCTCACTCTTTCCTGACCACATCTGTGCTTTTAGCTGAGCCGCCGCACGGCCGATTCCAGGGGTTGCCCCTCACATGATAATAAACTCCATGAATGTACTTCCAGGAGTTGTATAGCCTGTGGCACCAGAGGGCCTCCGGGTCATTGCACATGCTGCTTCCTCGTTCTGGGTTGCCCTCCTCTCCCAGCTCCACCTGTCAAAACCATACTATTCTCAAGTGCCATTTCTTTAACCTTTAATGGTGCCCTTTCTAGAAAGGGTAGCTCTTGTTCATAAGTGTCTGAAAAAGAATCATATCCCAAGTGTTTATTATTTCTTTGTGTTTATGTGTCAGATTTGTTAGAACACAAACTTCCTTGAGGATAGAGGCCATGAATTACCTCTCTGCAAATAATTTGCTGTACCTAGCACTGGAGGTGGCACACAGTAGGTGCTCAGTAGGTTTCTTCTGGACAAATGAAAGAGTGGATGGTTGATGTTGGGCTTGGGCTTGCCACATTTCACTGTTACCTTTCAGTGGCATTAAATTCAGGCACGCTTGTTAGGTCTTTTCTCATCCTTATTTGCTGCTAGACGGCAGAGGATAGAGTACAGCACTAAGGACGTTCCCTCCATATCCAGGCTCACATAATGGCGGATCAGGGATTCTCACGTATGTGAGTCCACAAAATACCAATGGGTCCAGTGCTTTGCAAGCCATCACTCTGAGCCCTGAGTCCCAGGACCTCTCTCCAGGGCACAGGGATACAGGGGGCAGAGGCCGTGGGTGAGGGAGTTTTGGGCTCCTGGTCCCCCCACTTCAACCAGATCAGCTCTGTTTGTATCTGTTTCACATCTTGAGGTCTGGTAGAAGCCATATGTAACCAGACACCAATTATGTTTTTTAAATGAAAAGCCAAACGAAACCATAGACGTAGTCCAGCTAGTTAGAAATCCCAAACTCATAAGAGAAATGTCTGTCTCAACCTATTTGTGAGGGTCTTAAAGCACATGCCACAGCTTTCAATCCAGGGCAGACAGGGTGCTATCGCAGGACAGCCCGTAGCAAAGTGTCAACAGGTCCAAGTGTCCAGGGTCCTGGGAAAGAGCAGGAGGGTGGGAGTCTGGATGCCAGGTTGTAACTCCTGTTCCGCCCTGAACAAGTTGTGTAACTTAGGCCAAGTTCTCACCTCCCTAGACTCTGCACTCATTCAGAAGCACAGAGTGGCCCAAGTGGCCAAAGCAGGGAGGTGTGGAGGTCACAGCCACCGGGTGCCTGGAGCCCCGGGACGGTCCTGGGCAGGGAGCCGCAGTGAGAGGTGATGCCAAGGGCGGGGGCACCAATGCGGGCGTCTTAGCCTCAGTCTGAACCTGTTGATCTGGAAGGCCCTCTCCGGCTCTAACGTTTCGGACTCTGACTCAGCTGGCAGCCGCATGGACCGGGTTGCTGGGAGGAATGCTGCATGCACATTTATTCTGGGTTTGGATATTTAAAGAGCAGGGAGTGTTGCGCGACATTTCGGAAGTGCTTGAAGAGGGAGGGGGTTGCAGACCGGGCTTTTCTTTAAACAGTTATAGATATCCTGTCCTGATCTCTCGGTCCACAAAGAGTAATTTTCTTCCCCTAAGAATCTGACGTGGGTCCTGCCCATTGTGTCTGGCTGGCTGGCTCCGGGCTGCTCAGTCCAGCAGGAAGCAGGTGGCCCGTGGTGGGACATGTGCCCAGCCCCCTCCCCGGCCTCCCCATCCAAGTGCCACCCGCTTTCAGAAAGAGAAGCGTGGCGGTGGCCCCCTAGGCTGCTGGGAGGGAAGCAGAGTGTTGGTGGGGTTCTGCTCGGTCACCTGGGGCACGGGGCTGATGGTCTCCTTGGGAGGACAAGATGGAGATCTCTGGGCTCTCGGGGGTCTTGGCATAGGTGGCAGCTACAGGGCCCCTGGGGACATGGGGGAGCACAGGCTTCCTCTTCCACGCTTGCTGTTTTCACTGGCTCAGGAAGCTGACTGAAAGCTGGGACTTTGTTTTCGAAGCCCTGCGTCATTTTTACTATTTAAATGGCCACTTTGGGCTGCTTTTAGGGAGGTGGCTCTTTTGTCGCTTTTCTCACTCAGGATGTTGTTTCCAGTGGATTTCCTCACAGACTCTGTCTGCTGCCTTTGTTTTCCTTTCCGAATGCATATGGAGAGGTCTTCCAGAATTGAGACTAAATCCGTGAACTGGACCAGCGGTGTTGTAAGGAGCACTGTTTAATTTTCTCTGATGGCATTTATTGCTTTCACTTCTGCTCACAGAGGTCATTTTGTACACATGCTCATTACAGCGTATTTGAGAAGTATAGGAAATAAATGTGGATGATACAGGAGGAAAATTAGTATCATACCAGAGTCCCATGGCCACGGATCTACCCTTAGCAGCATGCTCTGTGGTCTTTTTTTTTTTTCCCGCCAGTTGGGCTCATGCTACACATATTGTTAAGGATCCGGCTTTTTACACCCAATGCTGTGTCATTAACATTGTCCCAACCCTTGGATGTTTTGTAGATGCAGTTTTTAAGCCTCTTTAGCTCTCCTTTGGCTCTGCCACCAGCAAAGCAGCATCAAAGACGTTAGCCAGTGTTGAAGAGGAAAGAAGAACAGGAAAATTGAATATGTAATATAGTCTTGATCTCTATGGAAAGCCTAGATGGCTCGGACTGTGGATAACTCTTATTCTCTTCTTTTTTGTCTATAGTCTACACATTTTTCTGTAGTAGACCTAGGAGAAGAGGCAGGATGTTGGAGTGATCAGAAGTGCAGACTCAGGCAGCAAGAGGTGTGGGTTCCATGCTGCCACTATCCTGGCGAGCTGCCTGCTGAACTGCTCTGTGCTTCGGGTTTCCTCGTCTCTAAAGTGTGAGCCCTCATAAGTAGGGCTTTTTTTTTTTTTTTTAATGTTTGTTTGTTTGTTTATTATTTATTTATTTAACATTTAGTCATTTTTGAGAAACAGAGAAAGACCGAGCGCAGAGGGGAAGGAACAGAGAGAGAGGGAGACACAGAATCTGAAGCAGGCTCCAGGCTCTGAGCTGTCAGCACGGAGCCCAATGAGGGGCTCGAACTCACGAACTGTAAGATCATGACCTGAGCCACAATCAAGAGTTGGATGCATAACTGACTGAGCTACCCAGGCACCCCACCTCACAGGTAGGTTTGAAGATCAGATATAGTGAGGTAATGCATGAGAAGCCTGGTAAATATGCCATGAACAGTAACCATTCTGGCTTTACATTAGTGTTATAATAGTGGACATTCTACAAGTTATGGGTTTATGTGCTGAATTGTGTCCCCTTAAAATTCATCTTTGATGTCCTAACTCCCGGTACCTCAGAATATGCCTGTATTTGGAGATAGGGCTTACAAGGGTAATTGAGTTACAGTGAGGTCATGGAGGCTCTAATCTTGTGTGACTGGGAGATTGGGACACAGACACCCACAGGGAGAAGACCACGTGAGGACACAGAGTGAAGACAGCCACCTACAGTCCAAAGAGAGAGGCCTCAGATGAAACTAGCCCTGCCTACACTCTGACCTAGGACTTCCAGATTCCAAAATTGTGAGGAAATAAATTTCTGTTGGTTAAGCCCCCAGGCCTGTGGTGCATTGCTGTGGCTGCTGTAGCAAACAAATGTAGTTCCTTAATACGAATATTGGTGCTACTATTGTTTATGGCTTTTCTGCCTGAGTTCCTTACAATCTAAGAGCAGGGCCAAGAGATCTAAGAGACAGTTAAAAAATCCCCTACAAAGAGAGGCGTCTGGTTGGCTCAGCTGGTTGAGCTCTTGATGTTGGCTCAGGTCATGATCTCACGGTTTGTGATTTCGAGCCCCTTTTCGGCTCTGCCCAGATGGTGAGGAGCCTGCTTGGGGTTCTCTCTCTCTGCCCCTCTCCCCAAATAAACATTAAAAAGGACAAAGAAAAATCTCCTCCAAAGAGAAAAGTTCCCTTTTCTCCATCCCTTGCCCACTCCTGGAAGCTCCCTCAACTTCCCAGCATGCTCAGCATCCTGTGGGTGTCCTTGGAGCCCCTGTGCTCATGCCTCACCAGGACTCTTTCTCCCCAGAGAGCAGCCAAGGCTCTCAACTCCATCTGGAGAGAATTTGCTCCTTCCCTCTTCAGGAGCCTTGGCCAGCCATTTTCCCATGTAAGATGTCCTCTTTCTTAAAGGTGTATCTGCATTCAAATGAAGCGGTTTTAAATCCTTCAGACACCAGCAAGAGAATGCATTCATGCATGTTCCACTTGGATCACTAACACGATGGTTTCTTAGGGTAGGATTTCTTTTGAAGGCTTAACTCTACTGATTCATTTTTATTATTCTTTTAAAATTTGTTTTGTGGTGGCAAGAACACTTAATACGAGATCTACCTTCTTAGCACACGTTTAAGTGTATGATACAGCATTGTTGACTACAGGTTCAAGTTTGTACCATCCCTCTCTAGAGCTTATCATCTTTCTTGACTGAAACTTCACACCTGTTGATTAGTAACTCCCCATCTCCCCCTCTTTCCAGCCCCTGGCAAGCACCATTCCACTCTTTGACTCTGTGAATTTGACTTATTTTATCTTAGATACTCTGTATTTTATTTTAGTGGAATCATGTCTTTGTGTGACTGGCTTATTTCACTTAGCACACTGTCCTCAAGGTTCATCCATGTTGCCCCATATTACAGAATTGCTTTCTTTTAAGTCTGAATCGTATCCCATTGTATGTATATACCCAGTGTCTTTTATCTATTTCCCTCTGGATGGACATGTAGGTTTTTTCCACATCTTGGTTTTTGTGAATAATGCTGCAATGAATGCAGGAGTACTAATATCCCTTTGAGATCTTCATTTCCGTTCTTCTGGATAAATGCACAGAAGTGGGGTTGCAGGGCAGGATTTTGAAGACAGGGAGAGGGGGCCACCGGGGGATGCACGTGCAGTCCTCCCTCAAGTTACACAAGCGCAGCTAGCCTTCCACCGAGAGTGCAGAAGAAGTGGGAAATGGTGGTTGTTGGGTAAGAATATTTTTGTCTTTGTGAGCTAGGGTCAGCTCTTTCTCCTTGGCTAGGGAGTTAACCACTGTGCCTTTGCTAAGCCAGCCCCTTTCCATCCCTATTTTCTCCAGAGACAGTCTTATAAATCTGGCTAATAACTCCCATTTCATTTCCCCAAACTCCATTAGAGGGAAATTATAATGAAGCTCAAATACTTGCCAGGTTATTCATGGGAAAGACCTTTGGCTTTTAAAGAATGCATTTTAGATGGCTGGATTAATCTAGTGGCACATTACAATACGGCCTTGCTGAAGTCTGCAGGCGATCCCTAGCACCCGGCATTGTGCATTACACAATGCTGCCAGGGAGCATGAATTATCTTTACAGGAAGAGGCAGGAGCTAATATGTCAGATGGAAAAGACCCACGGGTAGCACCTGATGAAAACCTAGGACCTTTGCTCCTTGTCAAGGTCCTGCAAGGTGGAGTCATAATCACACAACTTAAGAGCGAGCGCCCTGGGCTGGCTCCTCTCCGAGAAGGGGCACAGAGCAGAGCGGCAGACGATTTATGTGCTTCCCCTCTCCATCTGGCCCTGTTCACCCACAGGGGCTGGTGCAGGAGTATTTGTAGCCTTGGAAAGAGACACTTACCTAGATGCTTAATTTATGACAGGCACGTTGGAAAAAAAAAATGCTGATTTCATTCATTTTATTACCTCCCTGGCACAGCAAGTTAATTAAAAAAAATAAAGTATGCTTGCTGCTTTGTGCTCACTTAAGAGGTTGATTTGTAATGTAAATATATGCATTTGTATGGTACATACATTGATATAAAAGTAACAATAATGATGATAGTGTCTATCACTAAATGAGTTCCAGACCCTGGGGAAGGTTTTATACACAGGTTATTTATAACCCTGTCAAACCAACGTTATTCAATTCATTTTACTGGTGGAGAAACTAAGGCTCAGAGTGGTCAAGAGCTTGTCCAAGGTCGCACAGCTGAGATGCTGGAATTTGACCTCCCTTATAAGATAGTATCTGTGGCAGGGTGAACCAGAACTTGTCTCTGTTCACCCTGCTCCATCCCACCATCTGCAGCCCTCTAATCATCCCCATGGTCAGGGGAGGTCCTTGGGCATCCGGGAGAAGCAAGATTGACAACAGGGTTCATGGTTACGTAATGTGAGGAAGCGGAGGACTGTGACCTGGAGCAGACTATATGCTGCCTACAGAAACGCAATTTTAATAAGACACAAGTAGGTTAAACATAAAAGGCTGAGAAAAGATATACTATGCCAACCATTAATCAAAAGAAAGCTGGAGAGAGGATATTAATATCAGACAAAGCAGATTACAGAACAAACAGTATTTCCAGGGGAAAATATGTCATTTCATAATGATGAAGGGATCAATTAATCAAGAGGACATAACAATTCTGAATGTTTATATACCGAGTAACAGTCCTTCAAAATAAATGAAGCAAAAACTGACAGAACCGCAAGACGAAATAGACAAATCCACAATTAAAGTCCAAATTTTCAGTACCACTCTGTCAATAATTAATAGTACAAGTGGACAGAAGATTAGCAAGGACACAGAAGACTTGGGCAACACTATCAACCCATTTGGCTTGCTTGACATTTATAGATCACTTCAATCAACAAGAGTGGAATACACGTTCTTTGCAAGTACACACAGAAGATTTGCCAACTACATCATATTCTGGTCTATAAAACAAGCCTCAATATATTTAAACAGATTCAAGTCATATAAAGTAGGTCCTCTGACCATGGTGGAAGTAAATTACAAATCAATAACCAATATTTGGAAGATCTCCAAATAATTGTAAATCAAACAACACATTTTTAACTATGCAGTGAGTCAAAGAAGAAATTACATGATTATCTTAATAGCTATATAAAAAACATTTAACAAAATCCAACATTTGTTCTTGATTAAAAAAAAACACACAAAAAATGTAGGAGATGAGTACCAAAGGGAACTTTCTCAGTTTAATAAGAAGAATCTATAGAAAATGTATAATTAACATCATAGTTGATGGTGGGAGACTAGATCTTCTTCCCTCCCCTGAGGTAAAGATGTCTGCTTCACAACTTCCATTTGACATTGTACTGGAGGTTCTAACCGGGAAGTTAGGAAAGATACAGACATAAGAGACGTTGAGACAGAAAGGGAGAAGCAAGGCTCTCTTTACTTGCAGACAATATGGTCAAGGTGATCAAAGGTGGTCGAGGTGGTCAAAGAGTAAGTGAATTATTTGCAAGCCTTCCAGGTACAATATCAACATAGAAAAATCGCTTTTATTTCTGGATGCTGGCAGTGAACAACCAGGAGTTGGAATTAAGAAAAAAAATCATTACAATAGCATCCAAAAATATGAAATAGGAATACATTTGATAAAAGATATGCAAGATCTGTGCACTGCAAACTGTGAACTGTTGCTGATGGAAATGAAGGAAGACCTAAATAAATAAAGATATCTTGTTATGGGTAAGTAGACTCAATATAGCTAAGATGTCAGCTCTCCCCAGATTTCACACAATTCCTACCAAAATCTCAGTCATTTTTATGATGCAGAAACTGTAAATTGATTCTAAAATTCATATGGAGATGCAGAGAAGGTAGAATAGTCAAGCAACTTTGAAAAAGAGGACCGCTACCTGATTTGAAGACCATAGAAATTAGGACGTGAAGCTCTTTCTTTGTCTCTTTTTAAGTGCAAAACATTGTCTGCGCCTCCCCAGGAGTCAACTCATGGACCTGAGGTTGAGAATGAACTTGTGGGGAGGATGGGTCCCCAAAGGAAAACCTGGGGGCTGTTCCAGAAAAGGGGAACACACAGAACAACAGAGAGCCATTGCACGAGAGCCACAAGAAGAATTCAGTGAGAGACACTCATTTCCTCTGGTAACTCCCAATGAAACAAATGTGACTTCAGGGGGCCTATACCTGCTGGGCGAGCTGAAACCTCAGGGCCACAGAGTCTGGGAAACAGTGGAGGGAGCATCCAAGAGACACTTGATGAAGACACAAGAATGTGAAATGTCTTTCCTTGTGAGGCACAGGAAAGGTCCAAGTGAGCAAAACTTCTACCTTTGTCCTTCTTCCAGTGATATTACCTTTAGAATTGTCCCCATTGTTCTGTGGAGAATTTCTTACATGGAATGCAGTCCAGGGCATTGGCCAGCCAGAGGTTGACAGGATCGTGTGGCCCTAGGAAACAGGAGGGACTCTCTCTCCAAGAGAGAGTCTATGAGGGGGAAAAGGAGAGAGAGGGGAGAGAAAGAGAGAGAGAGAGAGAGAGACAGAGACAGAGATTAGCACTCAGTCCTCAGATTATGCTGTGGATTGGAATCACCAGCCTTCAATTGCAGAAGGGTCTGCTGCCTGACCAATATTGAAATGACACATAAAAAAAGTAACTTGCAACTCATCTCACAAGCAGCTGCTCTTAGAGCCCACAGACCTAGACCTGGCTGCAGGACCCCTTTCTCAAGTCCCCTTATCCTAGCTCTCTGTGCCCCCATCATGGAAAATTCCAGATGGCAATCTCCATGCTGTAGGGTCCAGGGAAAGCAGAAAGGAGGCCTCAAATAGAGGAAGATACATCCTGCCTCACTTCAGTCTCATTCTTGCCGCCAGACTGACATCTTTCCAGGTCACGCACGAAGATGTGTGCTTGTCCCTTGGCCACCAGAAAGACACTCCTGATACGCTGGAGTGATAATAACATGGCAAAACTTACTTAATGCCTGCTGTATGCCAGGCACTATTCAAAGTGCTGTGCAAATATCAACTCTTTGAACGCTCATACAACCCCATGAGGGAGTTACTGTTATTATTCCATGTAATAGTTGAGGAAACTGAGGCACAGACATGTTAGTAACTTACCCTGTGATAAGCCTGTGTGTCTTTCCCGTGCTCCTTTCAATTCAATTCCATCCTTTAAAAAAATTTTTTTTTTGGTGTTTATTTATTTTTGAGAGACACACACACACACAGAGAGAGAGAGAGAGAGAGAGAGAGAGAACAAGCCAGGGAGGGCAGAGAGAGAGGGAGACACAGAATCCGAAGCAGGCTCCAGGCTCTGAGCTGTCAGCACAGAGCCCAACGTGGGGCTCGAATCCACAACTGTGAGATCATGATCCAAGCCAAAGTCAGACGCTTAACTGACTGAACCACCCAGGTGCCCCTCAACTCCATCCTTTTTAGAAACAGCTGTTTCAAGAACCTACCTGGTGCCTCAAGAACAACATGTGATACAGAGAAAATAACCGTGTTATGAATGCACACACTCAATTCCCATTAATGAAGAGAAACCTTAACTTCCTTGTCTGATTCAAACTACTTTACCACATAGGTTCAGGTTTCTCAACAGGTTTTTACTTTATTACCACCTCTACAGGTGATTCCCGCCCCCCCCACCCCCACCCCCAGAAAAAAGGAACATTTGTCCCAGGATAATTCGGTATCTCCTTAGGAGATTAAAATTGCTAAAACTTTAAAAATGGAATAGTTTCTCTCTAACTACCAAATTCATGGTGGGCAAAGCTGTGGGGGGTGTAAGGACAACCCCTGAGTTTCACCTACAGATTCCTACCAGAGAGGACATCAGGCCAAATATTAGAAACCAGGCAGCTGTATCCTAACTTCATCTTTCTTTTAACTTTTTATTTTGAAATAATTACAGATTCACAAGAAGTTGTGAAACTACTAGCGAGAGGTCCTGTGTACCATTTATCCAGCTTTTCCCCAAAGGTGACATCTTATGCAGAGACAGAACAACATGAAAGTCAGTTACACACCAGGACAGTTTATCACGTGGGCACGTTTGTGTAACCAGCACCACAGTCAAAACCCAGAGCTCCTTCCTCATGACAAGGATCTTCCTCCTCCTCTTCCACATTCCTACCCCTTGGCCACCACTAATATGTTCTCCCTCTCTTTCATTTTGTCATTTTGAAAATGTTATGTAAACAGAAACATAGACTAATTACCTTTAATGGAATAATTTGGATGTTAGGAGCAAAGTCTGCCTTTGTATTTTTTTGTTTTCTGTTTGCTCCCTTTGCTTTCTTCTGTTTTTGTTTTTCTGGCTCACTGTTGGTTACTTGGAACATTTTTCAGAATTCCATTTTGAATTCTATAGTGTTTCCAAGTGTATCTCTTTTGCATAGATGGCTTTGTGATTGGTTTAGGTATTATATTACGCATGTATAATTTATAACAGTCTACCACTGGTATAACAATTGACATTTTACCAGTTTGAGTAAAGTGCTCAAATCCTACCTGCTTTTCCGTTCCTATTACTCTCCCTTGTTCATGATATAATTTACTTAAGTATTTCCTCTCCATACACTTAGAACCAATTGAACAATGTTATAAGTTTTGTTTCAACTTTAGAAAAATTCAAGAAGTCTATGGTATGTATCTTTTTTACATTCTTTCCATTGTTCTTTTTTCCTTCCAGATGTTTTAAGAATTCTTTTTATCAGTTTCTTTCAAGAATTTTCTTTAGCTATTTTAGAGTACGTCTGCAGGCCACATATTATCTTGGTGTTCCTTCATCTTAAAATAACTGATGTCTTTCTACTCAGGAAGGGTATTTGCACTGAACACAGGATTCTGGGTCAACAGTTCTTTCTTTTCAGCACTTGGAAAATGTGGTGCCACTTCCTTTTGGCCTCCATGGTTTCTGATGAGAAATTCACTGTCATTCAAATTGTTTTTCCCCTCTAGGTAAAGTAAGGTATTCTTTCTCTAGGGTGTTTGTTTTTTGGTCTTTAGTTTTTAGAAGTTTGACTATGATATGTCTTGGTGTGGTTTTCTTTGGGCTTATCCTATTTAGGCTTCATTCAGCTTCTTGGATCTGTAAATTTATGTCTTTTGCTAAATTTTGGAAATTTCCAGCCATATTTCTTCTAATGCCTTTTTAGCCCTTCTCCTGTTCTCCTCTTCTTTGGGGATTCTGCTCCCACAGTTCTTGAGGCTCTGTTCATTTTTTTGTTATTTTTTTCATTGTTTTCTCTCTTGTTCAGACTGGATAATTTCTATTGTTTTATGCTCAAGTTTATTCATCCTTTCCTTTGCCCTTTCCTTTCTATTGCTGAGCCTATCCATTAAGTATTCAAAATTTTAGTAATCATATTTTTTTTTCAGTCCTAAAATTTCCATTTAGGGAATTTACATCTTTCCATCTTCTATTTCTTGGCTGAGATTTTCTTTTTGTAGGTGTGTTTGTAATTGCTCATTGGACCATTTTTATGGTGGCTGCTTTAAATTCCTCGTCACATAATTCTAATATTTGTATTGTCTTGGTATAGGTGTTGAATGTTGAATGTCTTTTCTCACTCATTGTTGATTTTCCTGCTTCTTGGAGTGATAAATGGTTTTTGTTTGTATCCTGAACCTGGATATTGTGTAACAGACTCTACAATTTATCTAAATCTTCTTTTTCTGCAAGTTTCCACTGATACCACATGGGTCAAGGGAAGGCAGAGCTCTGTACCACTGGATGGTGGTGAAAATTATGGTTTTCCATCTATCTTCCTCTGACACTGGGGAAGGGGGAGATGCCACCTCATTACCACTGGGTGAGTGTGGAAGTCCAGTGTCCCCACATGGTCTCCACTGGCCCTAGGGGGAGGGTTATAACTCATGGATGGGACTGAAGTTTCCAGATCACTATTCAGTCTTCTCTGACGGCACCCTAGTGGGCAAGAGAGGGAAGAGCACCTCATTAGAACAGGTGGGATACACAGGCTCCCCGTTCTGCCTGTGCTGATGGTGTGGCAGTGTGACAGCAATTCTTACTTGGTGTTTGGCTGGGGGTAGAGTGGTTATTGTCTAGAAGTTTCCCATCTTGCTAGGTTTCCCCTTTCTTGGTCCTTTACCTAGAGACGGCAGGCTTTTCTTGGGTTTATTATTATTTTTTTACTTCTTCCACTGCTATTTCCAGGTTGCCAGCTTCTCCACACCCAGTCTGAGATACAGAAGGCAAAAGGAAACACAGGGGACTCACTGCCATGTCATTCCTTGAGTTCTGAGATCCCTAACCAGTCTGCCTTCTCCACACCTTTCTGAGTCTTCTTATATTTGAGATATATATATATATGTAAATTTATAAATATATTTATATTGGCAATATTTATATTTATATTCAATATTTATATGTAATATATAAATAGATCTATTTATATTTATTACTAAATAAGTATTTTTATTTGTATTTAACAGGTGGAACAGAGACACCTGTGTATAGTCCATCTTGGTCTGGAGATCTAATCTTACAAGAAAAGAACCCTCTGCCCCAAAGCACACGGAGAAGGGTTAGGCTTGTCCGCGGCTTCCCACAGTGGCTCAGTGGCTAGACCACCAAGATGGGACAGCGCTAAGCAGTGTTTGCTAAGCCGTGAGCTCTCAGCCTTCAACTCACATCACACACTTGATCTATTAGGTATGTTTTCAACTGCTCAGCCATTGTACTCACTAGATTTTGTTTTGCAGAAACAAGTCCTCCTTCTCAAAGTGAGAATTTGCCATTGTTTAAGATTTAAAAGAAAAAAATCCTACTGACCCTGAACATTTTTCTAGAAGCAAAGTTATAGCACTGTAGCTAGAATGCACGCTATCCTCCAAGAGAACTTGTTTATTTGGGGTATCACTTCTGAAGCAAAGTGAAGTGAAGTGAAGTATTGTTTGTCAGACAAACCAAACAAGTCACCTTCCTTAGACATAATCTCTCCCTTCTATCTTCAGTGGGTCACAGGGACCCCTGGGGGCTCTGTATTATTATAACTTCCTGGAGAAAGGCCAGGCTTTGGGCTCCAATGAATCAACAAAAATGTATTGTGTGCGAAGCATGGAGGTGCTGACAGAAGGACAACATTTGCTTTAGCCCTGGAAGAGTCTGTTAAGGATTCAGTGACCAGTTTCACCTGCAAATAAGTTCTCATCTCTTTTCAGTATTATAATTACCAAACACCTACAGGCTACATTTCACAGGAAGTGCAGCATTTCTGTCAACATTTTCTTTTTTAAACCTTCATTCCTGGGGTGCCTGGGTGGCTTAGTCGGTTAAGCGTTTGACTTCAGCTCTGGTCACGATCTTGAAGTTTGTGAGTTAAAGCCCTGTGTCAGGCTCTGTGCCGACAGCTTGGATGGAGCCTGGAGCCTGCTTCGGATTCTGTGTGTGTCTCTCTCTCCTTGCCTGCCCCATACTTGTGCTGTCTCTCAAAATAAAGAAATAAACATTAAAAAATAAATCTTCATTCCTTTACTCATTCAACAAATACTACAGAACACTTGCTTTGTGCCAGGCACTGTTCTAGGCTCTGGAGACACAGCATCAAGTAAAACAAACTAAACTCTGCCTTCATGTTGGCTTGCATTCTAGTGGGAAGACATCTGATACACGTTACAAACAAATGAAATACATAGCATGTTAGAAGGTAATATGTGCTCTGCAGAGAAAGGAAGCGGGAAAGGGAAGTAGGAAATGCCTGTGAGTCAGGTTGCATGACAACAGTGTGGGTAGGGAAAACCTTGCTGAGAGGGTGACACTTGAACAAGGACTTTAAGGACAGAGAGGGCACGGACACTCCAGGGAATAGTGAGGTTCCTGGGATGGGAGTGTGTCTGATCCGTTCAAGGAACACCACGGAGGCAGAGGAAAAGACTGTTTGCACTAGGTGGACTTTTAGTCAGGTCAAATAAAGACAAGTCTTATAGGTGGGGTCTGCCAGGGAACCAGACAGGTGTGGGAGTGAGCTTTAACCCTCATGTGCCAGACTGCTACTTTTTGCTGTGAATGCAGGCTACTGGTCTTCGTGGCCACTATGGAACTGGGGAGTGGCAGGTGAGACTTGGGCAAGTTATAACACCATAAAGTTCACTGTTCATACAGAGATTCTGCCCTTTTTTTTTTTTAGGGTTATTTATTTATTTTGAGAGGGACAGAAACAGTGCAAGTGGGGGAGGGGCAGAGAGAGAGAGAGAGAGAGAACCCCAAGCAGGCTCTGCACTGTTAGTGCTGGAGCCTGATGCGGGGCTTGAACTCATGAAGCCATGAGATCATGACCTGAGCCAAAATCAAGAGTCAGATGCTTAACCAACTGAGCCACCCAGACACCCTGAGATCCTTCCCCTTTTTGTTTTTTCTCTTCCAGTAAATACTCCTTGGTTGCTGAAGCCTTTGGTGAATTTTCTGAGTTTTGAAAAAGTTGATTCTGTTGAGTTTTGCCACTGTTCTCATTGCTTTTACAGAGCAGAGAATTTTCAGAGGCCTTTGCCTCTGCATTCCAGCTGCCATCACTCTTGAAAGGACACTTGAGCTGGAAATCGACATAAACAAAGCTGACTGGGTGGGAATGCACCCAGAATTATCGGTGGATACGCAGTTTGGCTGGTCCAGGGGCCCATGCTGCGGGACAGTGGGAATAAGGCAGGACAGATAGCCTGAAGCTGTTTTCAAAGTTTTTCAGGAGAAAAGTGAACATGGTGAAAATAATGTTTTAAGATTAATCTAGTAGTGGGTCCAGGAGTTGAGCAAGAATAGAGACAAGAAGACCTCTATTACCTCTAAGTAAAGAAGTTACTTTAAACAATTCTTTAAAAGTTTATTTACTTATTCTGAGACAGAGAGAGAGAGAGAGCAAGTGAGCATGGGAGGGGCAAGGGGAGAGAGAGAGAATCTCAAGCAGACCCTGTACTACCAGCACAGAGCCTGATGTGGGGCTTGACCTCACAAACCACAAAATCATGACCTAAGCCAAAACCAAGAGATGGACGCTTAACCAACTGAGCCACCCAGGTGCCCCAAGAAGACCAGTTAATTTAGAATTATTATTCAAAATAAATAAATTAGAATAGGTTGGTGTGAGGGCCCTCCCGAAGGAAGCTTCTGTGGAATGGTCAATGACTTGTTATTGGGGAGGGTTTCAAAGTACATGTGTGCATATAACTTTTCTGGAGCTATCATCAGTGAGACACCACCCCCTCAAGTTTTCTTCCCACTAGCTCAGAAGTTATGTAGCTCCCAATGAAGTCCTTTTGGCCTCCCCCTCTTGTACTGTTTGCTCCGCATGAATGACCCTCCCAGTGACATAATGGAGTATCTTGGAATTCGTGGTAAATAATTCCTTCAATAGTCTGCTCCTGGGTGGGGAGGCACAGCCAGGTGTTCACACGGCCAGGTGTTCACACGGCCAGGTGTTCACACGGCCAGGTGTTCACACAGTCAAGCTCTACCATAAACACATGAACTTCTTGGATCATAGGGGCTCCTAATTTAAAAACATCAGTGGGTTTGTCATCTATTTCTTGGTGGGGGGTGGTGCTAGGCAGAAAAGGAGCCTGGCACTTCCTTTCTGGGTTATCACTGCTAACCAGAACCTCTCTTCTAGGCACACTGGCCCAAAGGTAAGGGTGTGTGTTGGGGGATCTTATCAGACGCAGCAAGTGCTGAGATTCCCTCCCCCCTCCCCCCATGCTGCTCTGTCTCCCAAATGGTAGATCCAATCCCTTCTTTAGGTATCTCCAGACATTTGGGTCTTTCGGACAATCAGAGACATACCTCAAGTTCCAGGCCAGATCAGGCCAACATTAACCTTAAAAGTGGAAAGACTAAGTCAGACATGAGATGTTTCCCAAAGTGTATTCCATGGGATCCTGGTCTCATGGAGTTCTCCTCACAAAGAGGTCTAATAGGCTGAGGAAGTGCTTCATTCTCTATTTCCTTTTATATGAGTCACAGTGCATGATAGCACATTTAATGCTTTGAGAAATCCTGTAATAAAGAAACTTTCAGTCTATTTAACTTAGCATTTCCTAGTTTTCACTGACCATAGAACCCTTTCTCCTTTGGACAATAGCCACTTTGGAGCGAGGCCTTGGGCGAGTATCACTTACTCTCTTCCTTCTCTTTCTCTGGTCATACACAATATGGCAACTCTTTCACATCCCTGTTTCAAGGGCTTGGATCAGTGTGGGACCCTTGAAAAAATGAGGACGTCAGCTCAGCACATGGCTGTCACTCAGCCCAGATGTGACAACCCTGTTCTGCCAAATTGCCTCCAAAGATCCTGAAAGCTTATAATTTCTTAGAAACTTGGAAGGCTCCATCTGCTGTCTTATCTCAGACCTTCCTCTAGGATCCTCAATGTAAAATGGGGTAAGTAGTAACAGTACTAACTTTGGAGGGTTGTGGTGAGGTTAGTTAACACCTCAGTGCTCAGAACAGTTCCTGACACATAGTGAGCTTTATATGCATTTACAATTCTTAACCTGAGGACCAACATTCACCCATCCCTCCCTCCCTTCCTCCCTTCCCCTTCCTTCCTTCCTCCCTTTCTCCCTCCCTCCTTCTTTCTCTTCTTTCTTTCTTTCTTTCTTTCTTTCTTTCTTTCTTTCTTTCTTTTTCTTTCTTTCTTCTTTCTCTCTCCCTCTCTCCCTTCCTTCCTTCCTCCCTCTTTCTCCCTCCCTCCTTTTCTTTCTTTCTTTCTTTCTTTTTTTCTTTCTTTCTCTTCCTTCCTTCCTCTTTCTCCCTCCCTCCTTCTTTTTCTTTCTTTCATTTTCTTTCTTTCTTCTCTCTCTCTCCCTCTCTCCCTTCCTTCTTTCCTTCCTTCCTCCCTGTTTCTCCCTCTTTCTTTCTTTCTTTCCTCCCTGTTGTTTCTCTTTCTTTCTCTTTCTTTCTTTCTTTCTTTCTTTCTTTCTTTCTTTCTTTCTTTCTTTCTTTCCTCCCTGTTTGTCCCTCCCTCCTTCTCCTTCCTTCCTTCCTTCCTTCCTTCCTTCCTTCCATTCCTTTCTTTCCTGGTCTGAGGACATTTGTTAATGACCCTTTTTTTAATTCGTTCTTGTTAAATTACTATTATTAAATAATGTCGACATGGAGCCATTATTCTTTTTGGGGGGTAATAAACGATCAAACAGTCCAAAGTAGCTGTCTTTCACACACACACACACACACACACACACACACACACACACTTCACCCTCTTCCTCTGAATTCACTGATTTCCATTGATCTGTGTCTCAGGGCCTGGGGCCCAGTTTCAGCCCCCCTGAGGTATTAACTCAAAAGATGAGAGAAAGAGTGAAAAGAGGCTTTCTTTGGGGAAGAGAGATGGGAGGAAGGGGGTGGGGCCTGTAGATATACAGGATCATTGTTCGGTGAAGGTCTCAACGGTTTTATAGGAACAACGCAGAGAGCTCTGGGCTAGCCATTGCCACTGAGGGGAGGAAGAAGCCACTGGTTATCTATAAATCTCTCTGAGAGTAAGGTGGGTGTATCACGTGTTAGAAAATATGGTGGCACCTGCCAGGAGGAAGAAGGATCTAAGCAAACGGGAAGGGCGTTTCCCCCAGAGGTAAATGCTGGCCTGGCCTGGAGGGCGGCTGGTCCCTGCCCCAGAAGGAAGGAAATGGCGGGTTTGGATGCGCTCTCTGCCACCCTCCCTTACCCCCTCCCCCTTGCATAAGGCAGAGAGGCCTGCTTTCCCCTGTGGAAGCAGGCACTGGGAATGAGGTAACAGCAAAGTGGGGGCTTTGCCTGTCACCAGGGAAGGAACATTTCTGAGAAAGTCAGCAGGCTCTGGAGAGCCCAGCCTTTCCTCCCAGACTCACTCTTCTGGAGAAACGGGGACAAAAGGGGAGCCAAGGAGACCCGGCCAACATTTCCAAACAGAAAAAGTGTGTCCCTGACCCTCAGCGAGAACTGGGTGTGCCAAGGTGCCGCTTTGGGGACCAGGCTTCAGGAAGATGAGGAGTCATATGCGTGTCCTCAGAAAGATGTGTCACTCACCATGCTTTAGTGACAAAAACCTCTTCAAAAAACATATGCCTCCTTGGGCATCTTTACCAGGTAACGAATTAAAGGTGATAAGGGAAATAGAAATCTCAGTGGCTTGCCTTTCTCCTGGGTGAGAGGAAAGCTTTAGTCAGAACTGCGGTGCCCTGAACGCAGTTTCTTCTCTGTCACACCTGCCCTGGGACAATGAAAGCAGCACTGGAACCTCTGAAGTGCGGCCCAGTCCCATCGACACCTGGCCACCTGGGTCTGGAAGAAGGGCAGACCCTTGCCATCGTGCCATCAAACAGGTTGGGTCCCTTGTGAGTGGTCTGCCATCTCACACACAGAAAAAGGCCAGGTCCAATTTAAAATGTGTTACTGCCTCCATGCCCAGACTGGGAGGGACAGTGCTAACTGGAGAGGTGGGCACTGTGCCAGAGAGGCTCGGGAAATGATACGCTGCCAGCCAGGTAGTGGGCCCTGCTCAGTGTTTTCCAGATACTTGTGGCGCTGGCCTTATTTACAACCCAAACAGCACATGGGGTGCCTAGTTCCCTCTGGAGGTGGCTGTGTCACTCTGACCAGTGTTCCAGATCTCTCTCCCTGCAGAAGGGGGTGAGGATGAGCGCTCTGCTAACTTCCAGATTTGCTGCTGCACAAGGAGGGCTTGGAGAGGCCTTCACACTTGCCTCCCTGCCCCCCCGCCCCAGATGCATCTACCACAGCAGACCCTTCTGGAACCCAGCCCCCACGGCACACTGTCACCCCGGGCAGAGCTGACTTGTCAGCATGCTCTACCCTGATTCGTGTGTCATTTGGTTCTGTTCTAAGAAACTGTCCTCTCCTGAGGCTGCCGCCATCCTGCTGCCCGCCCCCCCCCCCCCCCAGCTGCCTGGTGGGCGGCTGGTGGCAGGTGGGATTCTGCAGGCCTTGCCCCTCCTCCAGCCGGGCCTGTGGCTCTGCTCACAGCCGCCTCTCAAGGTGGGGTGTATATCTTCCGTTTGTTCCGGGAAAAGTCCCCACGGGCAACCCGGGCCTTGCGTGGGAAGCCAAAGCACAGGTTTCCAGGAAGCTGGGGTCTGTCTCAAAGCTCAGCTCGTTGCTGCTCCAGTTCAGGGCGGCATGTGGACTCCGTTTCTTTGTGTCCAGTGGAAGATACCAAAGGCCTGTTTGAGGAGGGGGTCACCCAGCCGGGACAAACCATTTTGTCTCTTCTTTCCTGAAGGCTGAGGGCAGGCAAGACAAAGCCCAGGGTCTCCCTGCGCATGGTAGCCACGCAGAGGCCCCAGCAGAGTGGGGGCTGAGGCTTGATTCACTGAGCTCACGCAGAGCTGTTGTCTGTAGGCTGATGGCCTCTGCCTGCTCAGCGCTGTTTGAGGCAGGGCCTGGGCCTCCTACTATGGAACCTGACCTGAGAGATCCACAGGCTCCTGGGTCCCCACCTGCTCCAGGACCAAAGCGAGGGCCGTATCACTCCTTATAAATAGCACTCACCTAATCCAAGTGCTAAATTAAATGAGACTTAAAATAGTCACACAGTCAACACCTGGTTTTCTGCTCATGGTAACCAGCGGCTCCCACGTTCCTAAGTGCTCAATTTCTGGGGCCAGTTCCCTTCTTTCCCAAGCTCTATGGCTTGAATTGAACCCAAAGCTGTTTCTCCTTTGTGCTGGGTGTGGTCAGTGTGCTAGCAGGCAAGCCTGTGAAGCACAGTTGGATGAACGTGGGGGCCTTGTGTGATCAGACGCTCTGGCTCTCTCCGCCCGACCGGCTCCAGCAGCAGGAGAGCGAACTTTCAGTGCCCTCTGCCCCCGCCCTCAGTCCAGCTTCCATCTGTCTCCCGGAGCTCACCGTCAGGACCTGCTCTAAGTCCCGGCCCGGCCTCAGGCTTCAGCTGCAAACATTCTGGCCTGCCGGGGCCAGCCTCCTAGCCATGGCTGCATGGCGGGACCCCAGCCCGTAAGCGTATGTGTTTGGGTTTTCAGTAAACATTCCGTACTGGCTAAGTGTCATACAGCATGTTATGTGTTGGGGATCCAAGAGGAACAGCCATACTTTGTGCTCCTGAGGCATCAGAGGCTTTGAACAAAAGGAGTAGAGGTGGTCCTGTTTTGTTTATTTATTCATCCATGTCCTCAAGCTTCACTAGGGCCTTTTAGGTACCAGATACAAGGACGTTCTGGATCCAAAACTGGATGAAACCAAGTCCCCATTCCACAGGAGCTTGCAGTCCAAGGGCAACCTTAGATAAGCCAGGGCAGGAGGCCCATATTATGGCAGAAGGTCTTTGCCGCTCCTTCCTGGGAGAAGTAGACCCTAACTTCTGCCCTTGAATCTGGGACAGGCTAACTTGCTTGACCATTAAGCTGCAGTAGAAGTGGTGTTCTGGAATTTCCAAGGCTAGATAAGAACACTTGCTGCATCTACGTAAATAGTCCGACTTTGCTGGAGAGGTGACATGTAGGCACTCTGACTGGCGGTCCCAGCCTTCCAGCCATGCCCACCATGGCAACAGACACGGGAAGGGAGCTCTCTTGGACTCTCCAGACCAGCCTGTCTGCTGGCTGAGTAACACCGAATGACTGATGTCTGTTGATACCATGAGGAGCAGAAGACTCACTCAGCTGAGCCTTGCCCAAATTTCTACTCCACAAAAGGTAAGCGAGTACGAGGAGGTAAGGCTCCTGCAGTGGTGGGCAGACATATCCCTGTGATCATACTCATGTTAACGGGGGCAGGGAGAGTGTGAACGTTGTCCTGGTCGCAGCACATTGCAGAGCTTGCTGCTGGGTGTCTCAGTCATGTACTCCCTTCTCTTCACCACCATAAATGATCACCCCCACCCCCACGCTCCCTCTATGCCCACTCCCCACTCCACAGTTAGGCACTCTGCTGTTCATTGGGTCGTTGTTTGATTGGTTTGAATAATCTGATGTATATCCATCACACCAGCAGCCCTCATTCACCACTTGCCAGGCACTGGATTCCACACTTACATGAACAATCTAACTTAATCCTCACAAGATCCCCTCCTGAGGTGGTTGGTACAGCCAGTTTGGCTATAACACTAGTTCTAAAAGTGAAAATTGGTCTCACCATAACTGACGTATTGGGGAACAATTCAGTCATACTGTGAATTTTGTGTTTGCATTGGTCTGATCTTGGCCACACGCACACACAAAACTAGGAACACAGAAGATGGCACCCAGCTGCAACTTAATCACCTGCCAGTTACCTGGGTGCAGGTGTACAGGAACCACACCCACCACATCTGGTGTTAGTACTTTCCACCCAATGTCAGATAGCCCTTCTCCCTCCGCTGGGAAGGGAGCTCACCCACCACCATCCACTTCCGGCAGCTAACTCCAGGTCTCGGTCAAGGTAAAGCTCCAGACTACCTTGTATTAGTTACGTATTTCTTAACCATCGAACATGTGTGAAACGGTGCTGCCATTGTCATTAGGTTTCTACCTTTATTTTCTGTGTCACTGATTAAGTTTCTGGGTGTTGTGCTCCAACACTACTTTCCCCATAAACCCTGGGGTTTCTATCTTGAGGTTTTGCAGAGCGGTAATTTTTAGGAACGCTTATGTCATATTGTGGCTGAACTGACTGCACCGTTATCTCTATCTTACGGATGAGGAAATAAATGGAGATTTAGAAGAGGCTGTCCCAAGCTCCTAGGTGTAGCACCTGACAGACAGCCAGATGCCTGGTTGAGAAACCAGACTCTGCCTGACCCTGCTCTACCCCATCTCCTGGCTCAGGGGCTGAAGCAGTGCACTGCCTAGGTAAGTAGAGAAAAGGCCAAGTGCAGGGGAGGCAAGGCTTTGAAACTCTCGGCTGCCCTAATGTAGCTCCCTGGCGTCCCTTTCCTCTCCAGCTCCTCTGAGCGCACTGACCCCATGCCCACCTACCCAGACCCTCCCTTGCCACGGGCCTGGTCCCTGGGAGCTCACCTCTACCTCCACATTGTGTGTTGCAGGGCCCGGCACCCGACTGGGCCTCATAAATGCTTCTGGAGCCTACCAACCTGAACAGGAGCCTTGGCTGCTGTGAGTGGGCAGAAGGAGCCAACCTCCTGGGGCAGACATGGAGCAAGGCCCAGGAGGGCCAGCGGGCAGCCTACACAAACACCCGGCAGCAAAGCAAACTGCAGCCTGTGGGTCTCCAGGCGCCTTCGGAACTCTGCCTCCCATACTTGATCGGGAACCCGGGAAACGGGGGTGCAGGGGTGGGTACTGCAGACTGAAGGGGACTCCTGGGAGGCTCCAAAGGTGAAAGCAAGCTCCGTGCCCCTCCATTTGCCCTCCTGCCTGCATAGCTGCTTTTCTTTGCCCTCCTTTGCAGGTTATGTTTCATAGCTGATCCCACACTTCATCCACCTGCAGGGAAATCCCCCACCTCAATCTCCTGCAAGCTGCAAGACTTTAGCTGTGTCTGTGTCTTTAGAACTCAGTGCCCAGTGGTTTCCCATGCTCCTTTAGTTATTGTGTCTACTTTGTGATGAGGTTTATGTCATCATCTGGTGCTATTCCTTAAGTTCTCATGTATAGGCAGATCCCAACTTAAGATGAATTGTGTTCTCAGGTCAGTTGTAAGTGGTGTTGGAAGCAGAACATGTGTTGCTATAGAAACTGTGTTACAATGGGGAGTGGGGCCCTAGGTCAACTTGTAAAATCCTATTTAATCCATAATGTGGCTGAACCAGACCATAGCAGAGTTTGGAGTGCTGGCGGGGTGGGGACATCATGCAGGAGGGAAGGGAAAGCAGAAAAGAGTTTATTCTTCCTGAGCCCAAGACCAGCTACTGGGGAAAAAACCCCAAATATTGACAGGATTGAAGGTACTGGCCTCCATCTCTCCTTCTGGAAGCTTCTCCCATCTGCTGTTGTCTCTTTCCTCACCTGTCACCCTCTCTGTGCCTCATGCCTGCCCCTGGAGCACCCAGCCAGGTGTTCCTGTCCTCCAGAATACTTCCTAGAATTGTACCCCCACCCCCACCTCCCTGTCCCCATGAGAGTTCTCACTTTGTCTGTAGGAATTATCCAAGCAAGATATTAGCAGTGAAACTAATAAATGCATCTCTGTAAAGCAGAGGATGGCAGAGAGGTTAATAGCAGAGGATTGGAGTACCAGCTATGGTAGGCTGGTGACCTTGGATGAGGAATGAACCTCCAGCCTCAGCGTCTTTCCTGTGCTGAAGATACAGTTATAAGGGTGCGGCGAGGAGGAGGGAGAGGACTTGGGTGGACCTAAGTCCTTTCCTGGTGGGCATCTTAAAAGCTTGATGACTGTTTGCTGCTATTAGGGGTGAAGGACTCAGCACCCAGCCCTGCAGGCATCCTTGGTGTGAAATAACCCAAGCTTCTTAAATATGTCAGTTTGGACAATTGTTTTCAGCTTCTGTTTCTTCCAATATTGCTTCTTTTCTCTTGTATTTGTCTCCCTAGGACTCTAATTTTATGTATGTGAAACATTTCACTGTTTCTCATATGTCTGTTAAGTTTGAAAAACCATCTTTTCCCCATCTGTGCTGCTTCATCCTGGATACTTTTTACTCATCTCTCTTCCTAGTCACTAAACCTGTCTTCTGCTGTGTATTATTCTTGTTTAATCTATTGGATCTTTATTTTCCATTATTGTGTTTTAAGTTCTAAGAGTTCCATTTGGTGTCTTATAGATTCCAGTTCTCTGGTGAAATTCTCCATCTTCTCCATTGTTTTCTTAAACTGTTGATCATAGCTATTTAAAACCTGTGTCTGTTACTTTAGCATCTAGATCACCTACATCTGGTTCTATTTTCTGTTTTATCTCTTTCTACTACCTCCCTCCTCCACCCACCCCATGTGTTTCTGTCTCCTGATTGTCTGATAAGTTTTTAATTGAATGTTGGACACTGTGTATGAAAAATCATGGAGAGGGGGGCCTGGGTGGCTCAGTTGGTTAAGAGTTTGACTCTTGATTTTGGCTCAAGCCATGATCTCACAGTTTGTGGGATCGAGCCCCAAGGCGGTCTCTGTGCTGACAACTCAGTTTGATTAGGATTCTTTCTCTCTCTCCCTCTTTCTCTGCCCCTTCCCTGCTCTCACTCTCTCAAAATAAATAAATAAATTAAAAAAAAAGAAAACAAGGGAAAAATCATGAAGAGTACGGCTGATGTTAATTTCTTTTAGAAAAGATTTCACTTTCTCTTGAGAGGTGGATAATTTGCTGATCTCCTTGAGATTATTTCAGGTTTTCTCTTACTTCCATGGGCTAGTTGTTCCAAGTCCTCAACTGAACACGGGTGTTTATCAGTACCCTTCCTTCTTGCTACACCTTGAACTCCAATTTCCCTGTCTGTAGTACCATAAGACTACTGAAGTTAATACTTGTCTTTTTAACTTCTTAGAGGCTGATTTCTGGTTGTTTTCTCAGTCTCTAGGTGTGATGGATACTGTGATGCGCTGGCTAGGTCACCCTTGAGGAATCAAAGACTTCTCACCCCAGCCGCTTAGAGTCTCATCAGAGGGTAGCCTCTAATCATCGGTCTTCTTTGGGAATTGCCTCTTCTGAAGAAAACTGCTCCCCCTCACCAACGTGCACCTTATTCCAGGGGTAGCCTGTACCCTGTGCAACAACTTAAGAGAACTCAGGAGGCTTCTTCTAGCTCCAGAACTCCCTGTGGGGTCAGCAGAGGCTGGACATGCAACACAGTCCTGCCTTCTTCCTCTCCCTTTTACAGAGGTTCATCCTAAAACACCCTCTAGTGAGCATCGTGCTAGCTCGTCTCTGTTTTAGGGAACCCAACCTGAGACATTAGGCCTGGATAAGCACAACTTAGAAGTCAGCAAATGCCTCGAGGGGAAATTGTACGCAGAATCTTAGGCACATTTCAATGTGTTTCCTGTGTCTTCGGGATCTTCGCCCCTTTGGGGCCCTGGTTGCCTTGGTTGCTGTCCAGTGCTTTCCAACAGTTGGCCTTTGTGTTTTATCCAGCTTTATAGTTGTTCTCAGTGGGGGATTAATCTGATATCATCCATTCCATCATAGCTGGAAGCAGATCATGCTTTCTGTTTTAATTCTCAGAAGCCGGAAGGAGCAATGAGGAAAACTGTTGTAGTGGACCTAATTCTGTTCAACAAAGAACAGCTGGTTGGAGATGCAGAAATGATGAGAACATGAGGAGGACATGACCTGACTGTCTTTGACTGTGCAGGACTCCCAGGAAGGGGGGTACAGAGCACAGCCAGATATACGCTCTGGACTTTAGAAATATAGATTTCAATCTCACAAGGAAGAGATAGAATCCTAGGGCCACATAAATAAAAGTGAAGACTTATCCAGGCACTTGGGTGGCTCAGTCAGTTGAGCATCTGACTCATCATGATCTCACAGTTCACAGGACTGAGCCTCATGTAGGGCTCTGTGCTGCCAGCAGGGAACATGCTTCGAATTCTCTCCCTCTCTCCCTGCCCCTCCCGCACTCACGCACTCTTTCTCTCTCTCTCAAAGTGAATAAACATGTTTTTTAATGTTTATTTTTGAGAGAGAGAGAGAGAGCGAGGGAGTGTGAGTGGGGGATGGGCAGAGAGAGAGAGGGAGACACAGAATTGGAAGTAGGCTCCAGACTCTGAGCTGTCAGCACAGAGCCCGATGCAGGGCTGGAACCCATGAACCATGAGATCATGACCTGAGCCAAAGTCAGATGCTTAACCAACTGAGCCACCCAGGTGCCCCATGAATAAACATTTTTTTAAGTGAAGAATTATCAAAAAACTCAGAATAAAAGTGAAATTTTGCTATAAAAACTGAATTTCACTCTAATGACAAAATATCTTAAAGAAAGAGAAGCAAATCTAAAAAATAGACTGATATGCTGGTGTGACTTTTGGCATTTCTTTTTGGAGTATAGATATTAAATAATGGTTCTAGGTAGATAAAAGTTTGGACAGCAGCAGCAACAACAGGAGGACCTCAAGGAGAGGCTGATGGGGTGGGAGACACGTAACAAGATAACATTTAATGGAGACAATGAATTTACTTGGGTCCCAAGAGCCCAACTCTACAAGAGCTGGGTGATAAACATCAGGTTTAGTACGTGTCGCCGTGAAAAACCAAGAGCCAGAAAAATACCTGAAAGTACTTAAGTTTACCTGAAACACAGTGTGAATAGTATAAACTTGTCATCAGAAATAATCTTCAATCATGTTAATAGAGGTTTAAAGTCTCACATGGGAAAAGTGAAACAGTTCTGTGACGTTCTGTGCTGTACTCTGACTGCTGGCTGACCTACCACAGTCTGAGGGGGTCAGAAACTGATGGGGTGTCTTCACAAGCAGGATGGTGGAGGGAATTAACCCCATGAAGTACTTCTGAAGAAATGGAAAGAAGTAGGTATCCTGCCAGGAGTTGTCTTCAAGTACGTCTTTGGCTACTTGGTTGAAGGGGCTTTCCACTTTTTTCCCTTCACATCATAAAGGACATATTGTGGGGAGACAGATTTAGATTCATATATATGAAAGAATTTTAAATGAGCAGAACTGTTGAAAAGCAGAATGGACTTCCTTTAAAGATGGCGGCATCTCCCTCACTGCTGTGTGCTCAGGAGGAGCTGGGCACTGAAGCTTAATAGTTGGTTAAAAGCGGGAGGAAATAAGAGAATGTTTTGGTTCACCCATATCGTTTAAAAAGTTCACATGAACATTAAAGTTTGGGAGATTTTAAATAAAGTGTCTGATGTCTGGATTCTGTTGGAGAATTGGAAGATCTGCCAACACTGGGCCCTCTTTACTGCACGTCATTCTACCAACTGGAGCTAATTTCCTTGTCCTCTTTATACCAGGCTGTATTCTCCACTTTCCCAAAGTCTTTCCCACTCACACGATGCATGCTTTAGACCAGGACAGTTTAACTCAGTTCTATCACCTGCCTGCCTACTGTAGGCACTGGCGTTTGAAACCTCTGTTGGGGAAGAAACTCAACTGTTAGACAAGGGCACCATGACCCCACAGCCCTGCCACCTCTGCCTTCCTAATGGGAACTGCCTACCCAGAGCCCTGGCTGCCAAGATGGCTGTGTCTTATACATTGTTTCTGTACCTTGGACTGAGCAGTTTGGATAGACACCTGATCTCAGGGCCATCAGTTCACAGGATGACGGTCGTATGTAATTGGGCCTGGCATGGAAAAATGTGCTAAACCAATCACATTGTCTCTCTCCAAAACTAAGAAACACAGTGTGAACCAGCAAGTTTGCAATGGTTTTGATACTAAGGAGAGGCTGGAAAAGTCATAAAGGACCACGAGCAAGTTGAAAGTGTGAGGAAATTAAAAAGAGTTTATTTTTATAGGGATGGGAGGGAGCATGTGAACAGAGAGGCTGAGACACCTTGAGAGAGAAAGCATGTGGCATGAGAGAGACAAACCAAGTCACCAGTCCCCAGAGCTGTCTTGATTCCTTATGGTTTTTCAGCTTCAGACCCAATTCATGTGTTTTCTTACAATTTCTTGAGTTAAGAGGAGTGTTTTCTTGTCCTTCCACTCAAGAAAAGCTAATCAGAGCCATTATTAAGGCCTCTGATAACCTGAAAGTCTATGATTCTACAAATTGAATTTAAGCACCTACCTCCCTGAGATGACTCCCCCTTTGACCCCCGTCACTGTGGACAGATAACAGATGCAGTAGGACTCCATCTCTAAACTCCTTTCTCCCCTTTTACTTCTGCAACAAAGGTATACCCATAATTGAAAGGCAAAAACGTGCAAGCATGTTAAGATCTAATTTTATCACATTATCATATTCCCAACAAGAAAAAAAAAGAGCGTGTAGGTAAACCTCATTGCTTTCTTATATACATGTGTCAGCCCTAATCAGACAAACCCCACTTAAGTGATAGAAAACCATTCAGAGGCTGTCATCATTCTTGCGAACCCGAAGAATATTTAACTTGTTGATTAAGTACTTAACATTACAAATGAATGCAAAACTGTCTGTCAGTTCTGGTGTGATTATTTTGGAAATGGTATAAGTTTTGAGGTCGCTGTGATAATGAATGACCTTTGTAATATTTAAGGCTTGCATCAACCTTTTTGAGGAGTTGTTCTGTGGGCCCCAAGGGGCAAATAAAGAAAGATGTAGGTTATAACATCATAAAGTTGCTGATTTGTCTTTTAAAGCAACTGTTGTTGAAATAAAATGACAGGGAACTTCAGGCTGTAGCCGAAGGGAGTAAAGGGAGTTGAGGAAGCGCAAAGAAAGTTCGTTTATTGAGGAAGGCTATCTCTGTTGGGTTTCCTTGGCACCAGCCAAACAATCTGAAACCTGTCTCTGAGCAGTCACATAGATTGGGGGACACACAGAGACAAAACAGCTAGGTCATTGACTGAACTTTCCACTTTGCAGCCAAGTATTTTGGCGTCATGGAGATTAAGACTGGACTGATCTCACTGGAAAATCGTTCAAGCCTCTGCTCCACTCTGTTTTCACAGACACCAGTTTAGCATTCCCAGGGAAAAAAATATCCACACCTGCTTCATCATTTCAAAAACAATAGATACAGGGCACTTATTACAAATTAGTGAAACAAGCCATTGTTGCCCCTCTCCCATTTTTGCTAGAGTTTCAAAGAGGTCCTCTGTCAGAAAAAAGGTATCTTGGCAATTGCTAGTAATGCATTTTCTGACAGGAAAACTGTCAGAGAGAGTGCAAGTTTTATCGTTTACCTTTAAAATTTATACAGTAGACTGCAGTAAAATTCGCTCTTTGTGGTGTGTGAGTTTTGACAAATGCGTAGCCTTGATACATCTATCACCACAATCCACAGGGAAGAGCTCCATCAGCCCCAGGATTCCCTCCACCCTCACCCCAGCAACCACTGTCCTGTCCTCTGTCTCTATAGTTTTGTCTTTTTCAGAATTTTATATGAATGGAATCATATACTGTGTAGTCTTTCCATTTATTATTTATTTATTAACTTTGCTAAAGTTTTCACAGAGTATAGTGTTCTGTGTGGACAGAAGAAAATCTGGAAAAATATTTTGGTTCTGCAGCATCTTAAAAGGAGGGAGTGGGGAAGTTGCTGGGCTCATCTATAGAATTACTTTCGTCTGTGCAGAGAATGTATCTTAAAGGTGGTGAGAACTGATCTCAAGATCCAGGCACCCAAACAGCCTCTGTAACACTCAAAGAAAGAACCTTTGCACTTAGCCCTTGGCCACCTTTAACCAGCCTCGGGATCTGACCCAGGGCTGAGTAATTAACACAAGTAATTAGCTCTTGTTTAGTTATGAGAGTAGTTGTGGTGTATGCAGCATGAGGCTTGTGGAGAAAAGTGCAAATTAACTCGGCGTCCTGCTCCATAGTGGCCACCTTTATTATGCTTTATCAACATAGCAGCTGGATTAGCCCTCCATTCAGTTTGCTTTCCCTCATTACGATAATTGCCTTCTGAACAATGGCATGTGTCAGCTTGATCCTCTTTACTAGGGGAGCATGATTTGTTTGTACAAGTAAACCTGCTGGCAGGAGGGGCAGCTGGCTAGGCTAATATTTGGTTCTTGAGATTGATATTAAGTTTTAAAAATCAAGTTAGATTTGCTCTACTGGAGATTCTTGGAAGGCTCATTACACATCAGGCCCTACATTGGATGTATTCACACAAATATGATTACCCCATTTTTCAGATAAGGACATCTCTGTCTGAAGAACTCCCTTCCAGCTTCTCTGTCCCCGCAGATTTCCCCCCATCTTTGTGGGCTCTAGATGGTTTTGTTCTTCACAACCTTTGATAGAGTCTACAAAATGGCTGCCAGGTGGCCAACTTCTAGAAAATGGCTGCCACTGTGGCCAGCTTCTACCAAGAGGCAATAGATACCTCCACAGGGATCTCACACTATGTTTTGTTAAAATATATCCTCCTTGGAGACTTTCTCAGAGCTTCACAGCCACTTTATGAAGTAGACAAAGGGCAGGGAAGTCAAGTCACTTGAGCTCCTCGGAGCCTTTTTAAAATGGCCGTTCCTCCAGCCTCTCCCATGGCATCTCCAACTGTTGTTTACAAGGAGGTTTAGGAAAGACTGTTGAACACTTTACCATCCTAATAAAGAAGGGAGTGGCCTCAACCCAGACTCTCTAGAGGCAACTCATAACTCCTAGCAGTGAGTGGGCCCACATTTGTGCAGCTGCCTGGAAGGAGGTCTCCTACAGCTGCAGAGGCATCTAAAACTCTCATTAGTCCCATTGCAAATGGTTACTTCAGGAGGACTGTGTGTATGTGTGTATGTGTGTGCATACCCCATGCAGGAAAGTTGGAGGGAGGAAAAATACAAGCAAAAGGAAAACAGTCTGGTTTGTTCCCTCTAGGAGTTAGCTGGGGAGCAAAACCATAGTTATCCCAAACAACTTGGTGACATAGGTCCTTAAGATGTATACACATCTCCATTGTCCTATCTTTGTAGGAGTGGGGGAAGTACTAGCAAGAGAGGAAAAACACAGGCTCTGGAGTCCCATAAATGTTGGTTCAGTTTCTAACTTTCACTTACTCTCTGTGTGACTTTGCACAAGCTCCTTAAATTCTGTGAGCCTCAGTTTCCCCACCTGTGACATGGAGGATATTACTGCCCTCATAGTGTTTGGCTTCAAAATCCATGCTCTTAGGCACTAGGCAGATGCATTTACTTTTGTTTCCTTGTAATACATAGATGACTCTGTGTGTATGCATATATTTCTGTTACAGAGCTCGACTGAGAAAGAAATCTATTTAAGGCTTTTTTTAATTCTGAGTGATAAAGCCAATAGGTTGTATGTGGGCATGCAAAGCCTTTTAACAACCACTACTAAGTATTTGGAGTACAAGATGGCATCTTGGCTTCATTGGGGATTCCCCCTACTAGGACTGAAAGCATTGTGATTAAGTGGTTTCTAATGAACTGCATACAGCAAGTGGTGAGCATACAGTTATCTAGACTGAGTGTCTAGATGGGATGGGACTAGGGAGGGATTTTGCACCCTAGTACCAGCCACTAGATAACAATCTAGTGGAGTTATTTCTGGTTAGTCAAGTAAAACTGACAACCCAGAGAACCATCCTTTAGGTGGTTTTGTGAGAGTAGCATGGTGTGTATGAGACACTGTTTGGGTACCTTATGTCCACCGGGATATTGCAATAAAGCAATACAGGAGCAAACAATAATTGACCTCCCCTAACCTCCCCCCACCAGCCCCCAACAGAAAACAAAACCCAAAAACAACCCTACAACCGTGAGCCTTCAATACTTGTTTATAAGGAAGCTTCCAGATGCTCATTTAAACAATAACATTAAAAAAAAGAAAGAATCACATTAAAAATTATCCAAGTAATACGTGTTAATTGTAGAAAGATGAGAAAATGTGGTTAAGTAAGGAGAAATTAAACGAAGTGTTTACCTACAAGCCTCCTTTCTTTTCCCTTCAAGATAACCATTGCTAACATTTTGGTGTGTATCACTTCAGGATCACACGCATATGCACAAACACACCCCACATGTATAGACACATGCATATGTTTGTTTATAGAAATGGGATTGCTCTATACACACAGTTTTATAAACTGAATTCTTCACATACTATCTCATAAACATTTTCCAAGTTATGAAATCTTTGAGGCACTGTATCTTTTTATAGGGGGAGCTGGCTCCGACAACAGACTTTTATGGTGTCCCTACAAAGTACGGCCCTCTGAAGAGGCCTGGCCCCCAGGTTTGATTTGAGGAGCTTGAGTGGGCTATGGGAGCCCCACGTGCAAGAAATCAGCTTTCATAGACCCTAAATAAGAACCAGAGTTATTGTGGCTTCTTCATAAAAGTGCACTGGAATAACATAACAAATGCTGCCTGACATCTCAGCCAGCGGGGGACCCTTTGCTGTGTGTGTGCATTTGCAATCCAAATAAGGCATCAAAACCTGAGAAGAGAATGGGCGACAGAGCCTGTGAGGCTGAGAAATGCTTCCTTGTCACTTCTTTGGCAAGGGAACTCATCTTTCCACCACCTTCTTACCTCCGTCATACCATAAACCTGCCACATACTTCCCTCTGTGGACTTTTGGCAGCCAGACCTCCAGCCTGTGGATAAAAGACGTGAGCTCATTTTACCAACAACCTCTATCTTCCTCTGTTCTTCAGAGCCTTCATGCTAGCTCAGATCAGCAAGTCTAGGTGTCTTGATTCTGACATGAACTAATGCTTGAGGCTTCTGAGAAAAGGGTGTTGATGTCGTTGCAAAATGATATTAATGGAATTAACTGTAATTGGTTAACACAGAAGCAAGAGATTTCAAAGGTTGTCACTAGCAAGTAAAGATAGTCTGTTTCTGGGATGTGGGGTGTTTGCCTGCTTTGTGGTAGGGGTTCCTCTAACCTCCTAGGTGGCTGGGAAGGCTACCACCTCTCAGTGTGCTGCTCAGCCTCACAATAGGTATTCTTCATCTCTGGCGCCATCTTGTTTGTGGGCTCACAATCCTGTTAGTGGCAAATAGTACTCAGTAGAATCAGCGGGGGCCTAAGGGGGAAAGAATGTAATGGGGAGCTTCTTGTACTCAGACCACGGGAAGGACAGTGGTGTGGGGTGGGCCCCAGAGGGGCTTGGATGCCATGGACTTTGCCCCTTGTCTCTACTGCTTTCTGAAGGCCGATTTCCTTCTCTCCACAAGAATGTTTCTGTAGCTTCTGTCAGCAAGGGCCCTGGTGCTGGGATGGGGATGGGGGCGTCTGACAGGCCTGACCTGTCTATCCGTGGGAGGTGGGAGAGGGCTGATGGCAGCCCCTGTACAACCTCATGGATGGAATGCAGGGGAGGTTTATCTAAAAGTGGGGAGTGTGTTTCTCAGAAGAAGTGGGCAGACTTTAAAAAACCAGATGTCCTCAACTCTTCCCATCCAACTTTGCTTTTCAGTTCTTTCAGACATCTGCTGTCTTCACACTGGACTCTCTTTGGTCCCCCTTGTTCTCTGCCCACCTCCGTCCACGTGCTTTTGTTTCCACTGGTTCCCAGGCACATACTTCCTCCCCTCTCCATTTATCCAAATCCTCGCCGTTACCCAAAGGCTGAATCTCATCAGGAAGTTCTCCCCGACCTGTTCCAGCCTGTTTGACTCTCCTTTCCCCAAACTTGTAATGATAAACTCCTTATGTCTTCTGCTATCTTGTGTTTTCTGAGTTGAGTGTTATCGCTACAGCCCTCCCCATACCCCTCCCCGGGAGAGCTCACCACTCATTCTATCTCTGCCTTCTTGTTTCCCACGGATAACTTTAAACCATTTCCTTCTGGCTTCTTTCTCTTTCTCTTTACCAAAATGCTTTTGCTAGACCCACCCATGGCATCTGCACTGCCCATTGGCCACTTTTTAGTTTTTATCTTACTTGACCTTTCAGAAATATTGGACTCAGTTGGCCACTTTGTCGTTCATAAACCCTGTTTTCTCTTGGATTTCATGACACCAAGCTCTATTTCTTTCTCCCCACTTGAGATACTCCTACTCAGATTTTCACAAAATTTATTCTTCCGCTTGACCAAAGCTCCTGCCCTCTTTCTGTCTACAGCCTCTCCCATGTAATTTTAACCACTTCCATGGTTTTCTGTACTAGTTACAAGTCATTGGCTGCCACATTTATAACTTCACCCAGCTCTTCTCAACTTCAGACATACACATCCTACTGTCCATTTGACATCTCTGCTTGTATGTCCCCTAGGCATCTCAAAGTTAATATGCTCCCAAATGAATTAATTTCCCCCCAGAAATGTGTTTTTTCTCTAGGTCTCCCTATCTGAGTAAATGGCATGTTCACATACCCAGTTATTTTTACCAGGTAACCCTGATACTTTTCTCTCCCATACTACCCATATCCATCACCAAAGTACAGTTCCAAAACATATAAGTTCATCTATTTCTGTCCATGTCCACTGTTGCTGCCTCATTGTACACTGTGATGTCCTCTCACCTAGATTAGCCTCTGAACTCATTTGTTTCCCTTCACATCACCCTGCCCCACCTATTCCCACCCAGCAGCTAGGGATCTTTCCACATCATTCTGCCCCAATACTTGAATGGTGAGTTACTGCACTTATAAGGAATCCAAAATCCAAACTCTGTCCTATTGAGACCTGGTTAGATTCCTGCTTCCTCTCCAGCCCTACCTTCACATCAGCCTCCTGATGACGCTCCCATCCACACCCAACAACCTTTGTGTCCTTAAGCTTCTGAGCTCCTGCAGTCCCAGGCCCTGCCACACACCTTCCAGTAGTTCCTGTCTGTACCTTTCTATTCCTCACTCGTTGTAGCCTTAAGATGACAGCTTCTACACTTCTAACAGAGGCCTTCCTTAACTTACCCAGACTAAATTGAGACCATGTATCATAGACTCTAAAATAGTGTTCCTACTTTTCTATGTAATGTTTATTACAATTTTAATTATTTGTTACTTGTGTGATTGTCTGTGTCTCACTAAATGGCCTGCTTCACAAGGGCAGGACTCCCTTGTTTGCCACTGTTTCTCCAGGAATATTGTGTGTGCTCAATAAAAAAGTTTTGAATGAAGGAGTGAGTAAATAAAAATAAGTAGATTTTAATATTCCCAAAGGACAGAGTGGTTTTCTTTCTTTTCACCCTCAGCCAAGAGTTTAATAAATACTTATTGACCTTAATACTATTATTGTGAAAAACAACAACAACAAGAAGAAGGAAGAGAATCACAGCATTCTATGTGACAGTATAAAAGTTATGTGTTAAAATGTAATTAGTCCCAGCAAAAAAGGGGACAGGTTTCTACCCACAGGATTCCTGAATTTGTGAAATAGCAATGTGCTTAATAACGTAAGTTTATTATATTTTGAAATAGCAGATGAATTGGACACACACATCTGGATATTTGGCATTGCATAGACAAAAACATCTGGATTATTGGCAGAATATTTCAACTTAACTAATGTGTTTTAGAGATGTGTAAACAGTCACAGATTACTCTGAAATTATGTTTCTTGGGAGGTGGCCACATGAATAACTGGTGGAGGAGATTTCTAGTTCCAGATGATGATGGACTAAGGAACTTGAAATCCCTCCTTCCACAAACACACAGAAATTCTGGATACATGTAACCCTTAAAAATTGCATAGCTGAGATCATGAATATCTGAAATGAGGAGGAAACTCGAAGAACAGTAAGTGCATGAACTGACCTGGGAATTTGCTTTTGGTCCTGGTAAACCAAGGGGCTTGGGTTTTAACACTTATTTGAGGACAGGACACAAGGTCTTGGAATCCTGAGAAGTATAAAGCAGAATTCTGAAGAGCTGAACTCTCAGTGGAAAGGGAGATTCGAAAAAATCCGTCTCTTGGCACAAGGAGAAGACAAGGAAGCTGTCTCAGCTTGAGTCTAGGGAAACAGTCTCCCTAGAGAAAATTAAGCACTGGGCTTGCCCTTGGGTTTTGGGTCCAAAACATGTCTTTAATCCACTCAGAAAACATGCAAATATCTCTGCAAGTCTCAGGAATCTCCTAGCAGAGAAATAAACATAACAATCTGTCCCAAAGTGGATACCCCTGGAATGCCTGTGATCCTGAATCACCCCGAAGTGACACTCCAACAACATAGGCCTCACTGTATTTTCTCAGAAAATAAGCTCCATTAGAGATGAGCTCATGAGTTTAAAAAATTAAAAACATACAATGAAATAATTCAGTGTGAGCAACAGTCAGCAGACACAACAAACAGTAAGATTCAAGTCCCATGAAATTGAGATAACAGAAGAACAATTGGAGAGGAGAAAAGTATGCTAAAAATGCTTTAAAACATAACAGAAGGAATCAAACTCTGGAGGAAAGACCAAGATACTATAAGTAAAGAAAAGAAGGTTCAAATATAACTAAATAAACTTTCTAGAAATGAGAGATATACTCCCTGAATGAGAAACTCATTTTGATGGGTTTCACAACACATGAGCACACTAGGGGAGAGAATTATTGAACCAAAGGTTAGAGGATTTTACCTAAAATATGGCAGAGAGATAAGACAGAAAATATTAAAAAGAGTTCAAGATAATGAGAAAGTCCAACATAAATATATTACGAGTTGCGGAAAGAGATAATACAGAGAAAGGTTTAGAGGAGAATGGATGATAGTTCTGAACTGATTAAAGTCATGAGCCCTCAAATGGGACAATCCTAAGGAATTCCAAGCTGAGTAAGGATAAAAAAAAAAAAAAATCCACACCTAGATTTTTCCTAGTGAAACTATTTAAACACCAAATAAAAAGAGAAAATCTGCAAATCAAAGAGGGATAAGAGATCACATACATAGTAACAAGGATTAGAATGACAGACTATTTCTCAATACCAACAATAGAGACCAGAAGATAATATAATAACATCTTCTTAGGATTATAGTATTAACCAAGAGAGGGAAAATAATAAAGGCAGTTTAGTTAACAAATAATGTAGAGGATTTGCCACTCACAGAACTTCATTAAAAGAATTATCAAGAAATGTATCTAAGTAAGAACAAAATAGGTGGAAGAAAGGAGGATACAAGAAGCAATGTTGAGAAAGTAAGTCAGAAAACATGTGGGCAGATTTAAACAAGTATTGACTGTACAGAAGAACACCAATAAGAATGATGTATTTGGGGACTATAACAATAAGAATTGAAATGGTAGATCACAGTAATGAGTAAGATAGGATAGAGAAGTTAAGAGTTAAGGAATTTTAAGATTCTTATGTTGCTCTTCTGGAGGGTAATGCTATCAATTAACTTTAGATCTTGTTAAATCAATATGACTGTTAACAATTTAAGAGTAAATACCAATTTAGTAAAATTAGAATATATAACTTTTAAACCACTGTTGAGGGAGAGGAGATAATAAAAATGTGATTAATTCAAGAGAAGGCAGGCAAAGAGAAAAAGAAACAACGACAAATCATGGTACATAGAAATTATAAAATAACATAATGAAAATAAAATCCAAATATATCACTAATCACAACACATTTAAATGGGTTAAATTCCCAGGCTTTTTTCATTTTTCATTTATTTAAGCTCATCACCTTTGCTTTTTTAAAATTATATTCACTGACGCATAAATGATCTACAACAGATTAACCAGTTTTAAAGTATACAATTTGAAGAATTTGAAATGTGCAACCACCAAAATCACAAAACAGGCATGACCTTCACCTCTAAAATTTCCCTTATGCTTTTTCAGTCAATACTCTCCTTCTACCCTCTCCATGCCTGGTAACTACTAATCTGCTTACAGTAACTGTAGTTTGATTTTTCTAGAATTGGGTATAAATGGAATCACATAGCACAAACTCTTTTCTTTTTTGTCTGCCTTTTTTTTTTTTTTTTTTTTTTTTTACTTAACACAATGGGTTTTGAGATTCATCCAGGTCATTGTATGTATCAGCAGTTCATTCATTTTTTATTGGTGGGAAGTATTCCATTTTCTTTATCCATTTACCAGTTGGTGGACATTTGGATTTTTCCAGTTTTTAGCTATTATGAATAAAGCTGCAATGCACATTACAAAAGGTCTTGTATAAACATACAGTTTTATTTCTAGTGGGCTAACATTTCAGGAATGATATTGGTGGGTTGCACAGTAAGTTTTTGTTAACTTACGATAAACTGCCAAACTGTTTTCTGAAGTGGTTGTGCCATCCTGAATTTTCACCATTGAGGAGTACAGCTGTTCCACATTCTCACCAACACCTGCATATTCCCATGGTAATTTACTACAAATTTAGTGGCTTAAACAATACAAATATAGTGGCTAAGAAATCTTGCTAGACTAAAAATTAAGGTGTTGGCAGGATTGTGCTCTTATCATGAGGCTCCAGGGGAGGATCCATTTCTTTGTTCACTGCCCAATTTCTTGTTGGCTGTAAACTGATGTGCCTTCCAGTTTGGCTTCTGGCCCCCTTCCTCCAGTTCAAAGCTATCAGTGGTGGGTAGAGTCCTCGTCGCCTCACATCTCTCTAACCTATCTTCCATCATTACATCTCTCTGACCACAACAAGGAAAGGTTCTCACCTCCATGCGTGTAGATTGGATCTACCCAGAAAGCCAGCATAATCTCCCCATCTTAACAACTGTACCCTTAACTGCATCTTCAAAGACCCATTTGCCATGTATGGTAACATATTCTCAGATTCCAGGGATTAGACCATAGACATCTTTGGAGGCCATTGGTCTGCCTTCCATAGTGGACTCAGTACTTTCAATTTTAGCCATTCTAGTGGACATATCATTAGTGGTACCTCATTGTGGTTTTAATTTGCTTTTCCCCTAGTGACTGATGATGTTGAACATATTTTCATTTGTTTATTTGCCATTTATATATATATTTTTGTAAAGCAGCTGTTCAAATTGTTTCCCATTTTTTGTTTTTATTGGTTCATTATTTTCTTGTTAGCCAGTTGCTAAGTATCTTTATTCCGAATGTAAGTCCAGCACAATAAATATTTTTCCCAGTCTTTGGGTTGCCTTTTAATTTTTTTAGTGCTGTCTTTTGAAAAGCAAAATTTGATGAAGTCCAATTTTTCAAGTACTTCTTCATGGTTGTGCTTATCATATCCTACCTAAGAAGTCTTAGCTTCACCTAGGGTCATAAGCATTTGACCTATATTTTCTTCTAGAAGTTTTATAAATTTGGGTCTACATTTAGGTCTGTGATTCATTTCAAGTTAATTTTTGTATAAGGTGTAAAGTAAGGGTCAAGTTTCATTTTCTTGCCTACGGATATCCAATTGTTCCAGAATGATTTGTTGAAAATACTGTCTTTTCTCACTGAATTAACTTTGGTACTTTTTCTCAAATTAATTGGCCACATATGTGTATGTCTATTTTGCAAGTTCCTATTTATTCATAAGGACATTCATTTATTCATCTATTTTTTTGTCAATACCACACTGTCTCTTTAATACGCTACATAGCAAGTCTTTAAGTCAGGGAGTATAACTCCTCCAACTTGTTCTTTTTTTTTTCCCTGAGTATATTTGACACACGCTGTTAGATTAGTTTCAGGTGTACAACATAGTGATTTGACAAGTTTATACATCATGCTATGCTCACTACAAGTGTAGTGAGCATATCTGTCACCATACAACATTATTACAATGTCATTGACTATATTCCTATGCTGTGTCTTTTATTCCTGTGACTTATTCATTTCCAAACTGGAAATCCTCACTCTTTTATCCATTTAGCCCATTCCTCCACCCACCTCCCTTCTGGCAATATATTGCACAGCCATAAAAAAGGATGAGATCATGCCATTTGTAAAACATGGATGGACCTAGAGTGTACTATGCTAAGTGAAATAAGTCAGACTGAGAATGACAAATATCATATTATTTTACTCAGGTAGAATCTTAAAAAAAATGAATAAACAAACAACTAAAAATCCCAGAATCAAACCTATAGAAAACCAGCTTGTTCTTTTTCAAAATTGTTATGACTACTCTAGGTCCTTTATATCTCTATATAAATATTCAAATCAGCTTATAAATTTCTACCAAAAAAAAAAGATTTCTGAGATTTTACTGAGATTGCTTTGAATAGTTAAATTCAGAGATAATTGATATCTTCACAATATTGAATCTTCTGATCCATGAACATGATATATCTCACCATTTATTTGGGTCATCTTTAATACCTCTTGGTGGTGTTTTGTGGTTTTTGGTGCATTGGTTTTAAAAATATTTTGTTAAATCTTTTCCTAAGTACTTCATACATTTTGATACCACAACAAATGTTATTTTTTTCATTTCAATTTTCAAATGTTAAGTCTGGTATTTTGTTTTTATTTTTTTAAATGTTTTATTTTTTGAGAGAGCGCTAGCAGGGGAGGAGCAGAGACAGAGGGAGACACAGAATCATGAAGCAGGCTCCAGGCTCTGAGTGGTCAGCACAGAGCACATTGTGGGGCTTGAATCAATGAACATGAGATCATGACCTGAGCTGAAGTAGATGCTCAACCGATTGAGCCACCCAGGCACCCCTTAAGTCCGATATTTTGTATGTTGACCTTTAATCTTGACACTTCGCTAAAATTACTATTTCTGTTAGCTTTTTTTTTTTTTTTTTGGTAGATTCTAGGTTTTTCTCCATAGATGATCATACTATCTATATACATTTTATTTCTTTTTGTTTAATTTCCTTCGCTATGTACTCCAATGTAATATTGAATAAATGTAGTAAGAGTGAACATTCTTATCTTGTTCTCAATATTAGGGGTAAAGCATTTTCTTTCCTCACTAAATGTGATAGTAGTTATAGGTTTCCACATACACCCTTTATCAGATGGATAACATTTGTGTGGTATGAATACTATTTCTTCCTTAAAAATATAGTAGAATTCACCAGTGAAACCATCTGAGGTGGAGTTTCTTTGTGAGAAGGGTTACAACTACAAATTCATTTAAAAACAAACATGTTGAGGGGTTCTACTTATGTGTTTTTTAGTGAGCTTTGGCAATTTGTATCTATTTAATTTGTCTATTTAATTTGCCTAATATATTGGCATAAAATTGCTCATTATATTTCCTTACTATCCCAATAATGCCACTGGATCTGTAGTGATGGTTCTTCTTTCATTCATAACATTGGTTATTTATCTTTTTTCTTTTCCTCATCGGAAAAGAAAAAGCTAATTGCTTTTTGGTTTATTGATCTTTTCAAATAATCAGCTTTTGATTTCACTGACTTTCTTAATTCTTTTAAGATTCCTTTTCATTTCTACCTAATTGATGTCTGCTCTTTTATTATTCTTTCCTTTTGCTTACTTTGGGTGTAATTTGCTTTTGTTTCTGCTTTCCTCAGGTGAACATATAGTTAATTGATTTGAGATGTCTCTTAATATAGGCATTCAATGTTACCAATTTCCTCTAAGAATTGCTTTGGCTGTATCTCATAAATATTGTTATGTTGCTTTTTCATTTTCATTCCATTCAAAATGTTTTTTCCTTGACTTATGGGTAATTTAGAAGTGTGTTCTTAAATTTTTGAATACTTGATCACATTCCAAATATATTTGTTATTGATTTCTAGTTGTGTGAAATTATACTGTGTTCAGGTCATGTACTTTGCATAATTCCATTTCTTCTAAATCTATTGAAACTTATGTTATAGTCCAGGATTTGGTTTATTTGGTGAATCATCTGTGTGCCCTTTAGAAGAATGTATAATCCTTCCATTGTTGGTGGAGTATTCTCTAAATGATTGATTAGGTCAATAGAGTTGTCAGTGTTCTAGATAACTACTGATTTTCTATTTGTTCTAATAGTCATGAGAAAGCAGTGTTCAAATCTTCACCTATAATTGTATACTTGTCTGTTTTTCCTTTTACTTTCTACTGGCTTTGCCTCATTTATTTTGAAGCTCTGCTAATGAGAGCCTTTGCATTTAGTTTTATTATATATCCTCACAGTGAATTGACTTCTTTATCATTATGAAATGTCCCTCTTTACCTCATATAATCCCTAATAATGTATTTCTCCAAAATCTACTCTGACAATGATGTGGCCATTCCAGCTTACTTTTGATTACTGTTTGCATGGAATATCTTTTCCATCCTTTTAAAATCTGACTTTATACATAAAGTTGATTGCTTCTAGAGGGCATGTGGTTGGGTATTGCTCTTTCTTTTTTCCCCCAATATGATAATCTCTGCCTTTTAACTGAATTGCTTAGAACATGTGAACTCAATGTGCTCATCACGTCATTGGATTTAAATCTATCATCTTGCTATCTCTTTCTGTTTGTTCTGTCTTTTTTGTGTTTATGTTTTCCCTCTTTATCTACTTTCTTTTGGATTAAGTATTTTTTTTAATCTGTTCTTAATTTTATTTTTTATTTTAAAAAAATTTAAGTTTATTTATTTTGAGAGAGATTGAGACAGCGTGAGTGGGGGAGGGTTAGAGAGAGAGGGAGAGAAAGGATCCCAAGCAGGCTCCCCGCTGCCAGCACAGAACCGGATGCAGGGCTCGAAGTCATGAAACCATGACATCATGACCTGAGCTGATACCAAGAGTCAGATGCCTAACAGAATGAACCACCCAGGAGTCCCAATTTATTTTTATTTTTAAATTAAACTCTGTGCCCAATGATGGGCTCGAACTCATGACCCAGAGATCAAGAGTCCCGTGCCCTACTGACCCAGCCGGCCAGGTGACCCTCGCTTAAGTATTTTTAATGATTCCATTTTATGTCCACTACTTACCTCTTTTGTGCATATGTGTGGTTGATGCAGAGTTTACGATGGACATTATTATGTGAAAACTGTAAAAACAACATTAAATAGCTTCATGTATGGTGCAGGAACTCTGCAGCAGTACACCTAGGCTTCCCTTCTCCGCCCTTTATGCTCTGGTTCTAAATTGTCCCACATATGTTATAAACAACAATATATTGTTATTACTTTTATTCTAATCAGTCAATTATCAATTAAAGACATTTAAAAATGAGAAAAATGCCATTTATATTTACTCATTTATTTACAATTATGGACCACTTCATTCCTTTGTACATCCCAATTGCCATCTGGTGTCATTTTCCTTTTGCCTGAAGAAGTTGCTTTAATACTTCTTGTAGTGCAGGTGTGCTGACAATGAATTCTCTCTGTTTTTGTTTGTCTCTGTGAGGATGAATGTAATGAAAAATGAGGGTGATAAAAGTAAATCCAAATATTTTACTAATTGTGATGCATTTAAAAGTATCTCACCATCAGATATAATATAGTGGCTCAGACTGGATTTTTAAAAATCGTGTTCTATGCTGTTTACAAGAAACATACCTAAAACATAATCACACAAAAATGGTCACAGTAAAGACAAATACTAATTAAACTGTGAAGCTATAGTAATAATAGAAAAGATACACCTTAAGGCCAAAAAAAAGGACTATTAAGAATAAAGAGGCTTGTCACATAATGATCAAAGGAAAATTCAACACAAGACATAATTCTGACCTTTTAAGTACCTAATAATTTAGCCTAAGATCATGTAAGTACAAAATGGACAGAAATTCACAAATCTACAATCTTGGTAGGAGATTTTACGAACCTTTGCCTAGCCTTGATGGATGAAGTAGGGAAAAAATTTAAATGATATGGAGATTTGAAGAGTGTAATGACAAAGCTAATATATTGGCCATCTCTCTATATACCTATGTCTATATCTGTATCTGTCTTTATATGGAGAACTTCTCACTCAATGATTAAAGAAATTCACATTGTTTCATTCATGAATGTAATTTATAAAAACAGAGAAAACTTCAAAAATATTAAACATTTACTATATTATACCCCACATTCTCTATAGCAAAAGGAAAAAAGAAATTAAACACTACAAAAAAACACACAAAAATATACTTTGCTAAGTTTTAAAAACATCTTCTAAATAATTAATGGTCGGGGCGCCTGGGTGGCGCAGTCGGTTAAGCGTCCGACTTCAGCCAGGTCACGATCTCGCGGTCTGTGAGTTCAAGCCCCGCGTCGGGCTCTGGGCTGATGGCTCAGAGCCTGGAGCCTGTTTCCGATACTGTGTCTCCCTCTCTCTCTGCCCCTCCCCCGTTCATGCTCTGTCTCTCTCTGTCCCAAAAATAAATAAACGTTGAAAAAAAAATAATTAATGGTCAAAGAAAGAATTATAATAAAATGTAGAAAATTAATCATACTTGTGGGAGATAGCTAAAAGTTTTCTTTTAATTTTTTATTTTATTTGAGAGAGAGAAAGAGAGAGAGAGGGCGAGAAAAGAAGTGGAGGAGAGGGGCAGAGGGAGAGAAGGAGAGCATCTCAAGTAGGCTCCATGCTCAGTGCAGAGCCTGATTTGGGGCTCGATCTCACAATTGTGAGATCATGACCTGAGTGGAAATCAAGAATCTGATGCTCAACTGACTGAGCCACCCAGGCATCCCTAAAACACTTTTTAAAAATAAATCTGTATCTTTAAATATAATAAAGTGAAGCAATATAGTTAATAGGAAAAACAACAACAGATTAAATACAAAGGAAGTATAAGAAGAAATCAAGAACAGAAATTAACAAAATAGGAAACAAAAATAGAATTGAAAAGATTACTAAAGCCAACAGCTGGTTCTTTGAAAAGACCAAGAATAAATAAGCCTCTGGCAAATTTTAGCTACAAAAAAAGGAGACAAATACATATAGTCTTAAGCAACATCTACCAAGAAAAATATGACAATTGAGGTTAGATTTTCTAAGAAAAATATAACTATAAAAATCTGCTCAGTAATAGATAGAAAACCTAACTAGATCTATAACCCACAAAGAAAACGAATTTAGAGTATCTGTTTCCCATTCTTTTATATAAACAAAATCCTTGAATTCTGTCAACACTCTAAGAGATACTTTCTATCTTATGCCAACTCTGCACACAATATAGGGAAAAAAGGGAAAGACCTTCCCCCAAATTCTTTTATGAGTTAGTATAACCCTGATACCAAAACTCAAAGAAGAGTAAGATAGAGGAAAATTATTGGACAATTTTACTTATGAATACTGATACAAAATTCTAAATAAAATATTGGCAAAATAAATGCAACGATACACATAATACATTATCACCAAACTCTGGGGTTTTCCTAGAATACAAGAAGAGTAATTTACCACATTCACAAATCAAAGGAGAAAATAATGTAATGTTTGAATAGATGCAGGAAATAAATTTTATGTAATTCAAAACCTATTCCTAATGAAAATCCTTAGTAAACCATGACTAGGAAGGAAATTACTTAATAACCTATCAAACCCTACAATAAACATTATATTTACTGGGAAAATATCAAAAGCATTCCTTTTTAAATTAGTATTAAGCTAAGGATATCTACCATCACAACTTCTATTTAATATTAATCTTGAAGTTCTAGTAATAATGAAAAGAACCATGATGACTGAAAAAGAAAAAATCGTAACTAGTAATATTTCAAGACAATATGTTTATCTGCAGATAAACTATTAAATAAACTAAGCTACAGATAAACTTCTGAGAGAATTCAGCAAGGTTGCTAGATATAAGACCAATGTTCAAAACCTAATGGTTCCATATACCACAATAAATTATTAGTAAATGGGATTACAGACAATATTCTCTGTCTAGCAACAGGATATCACGTAACAAAAACGATAGGTCTGTGTAAGAAATTACAAAATTTATTGAAAGACATCAAAAAAGATTTAAATAAACAATTAATTTTCCTTAATTGGAAAGGCTCAATATTGTAAGGCTAATAGTTCTCCTGAATTAATTTCTAAATGAATTGCAATTCCACTCCTGACTGGGAATTTTCCAAATTGATCCTAAAATTATTGTGATATAGTGGAAAAGGCAAAGGTAGCAAAGGTAGTTTAATGGAAGGCTAATGGTGGAGAGGGTGGGGGTTGTTGTAGACATCAAGACTTATAAAACTATAATTATAAAGACAGCTGAACTGGTAAGGGATAGAAAAACAGACCTGTGGGGCAGATTATTAATTCAGAAACACATCTCATATTTGGTAACCTGACATTTGATGGAAAGTTGTCATTACCAATCAACAGAGAAGACTGTTAATAGACAGGGCTGGGCCAACTGGCTGTCTATGGAGAAAATGAAAAATAGGTTTGTATCTTACTTCTCACAAATTACAGACTTGTGTGAAAGGCTGTGAAAGTTTTAGAAGAAAATAGAGTTTTAAAAGAAAATACTTTTATGATGTTGGGGGTAGAGAAGCTGTTCTTAAGAAACAAAAAGCACAAATGAAACAAATGACAGGCATGAACATTTTGATTAGATGGTTTTAATGCTGCATCACAAAAGATACCCTAGACAAAGTACAAAGAGAGGGAGACTATATCTGCAATCTCTATAAAGTGACAGAGAATGAATCCACACCATATGAAGAAATCATATAAATGAGTATAATTAAGACAAGCAACCCTATAGAAAAATGAGCAAAGGATGTGAACAGACACTTGTGGAAAGGAAACCTAAGTGGTCAATATGGTGATCTCAGCCACAGTAATAATCTGGGAGATAAAAATTAAATTATCACTTACACTCCTCAGAAAGGCAAGGTTTAGAAGTCTGGTAAGAACTGGCAAGGATGTGGGGACATGGAAATCCCAACACCAAGTGTACATTGGCATAATCCATCCCTTGGGGAAGTGGGGTAGATGCGTGTTTGGAGATGTGCACATGCTATGACTTGGCGGTTCCCGAAGAAGCCGTGAGCAAGGATCTGCACTATAGCCAGCCTTCTGTGTAAGAGTCACCATTTCACCAGGACGATACCAGGCCATGGGGAACCTGAAACACTGTGATCTGTCTAAATTGCCAACCTGCTCCCCACCCCCAAATACATACTCCCTACTTCCATTCCTTCTTTAAATGTTCTCCTTAGTACTGACCACGGCTGAAGTATATTTTCCATATACAATATATTTCATATACATCATAGCATATATTTGACATTTTAATCTTTTCTAGTGTCTATCTCACAAGGGTAGGTTGTCTATGTCTTTTTTTTTTTTTTTTTTTTTTTTTTTTTTTTTTCCCAATCCTACCACCCAGAACCTAAAACAGTGACTGGCTTATTGCTTGAAACCTATAATTATTTGTGGCAAAAATAAATGGGTGAAATCTCAAAAATACAATACTGAATGAAAAAATGAATATGTGAAAGGGTATGATACCCTTCCTGTAAATTTTAAAGCACTTGACAGTACATAGTTTATGGCTACCTAGTGGGTATGTAGTAAAAAAAAATAAAAATAAAACATGCATATTAAGTAGTAGCTATCTCAGTGGAGAGACTGGGTAGTGGGGGAGCTTTAGGGTTGGGTTTTTGTCACATCTATAACATTTCATTTCTTAGATTGGTCAACCTGATATAAATTTGGCAAAATGTTAACATCTATTATCTTTAGTGTTTGAAATATTTTATAACTTAAAAAATTTGCTGGTAAGTAAAGAAGAGAAAGACTGTTAAGGTATATGAAGGCCGTTTCCTCCATTTCTGATGCCAAGGCCACCTTGGATATATGGAATTTTTCACATTAACCCTCTCTCCTTAAGTTTGCTGACACCGCCGTAGGCAATAATACGCAGGTGTTTCTGGTTCTACTTATCTTGGAAGATCTAATTTTGCTGTGTTTTATTTAATCAGGACCCTCTATTTTCCTGCAGGGAGAGGACATCAGCTACTGGAAATGAGCCCTTCCCCAGTCAGCCATAACGTCACTGTGCTCCACTCACCATGGTTGGGGAGCAGACACAGGCATCTCGGTGATCAGATGATGGGTGTATGCCAAGCAGAACAAACTCCAGGGCTGGAGCAGACATAGACATTTATTAACACAGATAAGTTTTTATTGAATTAAGAAGGAGCACTTAGAAGGAAGACTCTAGGGAGTAAGAGGATTGAGTCATTTTGAAACATTTTTCTCCTGTCAACTGAGCAAATGAAACGCTAGTGTGGCCATCTGATTCTGATTCTCTCAAGCCATGTGGAATGGCAGCCTCTGAAGTGAAGGAGAGTGCAGTTCCCAGGAAAAGCATCTACAAATAGGAGTCAGGAACAACCTATCTACAGGACATTTCCCTGACCAAAATATCCAGAAAGTACGCTCACTACTCTGATAACAAAGGGAGGAGATGTATAAGGTACCATGGTCTTTTTTATTATTAAAAGAATACAATTTTTAATAAAAAGTCTCGATGTACTTTCCTTCCTTGATAGGTTGCTCTTTCTAAGGGCGGAACACATATCATGTCCTCCATCTTTGCCACAAGCCTATAGTGGTCATTATTATCCTCACTGTGCAGATAAGGCTGTAAAGATCCAGAGAGGTTAAATAATGCTGGTCATGGGGCAGGGTGGGGTTTGAGGTGCCACCACCTTCAACACCTGCACCTCTTTTCACTGCTTCACCGCCCCCACTGGCCACCCCCTGCCAACACACACGCATTAGAGACTTTGACGACCAAGTATCTCTGGTTCACATTCTGAACATGAAATTGTGTTGTGTGAAGGATTGTTGAATGTGTTCTGAGCTGAGATTATACTGTACCAACTGCTATCTCAATTATTATATTTCTCTTTTCCAAGACTTCTGATAGGTTCTTTCCCCATTTCATTGTTTCTTAGTTTTGTTTCATAAAGCCTTGTTAATATTTTGACTAGCCTTCCTTTATATCTTCAAGAGCTTAAAATTCTCCTTTTAAGTTCACTTTGAGATTGCTCCTATTGCACAAAGAGTGGTTATGGAGTTTGTGGAAACACCGTATTAGAGCTACATTTCCCGCGTCCCTTAGAACTTTTCTTTGCAAGACCACCTGGACTGGGCATTGTTCCTGATTTCTCTGTCCCTCTCATTTCATACTTCCTTGCTTTTGTGGTTGTTTCCTGCTGCCCACCCAGGATGGCCTGTTTTCCTGACCTGGAGGTACTCCATTCCGGGGTGATACCTTCACCCAGGTGAAACTTTTCTCAGCTCCTTCCCCAGCTGTGAGGATGAATTAGGACAGCAGCCTTGCTCTGCCTTTCCTGCCCCACTCCCTTGAATCTGGCCTCCAGGAAAAGGAAGCTTTCAGTCCCAGCTCCCCCCATGATCGAGCTCTGGCCTTCTCTGCTTGGAGTGCCACAAATTCATGACATCAGCACTTAACCATTGTGTTCAGTTTCTAGTCCTTGGATATGTTTATTTTGGTTCTAATTGTGACCCTGTATTTTTTAGGTAAAAAAAAAAAAAAAAATCATCTATAACTGCTATGCTTGAAGAGCAGGGAGAGATTCAAAGGGTAAACTCACAATATTGCTTTGAGTTGAGGCCCAAAAGCTGCTATTAATTTTTTTTTTTATTCTTTGAACAGGCATGGATGTTTTAACTGTTTTTTTTTCTGCCTCCTTTTATTTTTTTCACCTAAAAGTAGAATGCAGAACATTCTCCACTCCCTGTGGAAAGTCTTGATTTCTGAGAGTATTGGCAAGATGGTTTGGATTTTTTCTTTTTCAGATTTTTATGTTAGCACTTTTCAGCTATAATGGGTGGAGTCTGGCCCATTCCTGTATTAGGAGGACTAAAAATTGGAGGAAGGGAGGGGGGGCGGTTAAGAGCTGCATTCCATGCCTTATCTTTAGCATTTACAAGAACCATATAAATGTATTCAAAATCCCTAAAGCAGGAAAAGAGTAGTAAAAGCCATGTGTTCATAGGAAATTCCGTGGCTGTTTGCTCTGCAGTGTGTTCTGGGAAGAGCTAAGAGGTAAATAACCAGAAGGGTGGTGTCCTGGGGGCCAAGAGAAGACGGTGAGGCCCGCTCTAGCTCCCTGCAGAGGGCCACCATGCCCAGTCACCCTGGCATGGTTCTTCCAGGTTCCTGTGGATCATGGAGGCAGATAGAGAGAAGCTTGGTGAGCTAGGATGGTTTGGTGGTCTGTTCTAGACACGAGCACCTGCATCATTGTGTCTCAGAGCTGAGAAGTCACAGTAACTGTCTTCCTACTTGGCTGCTCTCCACCTTCCACGATAAAACAGACAAAATGTCAGAGTCTGTGCATACAGTGTGGCAGGTAGCATGGTACAAAGGCCAAAAGCACAGACCTAGGAATCAGAAGCACGGGCTCAGCAAGGCGGCCCTGCCACTTACCTGCCCTGTGATGTAGACAGGCTCCTCCATCCCTCCAGATCTCAGCCTCCTGGCCAGCAATAAAATGGAACTAAGAGAGAGACTGGCTCGTGTGAAGGCTCATGTGAGTTGAAGGGAAGGAATGCATAGTAAGCACTTAGCACAGTAAGTACTCCATGCTGTGGTACTCTCTTTTGCATTATTTCATCATATGGGCTCATCAAGGCATGGAAGGCAAATTAGAAAGCCAATGTATTTGCTCTTGGGCCAAATTCCAAGGACTAAAATTCCTTCCCCCACCTCCACCCAACCTCAACTGGGCTACTCTTTCAAATTAATCTCGTAATTCTAATTGCATATCTGTGCTCCTTAAGGTTTATTGGGTCTTGATTTCCACTCCCAGCCTATCTGGAATGTGGCTGTCTTCACAAAAGTTGAAGAATGCATCTTTCCTGGGACTCAAGTGCCTCAAATTGGAGTTGGGGGACGGGAGCGCTGAGGTCCTGGATGAACCGGAGTTTCACCCACCCCCCACCCACTCCCCACTGAAAAAGACACCACCCAAAAGAACCACTAGTAACCACTTGTGTCCATCAGACCGGTGCCACCGAGGCCTCCTGACCCACTCCCTCCACCCTGGAGGACTTATGTGGAAAACAGGAAATTGTTTTTTCTCTTCACAAATTGCAAAGAGCTGTGTGCCACTCTTTTTAATATGAACCATGTTTGTTGAGGAGAATCACAAATTTACCTCTGTTCTGACCCCGGCTGTAGTAGAAGCATGAGTGGGAATATTTGTGCATGTTTTCAAGCAAATTTCATCTACACTTTCTGTGCTTCAGGAAGGTAAATAGGATTAATCTTTAAAATATGATTAATCTTACTTTAATCCATTGCATTTCCCCCATTAACTAATTATTGCTTCTCAGCATTAATTTTCTACTTCTTTTCCTCACTGAATCAACAAGCCACTTTCCCCAAACATAACACTTTAGAACTAAATTTTCTACAGCTTGCTGGAATTCTCTAATGATTTTCTGATGGTGTTATGAGAGACCCTAGGGTTCCAAGGACCAGGGGAAGTCAGAAGAGGAAGGGGGTGGGGAGTAGCCAGAGGGGTGAGGCTACCCTACCTTGTTTTAATCCAATCAGCCCATTTTACATAACATATTATACTTCTGGGTAAGATTTCACTTGAAGAAAAAATTCTACTATTCCCAAACTGCCATTTCAATGCATTTCATGTGTGCCCACACCTCATGAATTGGTAGTGTGTGAGTGTGATTAAAATGGTGTAATGATTTTAGTCAACCAGAACTCATGCCTGAGGTAACTGCTTCACCTTTGAAGTTGCCATGTTAAGACAATAAAGACATATCCCTATGATATTGCCATTTCTCAAAAAAAATTTTTTTGTCTTGCTCTAAGAATTGATTCCAAGGCTAACTATATATTGCTTTGGCTAATTTTCACTAGAGAAGAAATCCCATACACAAAACGATGATAAAAATAATACTTATTTCTATTGTAAGTACTTCTATTGTCCTGAAGAACAAAGGAAATACATGTAAAATTTACTTTGCAAAATATAAAACACCAAACAAATGTTTTATGTTTTTAAAAATCTCTGAGGCTGGGTTTAAATTTTTGAAATGGTCCCAAATTACTCTGAATTAAAACTATTAAAAGAGATGGGGGGGGCGCCTGGGTGGCTCAGTTGACTGGGTGTCTGGCTCTTGGCTTTAGCTCAGGCTGTGGTCTTGTGGTTCATGGGTTAGGGCTATGCTGGCGGTGTGGGGTCTGCTTGGGGATCTCTTTCTCCCCATTCTTTCTGCCCCTACCTCACTCATGTCCTCTCCCTCTCTCAAGATAAATAGATAAACTTAAAAAAAAAAACTATTAAACAAGATGGATAATCAAGCTAGGTACTATAGTAAGTGGTCCAAAGATAGGAGCAATTGTCAGGCAATGGGGTTAACTTTGTTGGTGGTTTAACCTTCTTTAAAGGCAATTCCAGAAAAGCAGCTTTCAATATTAGAGTATTTTGGGGCAATACCCTTGAGAGGTACCATTGGTAGATATACTCTGATTGTTATCATTGTCCCATATCTGGATCTGGGGATTTGGAGTCTGGGTCCCATAAGGAAGGATTAGGATTAGGATTTTCCTAATCATCATCCCTGGAATTTAGCACAGTGGTAGGCAGGAGGCAGGTAAGGAATGGATATTTTTTTTAAATAAAGCTTTCTCAAGACTAAGTATATACAAATTTATAGAAATACTGATTCCTAAAAGATTGACTTTACACAAAACATTTTGTGAATAGCAAACTAGATTTGAAGCCTTGAATTTCCCTCACATCTTTGTTCTTTATCTTGTGTGGTTAGATGACCCAGAGCAGCTCAGTGACTCACCCACAGTCACCATAGCAAGCACATGGCATGGTGAGAACCAAACCTGGGGATCCTGACTCCCAGCCCAGTGCTCTCTCTGTACCCCACCTTTTTGCCCAGGCTGGCTTCATGGGCATGCCATCTGTGCATTCACAGATTGTCCCCACTTGCTTTAATGATCTGCTGTTGCTGTCTTGAAATTCTTAATAATTTTTAAAGAAGGGGACACGCGGGGCGCCTGGGTGGCGCAGTCGGTTAAGCGTCCGACTTCAGTCAGGTCACGATCTCGCGGTCCGTGAGTTCGAGCCCCGCGTTGGGCTCTGGGCTGATGGCTCAGAGCCTGGAGCCTGTTTCCGATTCTGTGTCTCCCTCTCTCTCTGCCCCTCCCCCGTTCATGCTCTGTCTCTCTCTGTCCCAAAAATAAGTAAACGTTGAAAAAAAAAAATTAAAAAAAAAAAAATAAAGAAGGGGACACGCATTTTAATTTTCCACTGGACTCCACAAATTATATGGGTCCCACCAGTACCTTTGTGGGCATGATTTAAGGATTAGTCATGTCTCTTTGGACAATTGTATTCTCGTGCTCTGTCTTCAGGATCAAAGACAGAAGCTGACAGTAAAGGAGGATCACCGAGGACTCTACCCTTGGTTTTGACTTCTGTTTGGCATTTCATTCATGGCAACTGCTTACCAGTTGACTTGTTCCACACCAAAGCCAGCTCTTCCTGTGGTAGCTCCCTGTGCTTGGAGGTAGCTCAGTAATAATGATACTGTCAGCCAATGTCACAATAGCTGGTTGGAAAGGGAAACATCGTTTCCTTAAACATAATCACTGGATGTTTGGTACATTGCCAAGAGAGCTGAGCTATTGTTTTTGTTTATTTATTTATTTTCCTGCTGAACTAATTGATTTTTCACTGAATTGCCTGAAATGTACTGTTATGACACTATGTGGGGGCAGCTACTGGCTTTTGTTGTATGGGAATTGGTTTCTTTTCTAATGGGACCGATCAAGTCCTGTGCTCAGCTGATGTGATTAAGTGTGGAGCATGCTCATAAAAGCTAATTTATCAGCTTGACCATCTTCTCCCATCCAAGACTGGTCTTTGGCAATGCTAGGATATTAAAAATGCTTGTTTGGCACCTTCCCCCTTTCCTCTGACTCTTCTCTGACTTAATTCTTCATGTATAAAACACTCAAATGCTCATGGCCACCACTGCCGCCCTCCCCCCCACCCTTGGCCTGGGCTATTGCTCTATATTTTCAGTGTTGTTTCTCCATCACAGTCGACCTGGGCTGGTCTCCATCAGAGCTGGAGATCATACTCTGATGCCCGACTGTGAGCAATCTTCAGCTGATGCCTTTTACCCTTATGCCTGTCTTGCATTGGCTTGCTGATGTGTCCCCGTGCTGGTACATATGCCTCAGCTCAGTTTGGAACACGTGCAGGCTGTAGCAGATGCTGCCACTGTCCTGAATCATCTTGCAGCACTGCATTGATTCTAGTCTGTGCCAATAGCAGCTGACCGCTAATACCTGCCACTCTCTGCCTGAGGACTTTCTCTCAGGTGCCCATGGGACACACCAGGGTGACATCTCCAGGAGTGAGTGGGAGTGGGAGGACAATGCCCTGGCCTTTACAGAAGATGAGGATCCTGAAGCTCATGCCACACTGTCTCCTAGAGATCGTAGCAAGATGGAGCCCAAGTTGACTGCACTGGTAAATTGCTGTGAACATACCCTTAGTGTCTTCCCCTAGTCTCCTATCTCCCTTCCCACTCCCATGTTGGTGTTTCCTGGGACTACTTGCCAAATAAATCTTTTGCATCCAAATCTTTGTCTCCACAGCTGTTTGTCACGGAACCAGCCTAAGACTATGGGTACCAGGAGAAGTTTCAGAAGCAGAACCTCAGGATTGGATTCTGAATTACATCACTTGCTGCCTAATGGTGGTTGACCGCCAGGGTGCTGCGGAATCACACTTACTAAGGCTTTTTGCCTGCTGGGGGTTAAGATGGGCCACAGGCAGAAGGGCAGATACAGTGGCTAATGCAATAGCTCTAGTGGCTAAATGTATAGGGGGAATGTCCACTTTAATTTTTTTTAAGTTTTATTTATTTATTTTGAGAGAGAGAGAGTGAGAGCAGGGAGGGGTAGAGAAAGGGAGAGAGAAAATCCCAAGCAGCCTCTGCACTGTTAGCATGGAGCCTGACATGTGGCTTGAACCCACGACCTGAGCAGAAACCAAGAGCTGGAGGCTTACTGACGGAGCCACCCAGGCACTCCAGGGAATGACCACTGTTAAGGATTCATTGTAACTGCCATAGTTACCCAGAAGAAAGAAGATAAGAGGCTCAGGTCAGGCAGTTATCACTCAGGGCACAACGTGAACCCCAGAGGCCTCCATGGAAGTACTTAAAGAGCTCCTCATCGGGGCGCCTGGGTGGCGCAGTCGGTTAAGCGTCCGACTTCAGCCAGGTCACAATCTCGCGGTCCGTGAGTTCGAGCCCCGCGCCGGGCTCTGGGCTGATGGCTAAGGGCCTGGAGCCTGTTTCCGATTCTGTGTCTCCCTCTCTCTCTGCCCCTTCCCCGTTCATGCTCTGTCTCTCTCTCTGTCCCAAAAATAAATAAACGTTGAAAAAAAAATTAAAAAAAAATAAAAAATAAAAAATAAAGAGCTCCTCATCTAGCCATGGTGGGTGCTGAAGGCCAGGCCCAAACTGAATTGTGAAAATGGTAGAGGTTCAAGTCGTGGCAGGTCTCATCCGCTGAAGTCAGGACGCTGTTAGGGAAGAAGTGGAAACCAGAGACCTGTGATGTGGCATTTTTGAGGATGAATTTGACCCCCTGAGCCCTCAGGACCAGCAGAGGTGATGCCCTCCTTGTTGCTGGGGGTGAGCACTCTCCCATCGCCTGCACACCACACAGAGGCTGGGAAGATGCTTGCAAGGTGATGTGTATTTTCCCCAAGAACTTTCCTGCCTTCCCTCATGTCTTCAAGCCCAGTAACAAGGGTCATGACATAGCCTGGCCTGAGCAGGGAAGCACTGTCCCAGCTACTGGAAGAAAGGGGTATGGCCCCAAGTGCTGCAGGGCTGCCTGCCTGATGGTCACTGGTGGGGACTGGGTAGGATCTGCCTGGGAATGGCTCATGGATGGAGGTTGTGAGGACCGGGGAGAAAGGAATATAAGGCTAGATGGGAGTTTTCTGATAGAGCGCCACACTTCTGTGGCTCAGGAATTAGCAACCTAGCAAGCACAGCCAAAGCTGGCCCTGTGCATTGCCAGAATGGCTTTGTTGATGCCCACCCCACCCCCCACCCCCACCTGAGTCGGTGAGGTGGAGATGTTGTGATGGACTGGGATCCACTATTAGCGCATATGACACAACTCCATACTTCTGAGTCCAGATAACTGCAAGGAACTCCCATAACAGACAGCAAGAACAGAATGGCCACCGGGGAGACTGACCCACAGAAATCTGTGGTGGTGCTGAATAGGCCATGGAGCATCTGGTGGCAAGGTAGACAGGAACCCCATAGGGTGCTGCTTGGCTTATTCTTGGTGAAGTGAGATCACAAGAGACTGGGTGGAAGGTTGAGGTCAGCCACAACTGACCTGGCTCAGAAATGGTTCTCCCTTGCCCAGTGTTCAGGACTGAACCTGTTTTCAGACCCGGAGACCAACAAAAGAGAAGCCAAGTTTCCTTGAGGAGGACACTGCAGCAGCAGCAAGTGCATAGAGTAGATATTCCTCTAATCCTGCTCCAAAGGAGCCTGTAGATATTTCCAGAATATACACACTGGGAGAAGGGGAACATTGAGATTTTTTTTGAGGGCTTCAGGATACACTGATCCCAGGTATATTGGTTATCTACTGCTGTGTAACAAATCACCCCAACAATTAGTGGCTTAACGTGACAAGGATCCTTTAATATCTCTTATGATTTCTGTAGGTCGGGAATTTGGTGGGGAGTCAGGGGGACTTCAGGCAGGCCCAGAGTGTCCAGGAGTCAACGCCGGGGAGCAGCCCACAGCCAAGGGCATCGGGGAGTCCAGCCCCGGGAGTCTGTTAGCTCTGTGCTTCCAGCACCCTGTGAGCTGGTCTCTCCCTGCCCAGTCGGACTCGCCCACTTCCCTGTTGGTGCTTCCTGAAATCCCTTCTCTGATAAATCAGTCACGCTCCAATCCTTGTTTCAGGGCCTGCTTGTGGGGAAAGCAGCCCAAGACACGGGCCGTGTAGAAGAGGCCCTCAGCTGCCTGGGACCGGGACACCGTGTCTATGGGGCAAAGGAGGTTATGCTGAACTGGCTGCAGGAAGAGCCCACGGTCTTCAGCTGCCTTTTAAGAAAAAGAGTCCAAGTCAGTGCCTTCCTGGATGCACGGCTATCGCTGTGCTACTCATCATAAGGAACACCATTGCTGTCGCCTTCACCACAGGTGACAGACCAGGGATTGCTGTGTGAGTCAAAGACAGTGACGGCATAGGTTAGACACCTCAGGGGTGGGTGATGCCCAACTGCGAGTCCGTGCTCCAGACTGAGAAAGACCGCCATCCGGGGAACGTAATGCCGGCACACAAAGAGAAGGTGGGTCTCCCCGTGCAGCCTCAACACCAGCGTGCTGTGGCTCTGATTCTCCGCCAGGTTCGCAGCACAGCCAGGTAGGCAGAAGCCCTGCAGTGAGCGTGTGGCTGCAGAGAACCCTCGTCTCCTGGATCCTGTCACCTGAGATTAGCTAGGCATCTGCTGGCCTTGCGATTTCAAGAGCCCCTGAAATCCCACCACACGGCCGCCTGCGGCATGCCAGGATCATCGTGTTCAACCCAAGGTGTATGATGTCCCAACTGGAGCCCTAAGACTACACATGCCCATTAGGTTCACCCCTTGGGCTCTCTCTCGCTCTCTCTCTCTCTCCATATACATACATATACATGTACATGTACATATACATACACACACACACACACACACACATATATATACACATATATACATATAACTTCTCCTTTATTGGGTTTTATTGACCCTTTATATATATATATATATATATATATATATATATATATATATATATATTCACCTGGCTCCCAACCCCTGGAGATTCTAATTCAAATGTTCTGTTTTGAGGCACAGGCACTGGCACGTTTCAAAAACTCCTCAGGTGATTTTTAAAGAAACTTTTTTATTTTGAAATAATTATAGATTTCCAAAAAAATAAAAAATAAAAAAAAAGGTCTTATGTACCTTCAACCCAGCCTCCCCAAGTGGTAACATTCTGTGTAACACAGTGGACTATCAAAACCAGGGAACTAACACTAGAACAATACATAAAGCTTATTCAGATTTCACCAGTCACACCAGCATCCTGCGTCCTGATGTGTGGATGCTGTGTGTGTGCATCCACGCGTGTACATGTCCGTGTGTGTGTGCGTGTGTTTGTGCACACCACCTGTTCCATCTCCTACTTTGGAGCAGCCAGCCCTCAGCTTTCTGTACCTCAGTTCCCTCATTTCTAAAACCAGGGAGTTGAGTTTTTGTGATGTCCAAAATCTCTTCCAGGTCCATCATTGACCATCAGGAAACTTGAGTTAGGCCTAAAAGAGGAGATGTGCACCTCCCAGGAATTGGGAAGGGCAGAGAGTGAACAAAGCAGGTCCTGGCTGCTGAGGGGAAGGGTGGGCTGTGGGGGGGCATCTTGAGCATCTGGAGGAGTGAGAGTGGCAGATTGGGGCTGACATTGTAAGTGCTCACTTCCCGTATTACTGCTGCCAGATTTCTCCTCTCCCAGGACTTTTCAAACTATGGAGAATGGCCCATGCGATAGCACTGGTTAATGAACCACGGCCAGAGTCTTTGAGTGGCCCAGCAGCCAGCTACCCACCTGTTCCTGGGCAGGGCTGGGGCTGTGGTGGGGAGAGTGGGTGCTGGAGGAAAGCTGCTCTGGGTGGGTCTCTGCAGATTTGTGGGAGGGTGGGGGCAGGAAAGGTGGAAAGGAGAAGTGGGTGACTATGAAATCAGCAGTGCCTAGGGCTGAGGACACTGTAAGGCCAGTATGGGGCTGGGGAATGAATCCTAATAGGCTGGTCAGCGTTGCACTGAGCAGCCTGAGTAGAGCAGTGGGGGGTGTGTGGCTATAGGGGATTTCTGGCACCTGGAACTTGGCGACTATGGCCTTAGAAACCTATGGTTTTGACTCTTTCATTCTGTACTTGACCGAAGGGACTACAGCATCATTGCTCATTGGCTTTGTGGGCAGAGCCATTGGGTGGAGTTTCAACTCCCTGGTAAGGAATCAGGACCATGAATCTGAGTTATATGGGTCCCAGGGAGACTAGGGAATATCCAGATATTGGAGATCAGGAAGGGGCAGGGAGCACCCAAGCTTCAGGTCAAGGGTCAATAACTATGATATGAGCCACATTCCCTCCTTTGGTAGAATTAATGTCAGAGTTTCTTTGGAAACTACTTAGAAGACTGCCTTTGGAGTCAGACCAGATTTCACAATGTACTAGCTCTGTGACATTGGGAAAGTTGTTTCATGTCTCTGGGCCTGTATCCTCATCTCTTCCTCCTACGGTTGTTGGGGCTTAACTGACATAAGGCCCAAGTACAGTGCCTGGCATATAGCAAATGCCCTACTGCATTAACCATGCCTTCCCCCCGCCCCCCCACCCCCCCGTAATCTGATGCTTTGACATCTGGGAGTCTTGCTGACCTGGCTGTCCCATGGCTAGTCAGTTCTTAGAGGTAGTAAACAACTTGCCTGCAAGCATGCTCTTCAAATACAAATCAACCAACCCAGAGCCCACACAACCAACCACTTCCTTCATCGGGCTCGCAGACTCCAGGCTACTATCTACCTGCCCTAATCACTCCAAAGCCGGGCACTGTGCAATGAGAGATAGTCCCTATGGTTCAGAGCCTGCTGAAAACTGGCTAATCCTAAACCTCTTACCCTAGCTCCCTGTCCCTTCCCATGGAAAGCACAATAAAGGCTCTAGCCCACATTTCCTCTGGCTCCCTCTGCCCCCTGATGGGTGCTTGCCCTCCACTCCATGCCTCCTCCTCTTGAGAACTGTGACAAGCTGTCATTTCAATGGCAACCATCTCCTGATCTATTGGCCTTACTGTACCTCAAATTTTCTATTAATGTATTATATTTTATTTGACTTTGTTTTTAGGCCATTTTTAGATTCACAGCAAAATTAGCAGAAGGTACAGATTTCCCACATACCCCTTCCCCCCCACATGCATAGCCTTCCCAACTATCAATATCTGCCAGCAAAGTGGTACATTTGTTACAAGTGATGAGCCTACCTTGATCCATAATTATCTGAACATTGTATTTTATTTATTTTCTTATTTTAGAGAGAAAGTGGGCCTGCGTGGGAAGGGCAGAGGGAGAGAGAAACAATTTTAAGCAGGCTCCAGGATCAGCATGGATCCCAACGAGGGGCTTGATCCCACGACCCTGGGGTCATGACCTGAGCAGAGATCAAGAGTTGGACACTCGACCGACTGAGCCACCCAGGTACCCCTGTACCTTATATTTTAAAACACCTGAATATGCTCAGTGATAATATTATTTGTGTAGTTGTTTGGCCTTGATGGTTTGTCAGTGGATTTATATGACCTTCCTGGGCTGACAGAGACCCAAAGCAGTTATATTCTCCTTCTGGGTCAGCAATATCAGGAAACATGAGGACCAAGTGCTATTGACAGAGGCAGAGCATGCTGGCAGCTGACACAGGGCAGCTCTCCTTCTTCTTCTTCTTTTTTTTTTTTTTAACATTTATTTATTTTTGAGAGACAGAGTGAGATAGAGCACGAGTAGGGGAGGGACAGAAAGAGAGGGAGACAAAGAATCCTAAGCAGGCTCCAGGCTTTGAGCTGTCAGCACAGGGCCTGACGTGGGGCTCGAACTCACTGACTGCGAGATCATGAGCTGAATGGAAGTTGGATGCTCAACCAACTGAGCCATCCAGGCACCCCACAGGCAGCTCTTCTTCAAAGGACAGACCATCAGAAAGATCACCGCCCAGTGGTAAAGGCTACAGTTCACCAAAAAAATATAACAATTTGGAGTCTTTGTACATCTATATTCACTTAACACGTAGCCTTCAGATACCCAAAGCAAAACCTGACAGACTCATAGGAAAAGTCGACAGATTCACATTCATAATGGGAGAATTTAAACTTTTTCTTCAAGCACACAAGGAACATTTTCTAAAAGTGATCACATACCAGCCCACGGCACAGCCTGAGAAATTACAACACTTTAGTACCATCCAGGCCAGGTTCTCTCAACACAGTGCAATGAAATGAGAAAATAAAATGGTAGGGAAAAAAATTTTCCATGTTCTTAGAAATGGAAATGTTCTTAGTTTCCATGCTCTTAGAAATGTTACAGTACTTCTAAATAACTGGTGGCTGAAGAAGAAATCATTTGGAAGAGGGATGGTAGGAGGATGAGTGGAGGCATGGAGACCAGTGAGGGGATAGCTGGAACAGTCCAGAAAGATGATGGAGGCTTGGGTTACAATCACCATGAATGAAAGAAAGAATTGTGATATAGATTTGTGATGTACTGAAGAAGAAAATTGATGGAAAGAAATAAAACGCACTGCAGCTCTCTCCCATCCTCCTGACTGAAGGATGGACTCTTTACCCCCAACATCTACTTCTGGTTTTCAGAGCTGTTTTTCAATCACATTGCAGGCATGCCCAGGGAGATTCTGGTCCTCTGGCATGGGGTGGGGCAGACCATCCTTGGTCCTCAGCCATGGAGAGCCCAGAGAGGGGCCCTGAATCTCTTCCCTCTGCCTTGCTGAATGCAGCTCTGGAACAGGGAGAACAAGTTTATGTGGCTGAGGGACACTAGCCCCACTCATTTCCATGGTGTATTCCTGGAAACCAACACAGAGGTGGTTGCTTAAAGAAAATCTTTTCCCCTGCTGAAACAATGTTGTAATTAAGGGCTACATCCTGACCAAGGACTTAGCAAATAACTGGTAGAGGTGATGCCCTCACCATGTAAATACTATGCAATGAATTGCAGAATTTAGATGACCTAATCCAGTCTCCTTTTACAATTAGACTAAATTTTCCATAAAGATAACCATGCTGGTTTTGCTTACTACCACATTTTCAAGATCTAGCACAAAGAATAAGATATAGAAGAAGTTCTAATTGTGTTTTCTTAGGTTTTTTTTTTTTTTTTTTTTTTTTTTTTGGTCTATTTGGCATTCATTTATCACTGGGCCAATTATATTAACTATATTTTCTTTTCACCCTCAACTTTATTGTGGTATGATTAATAAATAAAAAAATGTACATATTTTCATATACATATACATTGGGATATGGTGACCATAATCAAGCTAATTAACATATCCATCTCTTCATATAGTTACTGTGTGTGTGTGTGTGTGTGAATGGTGAGAACACTTAAGATTTACTCTTTTAGCAAATTTCAAGTATACAACACAGTATTAATAAGCGCAGTCTAATAATGCATTAGACCTCTATTTCATTTATCTCTGCTCTGATCTTTATTATTTCCTTCTTTCTGCTAACCTTCGTTTGCTCTTTTTCTAGTTCCTTGAGTATAAAGTTAGGTTGTTTATCTGAGATCTATTTTCTTAATGTAAGAATTTAATTCTATAAACTTCTGTCTTAGAACTGCTTTTACTACATACCATAAGTTTTTGTATTTTGTGTTCTATTTTCATTTGTTTTGAGATAATGCTTATATCCTCTTGATTTCTTTTTTGTCCTGTTGATTGTTCAGGAGCATGCTGTTAATTTTTACATATCTGTGAATTTTCCAATTTTTCCCATGTTATTGATTTCTAGTTTCAAACATTGTGGTATAAAAAGAAAAAATACTTGATATAATTTCAACCTTCTTAAATTTGTTAAAACTTGTTTTGTGGCCTAACATAAGGTCTATTCTGGAGAATATTCTGTGTGCACTTGAAAAGGATGTGTATTCTGCTGCTGGTGTTTGGGGTATTCTGTTTATGTCTGTCAGGTCCATGTGGTCTAACGTGCAGTTTAAGTCCAATGTTCCTTATTGATTTTCTGTCTAGATGATCTATCCATTGTTGAAGTAGGGTATTGATGTTCCCTACTATTATTATATTGCTGTCTATTCTCCTTTTCAGTTTTGTTAATATTTGTTTTGTATATCCAGGTACTCCAATGTTGAGTACATATGTATTTATAATTGTTATATTTCCTGAATGAATTAATCCCTTTATCATTATATAGTGATCTTCTTTGTCTCTTGTGACAGTTTTTGACTTAGTCTATTTTGTCTTGATATAAGTATAGCCATTCCTGCTCTGCTCTGGTTACCATTATCATGGGACATCTTCTATCCCTTCACTTACAGCCTGAAGAATGTACTTAAAGCTAAAGACACTCTTTCATAAGCAGCACATAGTTGAATTATGTTTTTAATCCGTTCAGTCACTCTATGTCTTCTGATTAAGAATTTAATCCATTTACATTTAAAGTAGTTATTGATAGGTAAGGACTTATTGCTATTTTGTTAATTGTGATTTGATTGCTTTGTAGTTCCTTTCTTCTTCTTTTGCTGTAGTCCTTTGTGATTTGATGATGATGATGATGATATTTTTTTTTTTTTTTTTTTTGGTAGTGGTGTGCTTTGATTCCTTTCTCTTAATCTTCTGTGTATTTACTATAGGTTTAGGTTTTTTTCTTTGTGATCACCCTGAGGCTCACATAAAACATCTTATAGTTATAATAGTCTGTTTTAAGCTGATAACAACTGAACTTCAACCACATACAAAAACTCTACATTTTTACTTCTCCTCCTCCCACATTTTATGTTTGATGTCACAGTTTACATTTTTAATATTGTGAATCCACTAACAAATTATTGTAGCTTTAGCTTTAGTAAAATACTTTGTCTTAACTTTTACATTAGAGTTAAAATAATTTATGCACCACCATTACAGTACTGAAGTATTTGAATTTGACTGTATCCTTACCTTTAGAGTGAGTTTTAGACTTTCAGATGTTTTTTATGTTATTAATTAGTATTTTTTCATTTCTAGCTTAAAGAACTCCCTTTAGCATTTCTTGTAAGGTACGTCTACTGGTGATGGACTTTTTCAGCTTTTTTTGATCTGATAAGATCTTTATCTCTTCTTCATTTCTGAAGGCCAGCTTTACTGGGTATACTAATCTTGGTCTACAATTTTTTTCTTCAACTCTGACTGTATCATCCCAGTTTTTCCAGGCCTATTTCTGCTGAAAAATCCACTGACAGTTTTATGGGGGTCCCCTTGTATTACAAGTCACTTTTTTCCTGCTTCTTTTGAAATTCTCTCTTTGACTTATGAGAATGTGATTATAATGTGTTCTGGTGACAATATTTTTATGTTCAATCTATTATTTAACTTTATTTTTTAAAGGTTATTTATTTATTTTGAGAGAGAGAGAGAGAGAGAGAGAGAGAGACAGAGCGAGCAAGCAGGGGAGGGGCAGAGAGGGAGAGAAAATCCCACAGAGCCTGACATGGGGCTTGATCCCACAACCCTGGGGTCATGACCTGAGCTGAAATCAAGAGTTGGACACTTAACCATCTAAGCCACCCAGGCACCCCTATATTTAATCTATTTAGAGTTCTTTGAGCTTCATGGATCTGGATGTTTAAGTACCTCTTCAGATTTGGGAGGTTTTCTGTCGTTATTTCCTTAAGTAAGTTTTCTTTACCTTTTTCTTTTCCTGCTCTTCCTAGGTCTTTAACAATGTGCCTACATCTTTGACTTACGACAGGGTTATGTACCAATAAACCCAACTTAAGTTGAAAATATTTTAAGTTGAAAATGCGTTTAATATATCTAACCTACAAAAACATCATAGCCTAGCTTACCTTAAATGTGCTCAGGACACTTATGTTAGCCTGCAGTTGGGCAAAATCACCTAACACAAAGCCTATCTGATAATAAAGTGTTGTTCTTCATTCTGCTTGATTGAGTCTACTGTTCAAGCTCTCTTGAATTTTTCAGTTCAGTCATTGTCTCCTTTAGCTCCTAAAATGATTTGGTTCCTTTTTATGGTTTCTGTCTCTTTGTTGAACTTCTCATTTTGTTCATGTATTATTTTCCTGGTTTTGTTTAGTTATTTATCTGTGTCCTCTTTAAGCTCACTGAGCTTCTTTATTTTGACAATTATTTCAAATTCTTTGCCAGGCAGTTTGTAGGTTTCCATTACTTTAGGATCAGTTACTAGAACATTGTCTTATTCCTTTGCTATGTCATAGTTCTCTGATTATTTATGATACTTGTTGCCTTGTGTTGATACCTGTGCATCTGAAGAGATAATCACCTCTTCCAGTTTTTACAGATTGACTTTGGCAGGAAAAGCTCTTCAGCAGTCAGCCTGTTCAGAAATTCTGGATAGATCAGCCTGCGGGGGCCATGGGCTAGTTTGGTGCTAGATTTCTCAGTGGGTCTGGGCTTGTGCCTGGGTCAGTGGGTTAGTGAGCCTGGTGCCTAGGTCCACAAAGGCACACCTGGAACCTGAGTATAGTGGGGTGGGTGAGTCTTGGATTGGCAGCGGCTGGCCTGACACTAGGGTCCAAGGGGCACGCCTGGAGACTAAGTCTGCAGGGATGTGTCTGGAACCTGAATCTGTGGGGGCCCTCCTGGTGCTGAGGCAGGCTTTGAGCTTGAGTCCTCAGGGGCCAGCTTGGTACTGGAATGGGCTTCATGCCTGGATCCACAGGGATAATACTGGTCCTGAGTCTGTGGGGGCTGGCTTGACACCAGGGTTTACTGAAGTAGGCCTGGTGCCTGGATCCATGGAGGTCAGTGTGGCGCTGGGATCACACTGGAGCTTGAGTCTCTGGGAGCTACCTGGAGCTCCATAGGGGAAGGAGGCTAGGGGCTTGGGGTAAGAGGATGGCTTGGCACTGGGGCTGCATTGACCAGCCTGCTGCCTGGGTTCACTGAGGCAATCTTGATGCTGTGGTCTATGGCAAAGATGGGTGCTCATGTCACTCTTCCCCCTGCAAACAGTGGGTATCTTTCTCCATGCTTCACTGTAAAGAGTTAGGGAGGGGTGGTGTGGTGTCTTAGTCCATTCAGGCTGCTATAACAAAATACTGTAGACTGAGAGGATTATAAACACAGGAATTTATTTCTTACAGTTCTCGAGACTGGAAGCCCAAGATCAGGCTACCAGTATGGTCAGGTCCTGGTGAGGACCTCTTCTGCATTGCAGAATTCTGACTTCTCCCTGGTAAAAATGGCAAAAATGGTTTTAAAAAAAATGGTAAATGGTAACAAGGGCAAGAGAGCTTTTGTGGCCCTCTTTTATAAGGGTACTAATCTGATTCCTGAGGGCTCTGCTTCCCAAAGGTCTCCCAAAGGCGCCTAATGCCCTCCCAGGGGACATTGGTTTCAACATATGAATTTTAGGAGAACACAAACATTCAGACCATAGCACATGGGTAATGTGAAACTGTCCTTCCTGCCCTCTTCAATGCATTTTCTTATTTCTGCGCTTCTGTGCTCTACTCAGGTGCTGCAAACTCTTCACTGGATTCCTCGGCTCTTATGGAGGTGTTTTCATGGGTGGATGGTTGTTCAAATTGATGCTTCTGTGAGGGAAACTCCTATTCTGCCATCTTGCTGATGTCACTCCTATTAAGTGTATTTTCGTATTTTCTGCATTCTTGATACACTGGCATTTGGGGATCTTGCAGACTCTGGGAGAGATTACCCTTGCCAGGACTAGTTAGCACACCACTTGGCCAGGAACACCTCTCTCACATGCAAAACAGACAGTCCCAGGTCTACAGCCCTCACCACTGCTCATTGAACTCCCGCACACCTGGCCAATACTTCCTCTGCCCTACATCATCCCAGGGCCAGTACCAGGTAACTAGAGACCATCCCTATTGTCCAAAGCCCAATGTAATTATTCCATCTAGTCAATACTAAGCCCTTTAACCCCACCCTGCTTTGCCTTTCCTGAGGAAGCCTCAATAAAGACTCCAACTCAGACTTTCCCATCACTTTTGTCTTCTGTCTCCTCACCATCCTGATGCTTCCCCTGTGGCCTTGCTTGGAGTCATGTGTTCCTTTCTCTTGAGAAATAGAATTAATCCTTCTTTCAATAGCATTGGCTTTTATATGTCACCTCCATAAATTAAAATCACACAGTATACACTTTAGAACAGAAGATGCCTAATACATTTTTGACCGTCTTAATGAAAGAATGAATGAACTAATTAAAAATAATCTTTAGTTATCTAAAGTGGTTAACCTAAATTCACCAGTCTCGGCAGCAATAAAACACTGAAACCCTTAGTCTCTCAACTTTTATTTATTGCTGCCTTCCTTTGGGAATCTCAGTGTACTTGCCATATCGGTATACAGGAGCTGGTATGTAATCTAAAGAATACACAGGGCCGACACAATAAAACTCTGTTGTATCATAAATTGGACCTCCCAAACTATCCTTTCAGGCTGTTGCAAATAAAATATATATTTCCTTCATAATTGTATTTGCTTTTTCAGAATCTTAGAGGGTTTTAGGGATGATTACCATTTTTTTAAAGCTGTTTCAGGGAGAGCTGATGAGAGCCCTATTTTCTGGTATTAAGTTGCCCCCCAGGAGCCTTCCAGAACAATCTCATTGATCAGCCTTCTCCAGGCAGTTATTGCGTCTTCTGAGTTCTTGAAGGCTTTGCTAAGGGATCTTAGCTGGGAAGCCAAGGAATGAATTTAGGCCTTTGGGAACTGGTCTTTTATGAGATAATTTGACAGTATTGGAGGATGAGAATAGTGAGATGCAACCTAGAATCAGGACTGTGTAGATACTGTGATGGTTCAGAGAAGAGTCTTCAGGCCAGCCAGACTTGGGTTTGAATTCTACCTGAATAGCCTGAAATACACTGATTAATCCTCAGTATGCTCATCTGTAAGATGGAATGAAAACCAACCAAGTTCCTAGCTTATTCTCTAGAATTAGATGACATAGTCGCATAGAATCAATTAAGTACTCACTAAAAGGAAGCCATTGTTGCGTTTTGTAAGGCAGGTCTATGGAGAAGTGATGATTTCACAGAAACAGCCTATGTCTGTGGTGCTAATGTGAGGGAAGCTCTTACCCTCCAAGTGCCCAATCATCCTAAATGCCCAGGCTCACAGACTGCAGGGAGGAGGACATTGCAAATCTGGACAAATCTGCACAGTCCCTCATTCCCTAAGCTGGGAGATCTGTTAGTGGAGGCCCAGCAGAGGCTGATCTCATCTGTGTCACCAGCCAGCATGACAGTAAATGGGATGTGCTCAGTTCCAGGAATTTGACAGTCAACAAACCAATCAGACAAACATTGAACAGACTTTACTGATCACCTACTGTGTGGAATGCACTAGGCTTAGAGAGTCTATTCTTGTTCTTCCTCATGAACCAAATGAGAAGCTAAACTTCCCTGGAACTGAGCAGGCTGGAAACCACCTGCTCCTGTCAGGGGTTGAGGTTTTCCAGAGCACTGTGGGAAAGAGTCATTGTTGACCTTAAAGTCGGTGACTATTTTGGACTTTCCAATACAATTCAACCAAAGGCCATTGCAAAACGTAAGGAAGAAAAAGTAGAGCAATGTGATTTTCAAAGCTATGAGTTTCTGAGAATTAAAAAAAGTAACAATTCAAGGGTAATTTTTATTTATTTATTTATTTATTTAAAAAAATTTTTTTTTCAACGTTTATTTATTTTTGGGACAGAGAGAGACAGAGCATGAATGGGGGAGGGGCAGAGAGAGAGGGAGACACAGAATCGGAAACAGGCTCCAGGCTCTGAGCCATCAGCCCAGAGCCCGACGCGGGGCTCGAACTCACGGACCGTGAGATCGTGACCTGGCTGAAGTCGGACGCTTAACCGACTGCGCCACCCAGGCGCCCCAAGGGTAATTTTTAAATGATAGTCAACATCCTGTTGAATGATCCCCAACGTTTAAAAATAATTTTATGTCTTATCTTCATTAATGTTTATTTTTATTCAATTATAGTTGACATACAATGTTATATTAGTGTCAGGAGTACAACATAGTGATTTGACAAGTTTATACATTATGCTATGCTCACCACAAGTGTAACTACCATCTGTCAGCATACAACACTATTACAATATCATGACTATATTCCCTCTGTTGTGCTTTTCATTCCCATGACTTATTCATTCCATAACTAGAAGCCTGTGCCTTCCGTTCCCCTTCACTCATTTTGCTCATCTCCCCCTCCCCCCCCCCCCAGCAGCCATCAGTTTGTTCTCTGTACTAATGGGTTTGCTTTTGCTTTTTGTTTCTTTGTTCATTTGTTTTGTCTTTTAGATTCCACATATAAGTGAATTCATATGGCATCTGTCTTTCTCTGACTTATTGTGAAATTTAACATAGTACCTTTTAGGTCCATCCATGTTGTCACAAATGTGAACATTTCATTCTTTTTTATGGTTGAGTGATTATATATATATATATATATATATATATATACTAATGTTTATTTTATTTTTTACCAATGTTTATTTTAAAACTTTAAAAATAATATATGTGCTCTTATTTTACATCATATACAAAAAAGTAACTCAAATGGGTCAAAGACATATACATAAGAGCTAAAATTATAAAAACTCTTAGAAGAAAATAGGGGAAAGCTTCATGACGTTGGATTTGGTAATACTTTTAGATATGACACCAAAGCATAGGCTATAAAAGAAAATATAAGCAAGACTTCTTCAAATGAAAACTTTTGTGTATCAAAGGATACAATTAACATAGTGAAAAGGCAACTTATGGAATGGGCAAAATACTTGCAAATTAAATATCTCAGAAGAGATTAATATCTAAAATATATAAAGAACTCCTATAATTCAACAACAACAACAAAAAGCAACTGATACAAAAACGGACTTGAAAAAAGGGTTTCGGTAGATATTTCTCCAAAAAAGATATACAAAGAAGATGTAAGAATGGTCAATGAGCATGTGAAAAGGTATCTAACATCACTAGTCCTTAGGGCATTGCAACTCAAAATCACAATGAGACAATCCTTCACACCCATTAGGATGGCTGTTATCAAAAACAAACAAACAAACAAACAAACAAGCAAACAAATAAAAACCCAGAAAATAGCAAGTGTTGACAAAGATGTAGAAAAATTGGGACCCTTGTGGATTACCAGTGAAAATGTAACATGCTGTGGAAAACAGTTTGGAAGTTCCTCAAAATGTTAAACATGGAATTACCCTATGATCCAGCAATTCCACTCCTAGATAGATACGCATAAGAATTAAGAGCAGGGACTTGAACAGATACTTGCACACTAATGTTAACAGCAACATTATCCACAATAACAAAATGGTGGAAGCAGCCCAAATGCCCATCAACAGATGAATCGATAAAGCACATGTGGTATATACATACAATGTAATATTATGCAGCTTTAAAAAGAAATGAAATTTTGACACATGCTACAACATGAATGAATCTTGAAGACATTATGCTAAGTAAAATAAGGCAGACACGAAAAGACAAGTATTGTATGAGACTACCAGTAGGAGGTACCTAGAGTAGTCAAACTCCTAGGGATAGAAAATGAAATGGTGCTTTTCAGGGGGTGGGATGAGAAGGCATGGGGAATTACTGTTTAATGAGAATGGAATTTCTGTTTGAGAAGATGAGAGTTCTAGAGATGGAAAGTGGTGACGGTTGCACCACAATTTGAACGTACTTAATGCTACTGAGCTGTACGCTGAAAAATTGTTAAAATGGTAAATTTTATGCCTATTTTTCCACAACAGAACAGAATGAAATTCAGACACATGATACAACATGGATGACTTTGGAAATATAATAAGTGAAATAGTCCAGATACAAAAGAACCAATATTGTATGATTCCACTTAAACGAGGCACTGAGAATAGGCAAATTCATAGAGACAGAAAACAGAATGTGGTTACCAGGGATGGGGGGAAAGGCATAATGGGGATTTATTGTTTAACAGTTTCCTGTTTGAGATGATGAAAAAGTTCTGGAAATGGATAGCGGAAGTGGTTGCCCAACATTATGAATGTACTTAATGTTACTGAACTGCACACTTTAAAATGGCGAAAAAGGTAAATTTTATGTCATGTATTTTACCACAATAGAAAAACTAGTATGCGTGCAAGTTAAAAGCATTGCGTAATATAAAACAGCATAAAACGAGAAGGGAATTTCTCCTCCTCCTAATAAACACTTTTAAGTTGTTTCTAGTGGTTGTCTCCATAATTCTAAATCACCCGTGTGTATACCTGTGCTTTGACCCTCCCACTGTAGATAGCGTCTGGGGTCTCCTCTTAGGGATGGATGAGGGATCGAGGGTATGTCCACTAACTCCTATCAACCCTCTGCCTCTGTCTCCTGATTGCAATATTTACATTATACTTTTGGAATTTCTAGTGGTTAATTTTTAGCTTTATTTTTTTTAATGTTTATTTATTTTTGAGAGACAGCTCACAAGCGGGGGAAGGGCAGGGAGAGAGAGGGACAGAGAATCTGAAGTGGGCTGTGCACTGACAGCAGCGAGCCCAATGTGGGGCTTGAACTCACAAACTGTGAGATCATGACCTGAGCCAATGTCGGATGCTCAACTGACTGAGCCACGCAGGTACACCTAATTTTTAGCTTTAAATAACACACTTAAAACTTTATCTTCTGAAACCTTTTTAATATGGAAATTTTCAAACACATATAAAAGTAGAGAGAAGAGTATAGTAAGCTGCTATACCTAGCACCTAGCTTCTGCTGTGAACCCATAACCAATCTTGTTTCATCCACATCCCCACTCACTTCCTTCTACTGATTATTTTGGAACAGATCTTAGACTTTGTATCATTTTATCTGTAAATATTGCAGTATGTATTTCTTAAAAATAAGAATAAAAAAACCCACAAAGTAACTGTAATGCCATTACCACACCTAAAAAAATGAACAATAATTCCTTAATAGCCAGTTACTGTTGATATTTCAAAAAAATGTTTTTAATGTTTATTTTTGAAGGAGAGAAAGACAGAGTGTGAGCAGGGGAGGGGCAGAGAGAGAGGGAGACACAGAATCTAAGGAAGGCTCCAGGCTCTGAGCTGTCAGCACAGAGCCTGATGTGGGGCTAGAACTCACATGCCATTAGGTCATGACCTGAGCTCAGCTGATGTCTGATGCCCAACCGACTGAGCCACCCAGGAGCTCCTGTTGAGATTTTAATCATTTTTCTTTTTCAATTTATTCAAATCAGGATCCAAATACTAGAAGATCTTTATACTACAGTTGGTTGACATGTTTCTTTAGCCTCTCAATCTATTGGTCCCTCACCCTGCTTTTTCTTCTCATTGCAATGTAATTTGTTGAAGAAACCGTGTTGTTTGGTTTGTAGAGTTTCCACTGTCTGGATCGTCATGATTACATCTTGATGGTGTCATTTAATGTGTTTTCCCCTTGCATTTCCTTATGTTTCCTGTAACTTGGTAATTAGATCTGGAGACTTGCTCAGATTGAGATTTGATTTCATGGCAAGAACACTTCGTACATAGTTTTATTAAATTCTGCCAGACGGTATATCATGTCTGGTTGTATCTTTCTTCACGATTCCAACGCCATTGATAACTATTGTCTGGATCCTTTAATTCATTAGTGGTAGTGATGAACTCTCAGTTTTTCTTCACTGAGTAGTTGGAATGCTTCTATAAAAAGAAATTGCCCCTTTGGCTATTTGATAATCTGAAGATAGAGGAAAAGTAGAAATGATTGTTTGACTCTTAGGTTAAAACTTATTTAATTACCAGTCCTGAAAGTGGTGAGTTGATTTCCTAACATCCTGTAATGGTTAACATTGGTTTTCTTTTTCTATTAGCATCATGGTGAAGCCATACTTGATATGTTTCAAGTCACTGTATTTCAATTCTTATTGATGTTGAAACTGTCTTGTTTTCGGCCAATGAAAGCCTCTTCAAATTTACTCCTGAATCCTCTTGACCTGATTCCAAGAATCTTCGGTACTCTCATCATTTTCTAGGGAGTAGAGGTTCCTGGCTCATGTGACACATTTGCTGATCCAGGCCTGGATTAATTATTTCTCCAAGGAATTCTGGTTGCTTTCAGTAGAAAATGGTATTTGGAGATCACAGTTTGAACATTTGAATGTTCATTGCTATTAGTTTGGTCATTGTTAAACTTTTTAAACTTTTTATTATTTTTTAATTTTTTTAAATGTTTATTTTTGAGAGAGAGAGAGACAGCATAAACAGGTGAGGAGCAGAGAGATAGGAAGACACAGAATCAGAAGCAGGCTCCAGGCTTCGAGCTGTCAGCACAGAGCCCGATGTGGGGCTCGAACTCATAAACTGCAAGATCATGACCTGAGCCAAGTTGGACGCTTAACCGACTGAGCCACCCAGGCACCCCAAAGTTTTATTTTTAAATCCATAAAATTCAGACCATATTTCTTTACCCCTTTCCTCCAGTAAATGAGAAATTTAGCACACCTTCATTTTTTTCCTACTTTTTCCTTCAACTTTCTCAATTTCTGTCAGCTATAACATTACTTTTATAAATCTGCAAGACCTAACCTTGACATTGTAAGGTTCTGTGACTATGATTAATCTTCCTGACTTTGTCTATAGACTGATTATTAAAACCGTAAACCAAAAACCGGCGTTTGTAAAATTATAATTATATAAATATCGTTTACTGATGAGCCTCAAAAAAGTATGACTAGATCCATAGCAAAGGAAATGTAATCTTATTCTACTACCCAGAACCACTGTAAGGAAATCTTTGTTAACCTCATGGCCACATGGATTCTGTTTTATTTACAATTATGATTATTTGCTCAATGTCATGCCACCTTTGTTCTGTTATATATTTATATATATATTTTATTCTGCTATGATGTTGTATGGCTATTTATTTTCTCTGGAATTTATAGCTGTTTTATTTGTTGTTGTTGACAGAAGCATATGCTTTTATCTGATTAAAAATTTCTAGGTTCCTCATCATAGAACTGTGTAATGAAACCATTTGGATTTTGAAGACATACGTGGTGGAGTCCTTTGATACACCTCATTTTAATTTTGACATTATTTGACATTAATTACAGGCCTGTTGCAGAGTTTCAAGCTAATTTCAAGTTTATTTTTATTGCACCCTTGGGTTGATTTCACTTTTTTCTGGATCACAGATACTCCTCTTTCTTGGATTCCTATTTGCTCAGATGGACTACATCTTCTAATGGTGTTTTAATTTTTAGAAAAGTTTATATAAGATGATTCTGATTCCTCCTTACCTAAAGCTTGCTTTATTTTATTCCTTACTTGGTTGAAAGTTTGGCTGAGTATAGATTTCAGGTTTGAGATATTTCTCACCTAGAACTGTAAGTGAATTTCTCTTCTGTCTTCTGTCATTTAGTGTTGTCATTTACAAATCTCATAACTATCTTAATGACAGCTTTTGGTAGTAGGCTACAAGCCTAGTTCTTCTTCGTTTCTTCTTCCTTCCTACCAAACCTTGATTGTGTTCAAGAGTCAAGACCATTACTTAGAAGGAGGAGGCTTCTCTTCCCCAATGCTAGGGAGGGACTGATGATTCATTTAAGACAATTATGACAAAGTCATTCTTCTCACCAGTGATTGATTTAGGAATAGGTTTTTGGATATTTCTGCTTGAGCATTAGTGAGGTTAAATTGTTGCAGTCAAGAGACCATTGGGAGAATGGTAAAATGTCAGAGCTAGCAGAGTAGAAAAACAGAAAGAATCCAAGTTATTGATGCTATCATCGCACAGGTGAATTAACCAACCCTAAAGCTAACTACCTTACACCATAGAATTCTCCTCTGTAAATAGATTTTAGAGAGTCTTAGATGGTGGTTCACTTTGCTTCACTTTGAGGAGATTACTTTTATCACTATTTATAACTCTTATTTTGAATCACTGGCACCTTGACACGGCTGACTTTTGTGTTAAAATGATTCAGGCCTGATGTTTCTCTATTCTCCATGGAAGGGTAAGGAATTTTTTTAAAAAACATCTCTATAATAAATTTGATAGACTTACAGAACTGAAAAGGCTGTCAAGAGTTAATTGAGTCTATTGCCTTGACTCTAAGCAGGCCTGATGAGAAACTACCCCATAAAATTGTTCATATGCTTTTCATAGACACAGAATGTCATCACCTCCCTTGCTGTGGTGCATTCCAGCACATCGATGCCAAAGAAGGAGGCACGACATCAGAGTTTTATCCTGAAATAAATGTGGTGGCTTTTGTCCTGATAGAACCAGTTTTCTTGAGTGTGTGGAGGCATTTGTTGCTGCAAGAAAACAAAGTAATGTGCAAATTGATAAAATAGATTCAGGGAAGTGAGAGTTTGAACTGCAAGAAACGGCTTTGTTTTACAGTTTCCTAGAGTGTTCTTTTAAACGTAGAGTTCACCAAATGGGTTAAAACTATAACTTAATTTCAAAATACTACCTATCTAATGGAGAATTTATTTTAAGTGCTAATGCTGTCAAATTTACAAAACCCCTTTATTATGTAGTAGCTATGCGGAAGCCTCTACTTGGGAGTGACATTTGCCTTCTCTCCACCGGGGACTTTCCTAGGGTGGGGTCATGCTCAGTTACCCTAATTCCTTCCACATGGAGGCTATGGACATCTGCAGTTGTAAACCACGATTCTTTGACACGCAAATCCCAGATGGTGCTTTGAATTTAAGGCCCATATTGCATGCAGATTTCTACCACATGTGGTTTAATTTTTTTTTTTTTCTTATTGTTAACTCAATGCATGTTCAACTCTGGGGGGAAAAGTAGATAAATATATAACAAAAGGAAAAAGAAACCTCTCATAGCCCTATGATTGTTAATGTTTTGAAATTTATCCTAGATGTTCTCTGGGCATATTCATTGATATGTATAACTTTAATTTTTCTTACAGAAATGGTATTGTGCCCTGCCCAGTGCTGGGCTGTTTCCATCCCGTACATTCATGCTGTGGATGCTGTGGTTCACAGGTGACCTGGACGTAGCCCTCCTGAGCTATTGCTCAAGAGCCCATGGACTTAATATCATAGTTAATTGCTGTTCACCAACAGGAAAGGAGGAGCAAGGGGGACATTGGACCCCAGAGCTACCATGTGCTGAGTGTCTACTGTTTGCTAGTTGAGACTCTACATGCATTATCTCAACTTCTCATACCTACCCTCAGGGATGGTTTTCACCTACTACCTCCTTGCAGGTGAGGAAACAGACACCTGGACCAGTCAGATACAGCTCAGATTGATTTGGCTGCAAAGCCAGTATTTCCTATGGCACCGCAGTTCTTCCAGCAAGGCCGCTGTGATTACCTTCAGACCAGAGGAGGCAGGGAGGGGAAGATGTTGCTCCTGGAAGAAGATGGAGATGGGGATGACTGGAGTTTCCTCTGATGGACTGAAAGGGGTACCCAGGGGCCACTTCAAGGTCAGGAGAGGACGCGAGTGGCTAGGATCAAGCCTCAGTGGGAAGGGCAGGGTCTAGGATAGACGAATCAGGAGGCATAATGAGTTGCTTCAGGCATGGTTGGCCCGGGGGAAGCCGTGAGGCTGAGAAAGGTTGGTTTTCACCCATCTATGAAGTCCTCAAGCTCACCAGGTGCCTGCACCCACTCAAGGGACCCAGACCCTATGCCTGCCTCTCAGACCTCCTTGGGCAAGACCTTATCACAGTGCACATCTCCTTCCTGTCACATCCAAACTGTCACATGTAGTTCTTGAGCTCTCAGAATGCTTCCCCTGCCAGAGCTCACTAAAGAACAGCGTTCGTGTTGTTAGGTTAGTGCATATTACTGGCTCGGTGGGTTTTTCTTTCTCGAATACTTGCACTTTAATAGCACTGTAGGCACCAGGTGCTGGCAATACAAAGATGAAGCTACTTTCTCCTAAGCAGCTCATTGTCGTGAGGAGACAGTCACTTAAATAAGTGAATAGGACACAAGGGGATATGATAGACGTATGTGCTGGGGATTATGCTGTACTTTTTCCCCTACAGATGGGTGGTTGGGTGTAGTCTTGGAAGAGCCATTCGAATGTGGCTTTGAGGGCTGACTATGGGGTGTATCCAGGCCGGATGGGGGTGGGCTGGCGGTCACTGAGCGGGGTAAGCAACACTACTGATGCAGATGACCTCTGCTTGGCTAGATAAAACAGGAAGAGGCCAGTGGGCCGGGCTGCACTGCAGAGGGCTTCCCATGATATAAGACACTGGGGCTATATCCTATGGGCAGCTGGCCCCATCAGATTTAAAATTGTTTTAATCAGGGGAAAGACTTAATCTGATTTGTGTTTTGGAAAGATATTCTTGGTAACAGTGAGGAGGCCAGATGAGTCACTTGGAGCAAGGGAGACCGTATTCCACAGAGTTCAGTAATACAGGCATTTCTAGCAGATGGAGAGGGTGAGTTGGGTCAAGGAAGCCTTCTCCCAAGGTCCCAGTGAGGAAAAGACTAGCTCTGGCCTCAAAAAATGTGGCGGTACTGTCTGGTTTCTGGGTAGGTGAGGGGAGCGATGACCCACCCCCCAGCTCCTCGTTTTCACACTGAGGGGCTGCAGGCACCTGATGCTTGTGGCCAGGGGTTGGGGGGTTGGGATGGGGACTGGCTTTGCAGAGCCTTTAAAGAAATGAAGACTTCAGTTATTTATGAATCCTGATAAATCCTGGGACTGGCCAGTGGAGGCCCTGGATACCTTTGCTGCGCTTGCTTTTTTTTTTTTTTTTTTTTTTTTTTTTAACGTTTATTTATTTTTGAGACAGAGAGAGACAGAGCATGAACGGGGGAGGGTCAGAGAGAGGGAGACACAGAATCTGAAACAGGCTCCAGGCTCTGAGCTGTCAGCACAGAGCCCGATGCGGGGCTCGAACTCAAGGAACGTGAGATCATGACCTGAGCCGAAGTCGGATGCTTAACCGACTGAGCCACCCAGGCGCCCCATGCTGTGCTTGCTTTTTAACGGCGACCAAGTTTTGTAAAACTCTTCTGCTTCTGGAGGCGGGGAACAACACAGGGTTCTGGATGATTCATCAGGCCTCTGGCTGGGGAGTGGCTTTCAGGTGGGCAGGAGGGCTCCCACCTGGAGAGAAAGCCAGTCAGACTTCGGAGAGCCAGTGCAGGCAGGGTGTGGTCTGCCTCTTGGGCAGAATAGTTCGTCTTAAAATTCACTTAAAGAGACAATGGAGTTTCCTGGTTAAGAGCAGGGACTCTGGAGTCAGACTGTGGGCTCAAATCCTAGCCCCTCCACTCCCTTACTATCTTCCTTGGGAAAGCCACTTTATCTCTCTGTCCCTCAGTTTTCTCCTCTGTAATATAGAGGCAATAATGATACCCATTTTCCAGGTTTGTTGTGTGGATTAAATGAGGTAATATGCCTACAGGATTTAGAGCAGTGAGCTCCTCGTGAGTACCATACATACGTTTGCTTTACTAGAGACGCAGGGCGGTCTAGGCTCCCAGGAAGTAGGCCTGCCCAGATTCAGCCTGGCCCTCTCCAATGTAGGCAGCAGCTGCACCCCGAGACACCACCCTCCTCTCCTCCCAACTTCCTGCAGATCCAAGGACCAACTGATGCCCAGACACACCCAATTAGGGGGCAGGGGAGGGGCGGCGTGGCACCTACCACCTGTCCAGAGCCCAGAGCGGCCAGGGGAGGAATCTTCCCCTGCCCAGACTGTCCAGCTGTACCTGGACCTTGCCCTGCCAGATCACCCCTTGCCTGGAGCTTCAAAGTGGTTTATTTTTTCCTCTTGCATTTGGATTCCAGGAATATTTAATGGGGTGTGTTAGAGCAAAACAGCCGTAACTTGCAATCTTTCTCTCAAGATTAAACAGGTGCATAATCCTTCTTTAGCCAAGCTCGTCAGCTGCAGCAGCTGGGAGCTCCCCATGTCTGTGGGCCTCTGTGGTTGTGCCTTCCTCCCGTCTTTGGGGCTCCCCAAATGCTCCTCTGTTCGGGGCCTTCCCGACATTCCCCAGCTGTCCTGGCCCGGTACAAAGCATTGCACTCCCGCATCGTAGCTGTGAGAGTCTGAAGTAAAAATGAAAAATATTTTTCTGTCAGCAGGTGCCTTTGGCTGAATTCACGTGATTTTGGAGGTGGGGGGTGTTAAGCTCAGTGGAAACCACACCGTGACAGGCATGTGGAGCCGTTTAGGTGAGCTCCTCTGCCTCCTTCCCCTCCAAGGTGGCTCTGGCTCCCACGTTAGGGAATGTTCCCGGCATGTCCTCAGGGACAGCCTGGCAGGGGCTCAGCCCACAGCCCAGGCCTTGAAGCGGTTCTGCCTCCCCGCGGGAGAGGCAGCTCAGCTGGCCTGACGGGTGTGCTTTCTGCCACCACTCTTTTTTCTGGAAGTTTCACAATCGTGTTCTAATACAAACAATACTGTCGGAGAGTCCGGTGGCCCCTCGGGAATTCCACTGAGCAGTGATTGATGGGCCCGAGGACAGAGCCGTGGGCCCACATCGGTCACACCTCCCGCCTGGCTCCAGAACTGGCCTGTTAGCACAGCCTGACTTGGATCATTTGTCTCCAAGTACCAGGGGATTTTCAAACAGCTGTGGAGCCAACCATTTCAAAAAGGAACATAGTTCTGGTTTGTGGTAAGAATAACACACACCGCATGTGCTCCAGAATCCAGGCCTCCGAATTCCTGGAGCGCTGGGTGTGACGGCCTTTCCTCTTTGGGCCTGCCGTGTCACCGCTTCACCTCAGTGCACAAATGGTTATGCCATTTAGGGCCACCGTGGGACTCAAACTCAGGGCACGCAGACATGGAGGACATTTTCCTCTCTTCTCCTTTCCCTGTGACCTCATTTCTGTCAAACCCCAGAGGGGAGTGGTGCCTGTTGCCAAAACCTGGGCCAGGAAGGACGTTTCTTTCCACAGATGCAAAACTATATTCCTTTCCTCTTCTGTCCTCTCCTTGCCCCTAATCCCTTAGTTGTGCAGTGTTAGTATGAAAAAGCAAAAAAGGAAGTGCAGAGAGTCAGCAGGGTGTAAGAGGCCACTTCCCCTCCTTTCCCTCGGCAGCCTAGCAAGGGAGCCCCACAGGATGGAAGGCCTCCTCCCTCCATGTCCTTCTGCTTGGAAGTCGGCCTCTCTCCTGCTGGGAGAGCTGGGGGAGCAGCAGCGTGGGTCTTTGACCCACGGGGCACAGGTTAGCCTCGTCTGCTCCAGGAGGGCTGGCACTGGGTTCTCAGAGGGGATGATGGACCGAGGCTGGCAGTAGATACACAATAAAGAGGCTAAGAAGGAGAAAGAGAGACCAAGAAAGGGAAGACAGCATATCAGAGGCTGATAATCAGCAAGACACAATGACCTGAGGTGGAGAACAGAGAGGGAAGTGAGAGCAAGAGCAGAGGCATACAGCCACCCTCAGCAGGAAGGAGAGTAGAGCAGAGAGGTCTCCAGAGCCCCACGGACTGTCCCATACCCCAGGCCAACCTCATGGCTGTTTGATGGGGCAGGGACTCCAGGCGGGACCTGAGACTGGGATCCCCCCCCCCCCCCCACCTTTATTTCTTCCAGAACTGCCAACCCAAGTTGAAAGGAAGGGAGGAGAGACTTCCCCATCCATCCTGCCCACCCCAGGGCTGGCTTGTGGGAAGGGTGCCTCTGAGAGCGGGTGCAGCCTCCTGAACCTCGCCATTTGTGTCCAAGTGAGCTGGAAAATTCTGGAGCCCAGTAGACTCAGCCAAGGGACCAGCCAGCCAGCAGACCAATGCCTTCCAAAGATGCTGTCTTCTTCTCGCCTGATGTGGGGCCAAGTGATTGGGACACTGGTGGACACTGAAGGGCCATGGGAAAGCAGGGTTTGTAGATCCCAACAGTGTCTGTGATATTGGAGTGGCTTATCTACAGGATGTCATGGAGAACCCAGTCAGGGTTTAGTTCTTTTGTCTGCTTCAAAGCTATCTCTACAGGGAAAAAAAAAATCCAATCTTGGAGATGTTGGCCCAGGCATGATCCTCACAGATGACATAAACAAGCTACCTGGGGACATGGGCAACCCTTACTGTGACTCCTCTGCTTACCCTCTAGCAGGGGAGTGACTAGCATTTGCTGAGCCCGGATGGTCCTTCTCCCTTTCTCATTCCTCCACCTCTACTCCTACAGTGTGTGAAGAGAGGACTCAGCACATAAGTATCCTACTTACACACCCATATATACACACAGACATATTCACTATGAAAGTAATCATAACCACTTACAGAACATTTGAAAACAGAGAAGGAAAAAAAATCCCCATGATCTCACTTAACATAGCAGCTGGGACAATTTGAGGATTATTTCTATTTACCTTTTGTCGTATGAAAATGCTAATTTAAACACAGTAGTAGTTTTATTCTCAGTATGATTCTGTGCCCTCCTTTTCTCATTTAATATTTTGCCATAAGAATTTTAGATGTTGTTGTATAGTCTTGACAGTTATCAGTGAACATGAGAGATTAATATTCCAGGAAATGGATGGACAATGGACAAGAGTCGCATGCTTTGTTTTGGATATCAGGTGATTTCTGTGTTTTCAGTTCTCTGCAGTATAGCCTTTTCACAGTTTGAATTTGTCTCCGGGAGAGATCAACCACCAGTTTTGCATTACGTTAGTCCAGCACCATAGACAAGGGTCGCCATCTTTATTTATTTATTTATATTTATATTTATATTTATATTTATATTTATATTTATATTTATATATTTATATTTATATTTATATTTATATTTATATTTATATTTATATTTATATTTATACATACATATGAAATTTATTGTCAAGTCAGCTAACATACAGTGTACATACAGTGTGCTCTTGGTTTTGGGGGTAGATTCCCGTGATTCATCACTTACATACAACACCCAGTGCTCATCCCGAAAGTGCCCTTCTCCGTGAAGGGCTGCCATCTTTTGACCCTGTGCCATTTGCTGCAAAGGAAACTGTGTCAAGAGTGTGGATGAGTCAGTGCGCATCCACGACCATTGCTGGGCTGGCTCAGCCCCTTCTGGGTGAAGGGTGCCACAGATTACTGCTCTTGTTGTAGTTTCTAAGTCAATGGATCAATTGTTGGAGTAAAGCAAGTTACAGGCTCACCATTCCTGGTTGCGTGGGCTCTGGAGAAGTGGCCTTCGCTGGGACTACTGGGACAGATTTTAGGGGACATTTGTGGCCCTTTTGAAATGCACCAGGTGCCTCTCAGGGTGGGCCACCTGTCCACCTCCCCCCAGTCCTGAGCAGGAAGCAAAGTTATCCTGACAAAGGTGCACCCACCTCTTCCATCCCTGAGGGAAGTGCTTCCTGCTTCTCATTTGCCTGAAGCTCTAGGATCCCACCCTACAATGTCCCCGTCAGCAGTAGTAAGGGCACAGATGGGGGTGGGGCTGGCTATGCTGTGTGTTTCTCAGCACCACCCTTTCATTTCACTGAATTAAATTCAAGGAGATGCAAGTCCCAGGAAATGTTGTTTGTAAATGCAGAAAATTTGAAATACACACCTATCAAAGAACAGAGCACATCATTTGTCAAAATAATAGCATAGAAACTATGCTATTGATATAGGATGCTATTTGTAATGCATATTTGTGGGGAAAGCATGAGTCCAGGTTTTTTAAAATTAATTAATTTATTTTGAGAGAGAAATTCAGAGAAGGTGTGTGTGTGCACACATATGCGTGCGGGGGAGGGGCAGAGAGTGAGAATCTTCAGCAGGCTGCACTGCCAACACATAGCCTGATGCAGGGCTCTAACATAACCATGAGATCATGACCTAAACCAAAGTCAAGAGTCAGACGCTCAAGTGATTGAGCCGCCCACGTGCCCCTATAAAGGTGCATATATCTTTTTTTTTTTTTTTTTTTTTTTTTATGCTGGGTATGAAGCCTAATGCTGGCCTTGATCTCACAACCCTGAAATCAAGACGAGAGCTGAGCTCAAGAATTGGATGCTTAACTGGCTGAGCCACCCAGGTGCCCCACGATCTCAGTTTTTACTGAATAAATGACACACACACACATACACATGCAAGTTTAGGATGGTAAAAATATACACTTAAATGTTAAAATGCTATTTCTGGATAGTGAAATGATGGGTGAACTTTACTGTCCTCTTTTCACTTAATTATATTTTCCACTTTAATATAATTAGCATACAATAGTTGTGTAATTGTTAAAAGGTGCTCTTTATAGTACAAAAATATCTGTCACCCACATTTCTTTTCACTTCACAAAGCCTTTCATAAATACTATTGTATTTGATCATCATGGCAACACAGGAATAAATCAAGAACAGTATTAAATAAAATTTATTCAGTAAAAATGTATTAAATAAAATAAAATTCAGTAAATCTCACACCCCATTTTACAGATGAAGAAATAGACGTTCTGGGGGCTCTCACGGTACCGTGTTCTTTCAGGATGGACTCTCCGTTCTAGACTGTCAGCTCCCTGCGTCCAACAGGCAATCTCTGAGCTGCATTCCGCTTAAAACAAAACAAAACAAAACAAAACAAAACACAAAAAGGTCAGTTTCCTAACTTCTTCAACCTGGACAAGAGAGCTAAGAACACAGCTCTGATCATTTCCCGGCCCTGCCCAGAGCCTCCAGTGGCTCCTCTTGACTGCAGGGCAGGGGTCCTCAATTCCGGACATTCTGAGCTGGATCATCCTTTGTTGTGGGAGTGTCCTGTACACTGTAGGGCTGTTAGCAGCATCTCTGGCCTCTTGGTAGATGCCAGTAGCACCCGCCCCGACCTCCCCCACTTCCCTCAACACATACCCAGTTGCATCAGCCAAAAATGCCTACAGACATTTTGTCTCTAGACAAAATTGTGCTGGGCTGGGAACCAGCCAGCATCCCTGAGCCCCTACCCAGGCCTCTGGTGACTTCTGTACCAACTCCCTTGCCAGGGCCTGTCTCACAACCTCGGCATCTGTATGATTCCTCACCTCCACCTTCTTTACATCTAACTTCTCGGGCAGGTGGAACCCGTGTACCCATGGGGGCGGGGGGCTTCCTCTGTGGCCTCACGGCACCCCGTGCTAGCCCTTCCTGTTGGTGTGTGGAAATCCCCAACTGCTCGTCTGTCTCCTCAGTGGAGTGTGAGCTCTCGAGCACAGGGCCTGTGTGGCGCTCACCTCCTAGACCCTCGTGCCTGGGAAGGAGACATGGCACACACTTTATAAAATACTTGCGCTGGAAGGAAGAAGGGAATGCAAAAGGGAACAAAGTTACTTGCGCTTTCATGGTCCAGCAATCTCATTTTTTGGTATTGTTCGGAAGGTCCGTTTATGACTTGCCAAGCCTTGTCGTGCACTGGAAGAGGACTGTACACGCAGTCACAGCTGAGCCTGTCCTTACCAGCCCGGGAAATGGAGAGTTCTGGTGAGTGGCCTTAGAGAAGCAGCAGCAGGAGCCACAGTGACATAACACCAGTGGATGTGAGTTTCTCAGGCCTCTGCCTCTCTGAGCCTCAGTTTCCTACTCTGAAAACGTGAATCATAAAAATGCCCGCCTCGGAGTTGAGAGCGGGGATGCACTGAGCTGGAACACGTGGCTCCCCCAGCGGTCCCAGGTGTGTAAAGTGTTCAGCCCATGGTAATTGAATCAAAGTTACAATCTGACTTGTAGCATCTGTAGGACCCCCACCAGGGCCATGATCTGACATTGGAACCGGCCCTGAGGGATTCCCTTTCTTGTCCCGGCCTCCTGAAGCGAGCTGACAGGACAGCCTTTGATGGCTCCCGTCCTGTCCTGTGATCTGCATTTTCCAATACCTCAGAGGCATTCACCATTTTCTACCTGTTCCTTTTGGGTTATTCCCCGGTTGTCGGGGCTTTCTCCCAGGTTACTGAACACTCCATCCCTGGGTTGGAGCCTGGAAACTCAGGCTCAGGACAGCTGCAGCTTCCAGTTGGGAACAAAGCTCCCAAGAGGGGTGTCCCTGGGCAGCATTGAAGCCCACTGAGGCTCCTCTTACTCTGGGGTTTGGCTCCAAGGAAGTGGCAGCAACGGTAGGAGGCAGGATGGCCCTTTCCATGCAGCAGGGCCTTGTGATGCCTTTGCGGTCCTGCCCTCAGAGACTCCTGCTGCTGTAGGTTTGGAATGTCCAGTGTGGAGTCCAGGGATATAAACACGAAACCCACTGATAGTAATACCACATGGTGCTCTAAACCATGGTTTATTTTTGTCCCATGGATATCATGGCAATTCATTATTTCCTTCATTGCTTAGGCTGCTAGGTAGCTCAGAGTCCAAATCGTGTCCTGTCGCCCTGCACCTGAGGCAGATCGTTTAGTGTGCACATTTGTGAGGTCATCTGACTTTTCTTTTCTTATTCACATCTCCCTTCAGTCATTCAACAGTTCTTATTGTTATTATCCTGAATAGAACCTTGTGTGAGGTTCACAGAATCATGTCTCGACAACCAGGATGCTGGACAAAGGACACACCGGTCCCCCTCTGTCCCGTTGTCTGTGTGCAGTAGCCAAAGGCTTCAGGAGTCAGAGGCCCAAAGAGCTGGGGTCGCTTCTGTCGTAGGTTGTAAGTTCATTGAAAATCCTGCCCTGTCGGTTTATTGTCTTTCAGTCCCACATGAGGCAGTGCTAGTTTTCACAGCTCTTCACAGGACTCAACACCTGGTACTAAAGGCGAATTAAAGTGGATCCGCGTGTCAGGCACATTCTGGTTAAGTCAGATGATTTTCAAAAGAAATTCTCTGAGACTCCTCACAGCCTTTGGGGAGATGTCCTTTCCACCCTCCCTCTCCCTCTCCTCCCCACCCCCACCCTGGCTCTCTCTCTGAATCTCCCCTCGTCTCACATGTGCCCCACTCGCCTTTCTTTTCTTCCATCCAACATACCATCACTAGCTAAACAAGTTACTTCACTCATTTGAGCGTCGTTTTTTTTTTTTTTTTATATCCCTAAAAGAGGAATTGAAAAACACCTCATAGGAAGATTGTGTGAATTACATTAAATTTATTTGTGTAAAGCACTTAGCATATTGTCTGACACAGGAGAAGTGTAACAAACGCTATTTTTATTCAATCATTCAACAAACATTTATGATATACCATATGTTGAATGCTGGACACACACAATCAGATATTTCCCAAGGGAAAAATAATTCTCTTTATTTAAATACACACATACCCCATAGTAATCTGGGGCAGAGAAGCACTGAGACCCCACTAGTGGTACATACTGTGAAAGTCCTAGAAGAGGCTGGAACGGCACACGACTTCATCTTCTCTGGAAACCTTTCCTGGGTTGGTGTCAGCAGTTCTTGTCTCCTTCCCTCGCCTCTCCCTCCTTTGGCGTCTGAGGCCCTCCTTCTCTGGTTCAGGGTTACCTTTAGGGCCCCAGCTCCTGGCTGCACTTTAGGCCAGGCCATTCCAGGACTATACTCCACTGTCCAGTCCTACTTGGGCTACTTCAATTGCCACTATCTTTATGCAAATTAGCCCCCAAAAGGGGAGTCTTAATGTTATACTTGCTTCCTCCCCTTTTTTTTTTCTTTTTTTTTTTTTTTTTAATTTTTTTTTTTTTTTTGAACGTTTATTTATTTTTGGGACAGAGAGAGACAGAGCATGAACGGGGGAGGGGCAGAGAGAGAGGGAAACACAGAATCGGAAACAGGCTCCAGGCTCTGAGCCATCAGCCCAGAGCCTGATGCGGGGCTCGAACTCACGGACCGCGAGATCGTGACCTGGTTGAAGTCGGACGCTTAACCGACTGCGCCACCCAGGCGCCCCCTCCCCTTTTTTTTTCTAATCACGGCCTGACTGCTTTTCGTTTCCCTCTCTGCTTTTGTGAACCTGTTGTGCCCATGGCGCTCACAGGCTCTAAACACCGTCCATTCAGTGATGCCACGAGTGATTAATCTGTGGCTAGTTTCCTTCCATCTTCCCCAGAGCGTGTGCAGGGCCCATTCATCAAGATGCCCAGATAATTGAAGCAATCCACCTTCGTTCAGGGCCACGCTCTGGGCAGTGATGCTGGCCCGGAGAGCTGTTGTGTTGCATGTAATTACTCTTCCCGCGTGAATCCCCGGGGCCCCTTTCTGCTTCTTGCAGATGCCCATCACCTTGAACGGTGTTTCTGCAAATGCCTCTCCCCTCCTCTCCACCAAGTCCTTCTGTGGACTTTCATCCCGGGCTGGCTTTCACGATGTTTTACCCTGACCCTGAGAAGAGCCGTTGGCATTGACAGAGCAGGCAGACGGACTCACTGAAACTGCGGTTAGAGGGAGCTGAGTTGGCCACTGGAGAGAACTGTCTTCCCTGAGGTTTGGAGAAGCAGAGATCCACCACCATGGAGGTGGTGTGATGTTTCTCAGAGAGCTCGAGGGAAAGGACAGAAAGGGGATCTCTTTTGACAGATGACTGGTGAACTGGACGTCCTCCCTGACCTGCGTCCAGTGGAAGGAGAGCTGTTAAGCTCAGAGGCGGCCTTAGCCACTGTCTGCTCCAGCTGCCCTCACAATCCCAACCTTGGGATGCCTTTTCTTAGCACAGATCTTCTTTAATTATTCACTTATTCACTCATTTACTCATCTCACAGATATTTGGGATGCACGGCATTGCGCTGCCATACCCTTGCTGTCCCAAGCACGATGTGGGTAGAGGTGACGGCAACAAAGTGGTGTCCCACTAACCTGGAGGAATGAAAAAGTTGTATAAATATCATCAATATTGTCTCCAGACTGTCAAGTTGATAAAAGCAATAAACATCACCAATTGTTTTAGGGGATATTCTGCAAGGGAGGCTTTGCATTCAAGAGGATATTATTTCTTCCAACCAGTGCCAATCAACAATGGCAACGAAACAAAGAGGCATAAATCACCGCAATAAAGAAGACTCTCGTGAGTGTGACCTTGTAGCTGTATGCCGCAGCAAAGGATCTGAAGCCCAGGATTAGACTTAGGGGTGTAACCTCAGAGACCCAGAGAATGTGAGGTTGTCATTGTCCTTGAAGCCCTGAAGAGTCTGACTGCCTCACTTGGAATTCAAGTCTCCCAGAAGGTGGCCCCAACTTGATTTTCTCCTAACAAGCTGCACTAGACCTTTAGAGGGAGAAGCACTGTCATGATCCCGGTGTCTCATTTCTACTCTCCACAGAAGTGAATATACGATATTAAAAACCATAGAATAAGTACAAGGAACACAACTCTAATTTTCTCCATAATGTTTTCTTGATGCTTTTTAAAAAATAGCAAGCAACAGATTCTTAAGCAAAAGTTGGTGTCCTTGCTGTGTTGATGTCTTGCGTATGTGCTGAGTTTGATAGAGGGTAACCCATATTGTCCACTTTGTCCCCATAAGAACCCTCCATTGAGTCGGCTCTGATCTCGATCCCAAGCTCAGGACTTTGTTTTCTCATGAACTTCCTTTGTGCCAGAATATTTCTTTTCTTCTCTGTCTACATAACTTTTTACTTTTCATCTACAGCCCTGTTTAAATTATGGCCCAACCCTCCCAAACCGGGAAGCCTCCACGGTCATTCCCATACAGGGAAAGCTTTCTTGCCACATCACTTAATAACATACCACTTTGTGACATGTCCCACATTGTTACTTCATGTGTGTATTTAAATTAAGTGTTCTTGTGTCCATTTCCTAATGAGCCTATGAGTTTTTGAGGGCAAGAGTCAGGTGTTACATTTCTGTCTCTCCCTTTGATGCTGCTGGGACAGCACTCACATTTTAAGGAAGCTTATTCCTTGAGTCAGTACTTCTCAATCTGAGGAGCAGAGAGACTCACTTTAGGAGTAGAAATTCTCTGAGACACTGAGAATACATTGCATCCTGAAAACATTGCGCTAAAAGTGGGTGATCCCTTGGTGCCAACGGAATGCTAAATTAAAATGCACAATCAAGCACTGATTAACATGATGTGAAACTACAAAACTTAGGGGCGCCTGGGTGGCGCAGTCGGTTAAGCGTCCGACTTCAGCCAGGTCACGATCTCGCGGTCCGTGAGTTCGAGCCCCGCGTCGGGCTCTGGGCTGATGGCTCGGAGCCTGGAGCCTGTTTCCGATTCTGTGTCTCCCTCTCTCTCTGCACCTCCCCCATTCATGCTCTGTCTCTCTGTCCCAAAAATAAATAAACGTTGAAAAAAAAAATTAAAAAAAAAAGAAAATACAAAACTTAAATGTCATTAAAACGTCAGTGCTTAGGGAATATATCCCTAGCACCCTCTTCCACCCCTATCCCTGCTCTCCACCGTCTTGTTCCACTACAATCCGTGTGCACCAGGGGAGTGGGAACAGGCCAATTGCATTTCTATGGGGTGAGAAGCTTGGAAAAACCTAGAGCTTTAGATCCTTAGTACATTTAGATTCTGGTACAGCATCTTCAGGTCAAATTTCTTTGTGTTAGAGCAAGGGCCAGGAGAAAAACCATCAAGGTAAGTGCAAGATTCAAGGTAGAGAGAGGGGTTGCTGATGCCAGATGCTGTGGGTTAAGTGGCATGGATGCAAGGAAGTGGGCATAGTTTGCAATATACCGCTCATGAGGAAAGAGGTATAAAAGGATTTCAATCTAAAATGGAACCACAGGATATGAAATAAAGAATCCCATGCATTGGCCCTCAGAAGAATGGAATTTCAGAACCAAGATACTGATTTTCTGTAAATGCTTGATCTACAGAAGAGTGAGCCTCATCTCCTCAGCAAGAACATCTGTCAAGAATCCCTTCCTATCTTCAAGTCCATGAACTTCCTATACTTGGACTTTGGCTGGACGTCCCCCTCTTTGCACTCCTTGCCCATAAATATAGCCTGCCCCAAACCCTCAATGGACTTGCCTGTAGCTTGTTAAGGAATGCATTTTCTGAATTTTGGTTGTGCTGTTATTCCCAAATAAATCTAAATTCTAGTGATTTGAGCTTGCCTCCGTTTACGTCTTTATTTAGGTCAACCGAGGGAAGATGAGAGGGAGCCAGACTATAGCAGTAGATTGGGTATTGTAGGAGGTAAGAAGATGAAGGTAGAAGGGAAGGGGCTGGAAACTTGAGGAGGAGCAGAGATGATAGAAAGTCTTTATTATTTAGTTTTTTAATATGGAGATGAGCACATTTATATTCCCTGTAGGTCCTCATCTTCTTCAGTCTGATGGGGAAACAAAGCAGACAGCTGCAGCCACGGGAGACAGACTGGACTGACCCTCTTCACCCCAAACCCAAAATTCCATGGAAAGGTTCTCACTGATCCAGCTGAGTCTTCAGGAGCCCAACTAAGGGTCAAAAATTTTGTATCGAGGCTGTGGGGAGGAGGTCCTACGTGAGTACATGCCAGCACCTACGGGGGTCATGCAGATCGAATGGAAAGGAGAGCAGTTTCCAATGAAGAAGGGTGTTCATTAATGTGTGTAGTTTGGAGGTGGAAGAGAGTTTAGAAAATTTGAGAAGCTCATATCTCAAGCTTATTTTGTTTTGTTTTTTGTTCTTGGAGAAGTTAGGGCCACTGCAAAGAGTGAGGGGGTCGATGGAGATTTGAGTTACTGAGGGCTTGGAACATTACAATGCAAAATGAGAAAGCCAGCAGAGCAACTGAGCAACTGGGACATGCATTCAAGGGTAGGAAGCATCGTCGTGTCATGGCATCAATACTGATTTTTTCACTTAATGGACATTATTGATGACAACCTCCATTATCTCCCAGCATCCTAAACATAGATGGCACCAATAAAAGCAGATAGTTGGGCTGATCCAGGGTTGGAGAGCGGCAATATAGATGCATCAGGAAAGGAGGCAAACCAGTGGAGGAGAGGGGAAGGGCTGAAGTAAGTGTCCACACAAGAGTAAGTGTCCACACAACTTGGTATACAGACCGGGACTGATGTTTGTTTTTCATTTTAAAAGGGAGTATTTAATTCAACATAGCAATGAGAACTGAACAGTATTAAAAACAGGAGTGGCTTAAAATGCATTTTAATCTAGTTTCCTTTGGAGGAGTTTGCTAGTTCTCTACAGCAAAAGGATGCTAGGAAAATGTCCGTAGAAAACAGAAATTCTCTCAGGATGCACATCTAAAATTCTTAAAAGGGCTTAAAGATTCGGGGAGGAGCTAACCAACTGTTGTGTTTCAGTAGTGCGTCTTATCATGGCCCTTGCAAATGGAAATGACCCTTCAGGTAAGGCGGGCACATTGTGGTTTGCTGAGGAAAGTTCCATGTAATTATCAATGGCACCTCTTTTCACTATTGAGAGGTCCCAATTTCGATCTTGATCAGCTCATACTTGGTCAGGTCTGAAGTGACTAGGGCAAGTGGTCTCTCAGTAATGTCACTTCTTTGTGTGTGGTGCTGTAGGCCTGATGACCTGGAAGGAGTAAACTTTGGCTCTCAAACTGCTTCTCTCTTCTTGGTGTGAATGGAGACTCCTGGAAGTCACCAGTGCCTGCAGATCTGGGGTCCAAAGAGAAAGGATCAGTGATAGAAACAAAGCTACCCTGTCCTGCTGGTTCCCCGTAGGGGAAGCCACATAAGCAAAGGCTAGAGAAAATGGTTACATTCTTTGTTGGCAGATGGCTTAGAAAATACTGCCCATACTGAACTGGATTCCCCTAGGCCATTTGATACACCCAGGGTGCCTCAAGGCAGGAAGTCCCAGAAACCACAGGCAGTTTGTGACCGCCCACTTCAGCTTTTTTCAGCATGAAAAAGACATGGGCCATGCAGGAATCATCTTTGTTTCTTGCCACAGTGAAGACCGATGATGTCTTGCATAAAGGAGATTCTCAGTACATACGTGACTGAACGCGTGTCCTCTACAGAACAGACTGGGGTTGTTCTGTCTTAGAGGTGCCTCAGTTGGTGGCCTTCAACTTGGTATACAGACCTATATGTATGTGTACAATGCAGCACAGAAGATGGGGCAGGTGAAGGTGGGGAAGAAGGCTGGCGGGAGCTGGGATAGATTTTTTTTCCTGAGCCCAGCTGGTGATCAGCTTATACCCTAAAGCAGAAGGATTAATAACCAGAGTAATTTTATCCCCATCAGAATGTAACTACAGATGTGGGCTTATTGGGTGAAACAGCTAATCCTTTCTACATTTGGCTCACTCATGAAATACGATGCCTGGGGTTGTCAAAAGCACTATTTCCACATGGGCGTGCTGCTGGGTGTGCAGCCCTCCTGGGCTGTGTGGGCAGCTGTCGACTGTCTGTGCTCTTGCTGTGGGTGAACCGACTTCTCACTGGACTGATGGAGGGGAAGGGAACAGGCCTGTGTGTATGTGTGGACACTGAGAGGAGGGAGGGCGTGGTTGAAGGAAAATGTCAGGTGTTGGAGTAGGTGGGTGCGAAAAGAGGCTGGAGGGAAAAAGACTCTTGGAAAAACCTAAGCTTCCTTGCAACCCTGTCTTACAGCGTCAGGGATAGGGAGGCAGCAGGAAGAGGGAAGAGGGCTGAGGAGAGGGGCTGCGCCTGGGTGTACACGTGCTCCAGATCTGAGCCAGCAGGCACCCAGGGATTTACAGCGTGGCAATGGTTGGAGGCTCCAACGCCAGGAGACTCAATTAATCAAAGAGCTGCTGCTGATGGAGCAGAGATGAAAGGGTTTCCAGGCCAGTCAGTGATATGCTTGGAGCTTTTCCCCGGGCAGCCACCCTGGGGTGAGTAACAGGAGACAAGATTCTTTCTGAGAGCTAAGGTCTGCGAGTTCCACGCCGCCACGGAGGGAGGCACCCAGGCAGCCAGTGGGCGTTAAGCGGGCGTGGTCAGGGCGACGGGGCGTGGCCCCAGCACCGGGGCGGCGCGCGTGACCGCCCCCACCCCGGCCGGCTCGGCGCACCACCTCCCGCTGGGCGTGGGGGCAGGGGGCGGGGAACGACGGTGGTCCCGGTGGGCCGCGTGCCTCCTACCTGACCCCGGCCGCTCCCTGCGCGGTGATCCGGGTCCCAGGTTGGGCGGCGCAGCGCAGGGCGCCGAAGGCGTCGCCCTCCCTTCCACCCACCGTTACCGGGCTCTGCTGGTCGCTCCGACCCGCTCGCTCCCCCGCTTCTTTTCAGTCCCAGGCTGGAGGGGCAGGAGAGGTTAAAGCTTCATTCCAGTGAGCTACGTTCCAGAACCTTTAAAAAATGCCCCGGGGTTCCTGGAAGAGGTTGAGAGGAAAGCAGAGTGTCCGACGTCCCCACCCAAATGCTCCTGATCCAGAGAGACCGCCTTTGACTGAAGAGTCCCGGTGGGTGGGAGGAAAGGGCAGAGTGGCTTGTAAAAAAACAACAACCTTCTTATCCATTCGTCTTCCTTCCCCTACCTTCTTCCCTTGGGTTCTTAATTAATGTCTCCCCTTCCCTCCAGCCCAAAGAATCTGGAGCCTAAAACCCTTCTCCCACAGGGCAGGGCGGGCCCACCGAGGCCGCCCTTAGCCCGGGAGTTCAGGCGGGGCCGCGCAAGGAAGGATTGCGCCTCCCGGGCGGGTCTCGGGGTTGGAAGGCTCACATCACCATGGCAACGAGGTCCTCGCTTCCCGTGGGAATAACGAACTCCCGAAAGTGCAGCAAATTGGAAAGGGACCTGCTGAGTGCCAGCTGGGGCTCTAGGCCCGAGGGGGGAGGGGAGGTGGTCTGCAGAGGGCGGGCGGGGAAGGGGGGGGCGGGGTACGACCGGGCCTGAGGGGCGACCCCAAGCGTGGATGCCGGGCTGCGCGTGTTTCCTCTGAGTCAGGTGGGGCCGCACATGCTGGACACGTGACACGCCGTGCTTCCCGGGGCCGCCAGTGAGCAGATGTAGTTGCTGACTTGCTTAGAGCAGTGTCCTGGCTCTGGCTAAGTGGGACGGTTCCCTTCTGTTCTGGCTCGCGGCTGAATTCAAGTTCTATGTGGCTGAGGCCATTAGTTTATTTTTTACAATTTTTTTTTTTTTGGAGTTTTAAAAGTTGTTTTAGTGGTAAAAAGAAAAAAACATTTTTTTAACCCATCAATAAATGTGTAAAGAAGGAAATGAAAATGATCCACAATCCCCAATTCTTACACCCAAAGATAGCCACTATTAACATTTTGTTGTCATCCTTCCAGATTCTTCCTGCACGCGTGTTCGCACGTGAATGTAGTATTTACAAAAGTAGATTACTCTGCACATGATGCTTTGTCACTTAATTTACCACAGACAGGGAAAGCAGGAAGAAAAATTGATTTATTATTTCTAATGGCAACATAGGATTATCATAACCTATTAAGCATTTGCTACTGCTGGAAGTTTAAGTTGCTTCCCAATTTTTACTCTTCTTTGTGGGAATAAACATCCTCACACATACATTTTTGCATACAGTCTGTTAGTTATTTTAAGTTAAGTGAAACTTCTAGAGTTACTGGGTCAAAGAATAGGGGCATTTGAGATTTTGATGTACATTTCTAAATTCTGGGTCTCTGGGTTGTTTCAGAAGCAAGTGGGCTTGTTTTCTCCTCCGTTGGTACTAGGAACAACAGGGTGAGTTCCTTTATAATATGGTGTCTTGGTTCCTATTCCCGCCAAAGCAAAATCTGAAACAAGAATAGTATGGCGTGTGAATATTTATTATATCTATTGGGTGTGAATAGTTTTTTTTTTTTTTTTTCAGAGGTGATCCCAGAAGCACACTGAAAGGTGAGCAATTAAAAGTGCACTAATGAAGGGGTTACTGCTGTGGGCAACTGGGGGGCCCAGTCAGGCTGGGGACCCTCTGAGAGAGCACAGAGAACACTCCTCGGAATGGATCCCCATTTATTTCTGCAGGACATTAACTCTCCAGATCACCCAACCTTCCCCACTGTTGTTTGGAAAGTGTCTGCAGGTGAGTTCTGAGGTAGGCCAAGGGGATATGGCCGAAGCGTCTACAGCCTCAGCCACAAATGAATTATTACAACTTGCCCTGAACCCAGGCCAAGGGATGAGGTTAAGGCAGGATAAAATTGCGTAATGGGCTCCGATTTTCCCCAGCCCCTCCACCTTCCCTCTCTGTTCCCTGAGCCATCTCTCGGTGCCAACTTCAGCTGCCCAGGGCTCCCAAAGTATTGAATCCTCTAAGGCATGTCAAAGAGGTCTTCTCAAGGACTTGCTCTAGAGTGTTAGAGACCAAATCTGTTACTTTTCCAGGTACATTTACATTTTAAGACAGAAACCAGAAGGGAGAATAATTCTTCACCGGAGGAACTGATGAGAATGCTGGCGTTTCAGGCACTGTGGCAGCTGGAAGCTTCTCTGGCAGAGGCGACCGAGGCCAAGGCCGTCCAGCAGAGGAATTCTGTGTGTCCTCTCTTGACCTGCAACAGGTGAGAGGCAGTTGGAAGGCGGAAGTGCAACAGGAGAGAAGAGTCCAGAGTCTTGTTTCTCTCACAAGGATGACACTCACTGGCCTGCAAATTTAGAAAATGAGGCGGGAAAGAGGAAATACTGCTGAATTGGCTGGACGGACTAGGAGAGCAATGAGCCGCCAAGGCAGGTGTAGAGAGAGGAAGTGGCCCCTCTTGGCTCTGGCTGAAAGGGGACACTCAAATGAGGGATTCAGCCTCAGTTCATATCTTCCCTACCTAGGGTCTTGCCTGTCCTCCTTCCCCTCTGGACACTCTTTCTCAGTGTCATTAGGGGTCCATTTGTTTCTGCCTGTCCCGGACATGCGGGTGCTACTTAGAGATCTGTCCTGTACTCTGTTTTCTACTCCAGCAGCACACGGTGTTGGGGAGGTCAGCATCCCTCTGGGCTTCCACTGTCATCACACACAGATGCCATACAGACGGCTGGCCCAGCTCTCTCTCAGGAGCTCATGTCCCACCCCCCGCCCCCAGAAGCTGACAGAAGTCATGGCAATGGGTGGCATCTTGGGGTAGACGCGTACTCCCTCCAGGCTGTATGGTCTCTGGTTGTCATGTTTGAAAGCCAGTGTCCCTAATTAAGTTGTGAGCCGTGTGAGGCCGAGTGCTTAGCCACACGAAGTGGCCATCACACAATGGCTGAATTGCCTGCTGTAGGAGTTTCTCCACCAGCACCACTGCGGGATCACCAGAGCAGTCCTGCTCTATGTGGGCACCTTGGTTTCTCCTGACACAGTCCCTGCCCTCAGCCATCTGCCCTTCTGGGAAGCGTCTGCTCACCAAATCAGTAGTGCTTCTCAGCTCATCCTCCTTGTCTGCAGTATGTGGCACCGTCTGCCCGTTCCACAGTCCTGAAACTCTACCCTTTCTGGGCCTCCATACATCACACCCTCTCAACATTCCTCGGCCCAGTGAGCTGTTTCCTTTTGTCCCCTAAGATACCGTGCTTTGGAGCAGCATGAGGGAGTGGAAAGAATGTAGGTTTGGGAGCCAGAGTGACTGTGTTTGAATCATTTATTAGTTGGGTGACCTCTCTGGCCTCCATTTTCTCACCTGTAAACTGCAGATAATCGTGGCGTTGGAAGATATAGGAAAAGCGCCTGACACAAAGTAATTGCTAAATGCACAGCAGTTATGGTTGTTCTTGTGAGACTTTGCCAAGCATTACACAACCCCGTGTTGACTCATGCTCACCTCTGGGCTGAGGAACGCCAGCACTCTCTCACCATCCCCGACTGTTCTCCTGCGTCTGGTCTCTGTCTCCCCATATCTGCTAAGTATTTCCACGTTTGATTTCCTGCCATGACCTCAGTATCAGCCTGCACAAACCAGTCTTGTCTCTTCTCCAAAGCTTTTCCTGCTTCAGGATTTCCTTGAGTCAGTTGTCCACACAGACTCTTGGGCTTCAAAAGCTTGGAGGTGTCTTCCTTTGCCTTTCTTATTTGGAAATAATGATTATTATTGGCAGAGGGTCTTCACATGACTTCTGGCTTACCTGCAACAGTATTTTGAAATAGGCTATTCTACAAATGACGCCTGGAGAGGCAAAAGCATCTGCCTACGGGGGAGTGGTTGAGCAGGACTCAGACTCAAATCCTGGGCTTCTCCCATGTCTCAGAGATTCCCTCCACTAAACGACTGGTAGCCTGGCTGCTCCCAAGTCCCACTGACCCAAATGCCGAAGTCTGTCCTTCCTAAAAACAAGCTGACAACCCTTTCCCAACATCTCCCTTCAGCTCCAAGTTTTCTCTCCCCTCTCCTCAGAGACACACTCCTTTAAAAACTTGTACGCATCCACTAGTTGGATTTATCCTCTTCTCTTTGAGTCCTCAATGACTGCAGTCTGGCCTACAGTGCCCCTGGATTGATGCTTGCCAGGGTCATTAGGTCACTTTGCCCTTTCACCGCCCCCCCCCCCAAACATCCTTTCCCTTTAGTGTCTCCCCTGAATTCCCTTGCATCTTTCTGGCCACTCTTCCCTAGTGTCTTTGGCTCAGTCCATCTCTTGAATGCTGAGAATCCTTAGGTTTTTGTTTTAGGCTGTCTTCTCTTTTTAAACCACGTGACCTCCCTGGTTATTTCATTTACTTCTGTGGCTTCACTTATCATCAGCATGCTGGTCACTCCCCAGTCTCTGTCTCTTTCTAGCCCAGATATTTCCCCTTACTTCAAAATCTTCATATCCATCTGACAATGGAGTTCACATCCTGATCCACTATTTACCAGCTGGGTCACTATGATGGTTATTTTTATGTGTCAACTTGGCTGGGCCACAAGGTGCCCAGATATTTTATCAAACATTATTCTGGGTGTGTCTGTGAGGCTATTTCTGGGTGAGGTTAACATTTGAATACACTGAGTAAAGCAGACTGCCCTTCCTAATGTGGGTGAGCCTCATCTGACCACTTGAAGACCTGAAGAGAACAAAGAGACTGATTGCCTGTGTGTAAGAGAGAACTCCTCCTCCCTGACTGATGAGCTGTGACATCATTTTTTTCCTTGCTTTTGGATTCCACTTGAAACATCAGCTTTTCTCAGATCTTGAGTCTGCCAGCTTTCAGATTGGAACTCGTACCATTGGCTCTCCTGGGTCTCAGACCTTCAGACTCAGACTAGAACTATACATTAGATCTCTTGGATCTCCACCTTGCTGACTGCAGATCTTGGGAGTTCTCAGCCCTCATAATTGTATGAACCAATTGCTTATAATAAATTATCTATCTATCTATCTATCTATCTATCTATCTATCTATCTCCTGTCCATTTTTGTGGAGAGCCCTGACCAATACAGTGATCTTTGATAAGTTACTTCTTTAATCTCTCTGTGCCTTTCTTTCCTCATCTTTAAAATAGGTATAATAATAATTATCTTATAGTATTGTTGGGAAAAATTAGCAAGTCAAGCTTAGACTCAGTGCTGTAGAACTTGGTAAGAGTTCCATAAATCCTCACTATGATTCAGATGATTATTAATTTTATTTGAATGTGTCATAGGCACTTCTACTCAGTTGTAAACTGAGCTCATTCCCTTCTATTTCTGTCTCTGATTGGGTTCCCTAGAAGCCGAATCCGAGACAGGGATATAGGTGCATCAGATTTATTGAGGGAACATTCCCAGGAAAGAGAAAGTGAAGGAAGAAAGCAGGATAGGGCAGGGGAAAGAGCTAAGCATGGATGTGATCTCAACTGGAGTCTAGTTTCATCCTACAGGGAACTCTGAAGGATGAATTATACCATGGAGGTGCTTCCACTTTGAGACAACCTTTCATGAGCCAAGATTAGACTTTTTCTTCCTCCATTAGGTCATAGATGTGAAGCAAAGGAGAGACATTGTTACAGCAATGTTTCTGTTTCTGTTTCCCTCTCTCTTCAAAAATAAATAAACATTAAAAAAAGTACCTAATTCAGGCTATGTAGCCACTTGATGGCTCATCACCAGATGCTCAATCTGTGTAATTTTTTTTTTTTTTAATTTTTTTTGTAACGTTTATTTATTTTTGAGACAGGGAGAGACAGAGCATGAACGGGGGAGGGTCAGAGAGAGAGGGAGACACAGAATCTGAAACAGGCTCCAGGCTCTGAGCTGTCAGCACAGAGCCCGACGCGGGGCTCCAACTCAGAGTGCGAGATCGTGACCTGAGCCGAAGTCGGCCGCTTAACCGACTGAGCCACCCAGGCGCCCCTGTAATTTTTTTTATTTAATGTTTATTTATTTTGAGAGACAGAGAGAGAGAGAGAGCGCGCGAGCACATGAGCAGGGGAGGGGCAGAGAGAGAGGGAGACACAGAATCTGAAGCAGGCTCCAGGTTCTGCACTGTCAGCACAGAGCCCGATGAGGGGCTGGAACTCACGAGTTGTGAGATCATGACCTGAGCCGAAGTCAGACGCTCAACTGACTGAGTCACTCAGGCGCCCCAGCAGATGCTCAATCTCTGAAATATAGTAGCATGTCAGAAGCTGTTTTTCAAATGACGTAGAGGTCATTGCTACAGAATGCATGGCCTTTCTCCAGATCTCTAGGAGTTATCAATATGGTGGATAAACACAAGGTTCTATGGAAGGTTCAGATGGCCCAGGTTCCTGTAGACTAACTAAGCCTGTAAATGTATACTGTTTTTCAGCCTATGTGAATGTAAACTGTTTCTGATTCTCCTCCTTCAGGGATACCGGAAATAATACATTTACCAGACCAGTAACTATATCCCATGTACCAAAGGCTGTGTTAATTTGTTCTGAAAAAAATACCACACAGCTGCTGCAGTTGGAGCTACTACTTAGTAGCTCAGTGTGAGGTGGTCCATTGTCAGCTGTTCTCATACATCCAGTTTTTGTAGAGACCAGATAGTGAGTTAAATTGAGATGTAATGGGGACCATCCCCTTCAAAAGACCAGTTCATTAAGTTTTTGAACATAGTGTCATTCTCTGCCATTCCTCTCAGGATGAGATTCTTAAAATTTACTATTTTGGCTGAGCAGTGGGGTCACATTTATTGGCTTATACCTGGGTTTTCTTACTATAATAAAACTTACTCTACAGATCAAGAAACCAATTCTGTTGTTTCCAGAACTGTTAGCAATTGTGTCAACTGCTAACATCTACCCCCATTATACATTTGGGAAACCGGGAAACAAGATTTGTGGACCTGTCATGAGGCAGTTGTGGGCCAACAGCCTCTTTATTACTAGGCCCTCATGTAACACTGTTCTAGCAGGGGACCAAATGGCATGTGGGGACCCAGGGTATCTGCATCAACTCAGATCCTGTACCCAACTGTTCTCAAAATGTCTGGGTATTCCGCTTTCCCCACTGTATGGTTATCTGGGTAAATGGCCATAGGTCCCTTTGGAGGAAAGACAGATATCACTGCTGACCCAGACTTTCCTTTACCGGATGGATATAGGTCTGAAAAATGGCTCAGATCTGAAAACTGGGGAAAAGATTGTGATTTTTCACTGGGGCCGTCAACGATCTTCTGCTTAGCTATTTTTGATCTCTTTTGCTTATATATACATTAGATAATACCTTTGTTGGTTGTCCATCTATCTTGCCTCTGGGAACATCATGTTTTGTTAGTCATTCCCATAGCTCACTACAGATTGGGATCTCTGGTTGCCCTTCCGTACTTGCTGCTGTTACAATAAGAATATCTATATTACTTCTGATGGCTTAATGCTGCCATTGGCCTCGGTTATTCTGGAATCTAATATCGTACTCATTACTACCAAAAACCCCAGTCTGTGGGGAAGTAGGTGAGGGAGATGGGGGAAATAGGAGATGGGGATTAAGGAGTACACTTGTCGTGATGAGCACTGGGTGATGGATGGAATTGTGGAATCGCTATATTGTACACCTGAAACTAATATAATGCCATATGTTAACTCTACCGGAATTGAAATAAAAACTTAAATGAAAATCCCAGCCTGTAACCACATGTCTACACCAGCATTGGACTGCAGAGGAAGTCAATACTAACTAAAGTTTCCTCATGGTGATGGTGCCCCTCTCAACAGTGCTTTTCTTAGCACTTTGGCAGATGCTTGTCCTCTGAGACCTTCTGAGGGACAAAGTCAGCTGGTGGGTTTTCTAGTCTGCAGACTTGTTCTAGTACATCTACTTCTATGGCCTTTTCATCCCTTCCTCTGTGGTTGGTCATGAGGATTCTGGCATTGCCTTTTCTAAGCCCCTAAGAGCCATTCCAGTAACATATCAGGACTTCCTTCATTTATCTGCCCTTAAACCCTTGCTGTGATGTTAAATCCATGTTACAGAGAATATTTCCATAGCAATAAAGTTGCCTTTATTTAGAGTTTTCCCTTCTTGATCCAGCACTGTTGAGATGCATCTCAGTCGTATACCTCTAGTTCCTGCCAGTACACGTTAGCCCAATCCCACAGCGACCTTGGTATACAATTCTTTTGGTTCTATAATTCTTTTTTAGCAGGCCCAGCACTTAGTCACCCTGAAGCCCTAGTCATTGGTCTGGTGGCCAGGCAGAAAGGGAGGAAGGAATATGCTAAGAGAATAAGCATGATATGATGGGCATTTGCCTCATTTGAGGCTTCTGCAAAATGTTCAGTTAAGGGAATGCTGCTCTCCTCAGAGTGAGACACTTCTATCCATTGAAAAAGTTCAGGGGAATCCGGCAACTGGAAGGTTCTCTAGCACATTTACCCAGAAACACCCAGTCCACATCTCAGTCCCACTCAGTCCCTTCCAATCTGTATCAGGCCCTGACGGATGTAAGAGATCTGCTTTACTTAAAGTCTTGAGAATTTGGATTACAGCTGGATTCGTTTCTGAGTAAAGGAGATATTTTTTTTATTAGTTTATTAGTTTGTTTGTTTGTTTAACATTGCCATGGAAGCCTCTGTCTCTCGCATGTTGCTTTGAATTGGTAATTGATTGCCTGAACCTGTCATTTTCTCTCTTTAATCCATTAATGTTGATCAGCAATAACCACCAGTTCCACAGCCCTTTAATTATTATCTGTCCCATACCTCTCAGGCACCAGAGATATTGCACAAACCAGTGCATCTCCTTCAATTTGTATCCCTTTCAGCTTGCCACAGGTGAAAACCTCAGCAAAGGTACTGCTACCAGGTCTTTCAAATCTGCCACTCTTACCACCAACAATGAGGTCCTCATTGCCAGCTAGTTGGCAAGTGGTCAACTCCAGAATCTCATCTTTATAATTTGCTCTGAAGAGGATTCTTTGTACCAACTATCTAGGGTGGGTTTCCTAAAAGCAGAGTTTGAGATAGGGATTTGGGCGACTGTGATTTACTGAAGGAGTGCTCTTAGGAGAAAGGAAGTAAGAGATATAGGACAGACCAGAGGAAGGACCTAAGCATAGAGCTGGGGTCTAGTTATGGCTTCCTTTCTCAGGTATCCCTGGAGCATGAAGGGTCCCACAGAACTAGTCCCACCTTGAAACAAAAGAGCCAGCCTTTTGTACCTCTATACCTGTTGGTCATTAGTTGCAGGTCTGGGGGTGTGACCTCCTGCCTGAGGCAGCTACTGGATTCTATGTGGCTGAGGGCCATTTTCTGGTATTTGGCAGATGGGTTTAGTGGCCTGTAAAGTGATCCGGGCAGGACACCAACATCTTCGAAGACTATTTCAGTAAGTAGCTCCTCCGTCCACCGGTTGCTTAAGCTAGGAACCTGGGAGTCATGCTTGTCCCCTTTCTTTTTTTCCAATTCTGATTCAGTCAATTCAGTCTCCAAAACATGTATTCAATCTCCTAATCACTCCATTTACTTTTTCCATTTTCCCTCTCACTACCCAAGTTGACATCACCACCATCTATCGTCTTTATTACTGCAATAGCTCCTAACGAACCTCTTTAGTGTATTACCTGCAAGACAGCCAAAGTAATCTTTCTAAGTCCCCATCTTTAACATCACTTCCTTTATTAACCCTTCAGTGGTTTTCCATTGCTCTTATGATAATTTCAAACTGCTTTATATGACTTACAATATCCTGCATGACCTTGGTCCTACTCATATTTCCTGGCTCATCTCTTAATACCTACAACCTCAAATGGCTGGCCCAAATGGGCTTCTTTTAGTTACTTGAATATACCACAGTATCTCTTTTTTTTTTTTTTCAATATATGAAGTTTATTGTCAAATTGGTTTCGATACAACACCCAATGCTCATCCCAAAAAGTACCCTCCTCAATACCCATCACCCACCCTCCCCTCCCTCCTACCCCCCATCAGCCCTCAGTTTGTTCTCAGTTTTTAAGAGTCTCTTATGCTTTGGCTCTCTTCCACTCTAACCTCTTTTTTTTTTTTTTTTTCCTTCCCCTCCCCCGTGGGTTTCTGTTAAGTTTCTCAGGATCCACATAAGAGTGAAACCATATGGTATCTGTCTTTCTCTGTATGGCTTATTTCACTTAGCATCACACTCTCCAGTTCCATCCACGTTGCTACAAAGGGCCATATTTCATTCTTTCTCATTGCCACGTAGTACTCCATTGTGTATATAAACCACAATTTCTTTATCCATTCATCAGTTGATGGACATTTAGGCTCTTTCCATAATTTGGCTATTGTTGAGAGTGCTGCTATAAACATTGGGGTACAAGTGCCCCATATGCATCGGAAATCCTGTATCCCTTGGGTAAATTCCTAGCAGTGCTATTGCTGGGTCATAGGGTAGGTCTATTTTTAATTTTTTGAGGAACCTCCACACTGTTTTCCAGAGTGGCTGCACCAATTTGCATTCCCACCAACAGTGCAAGAGGGTTCCTGTTTCTCCACATCCTCTCCAGCATCTATAGTCTCCTGATTTGTTCATTTTGGCCACTCTGACTCGCGTGAGGTGATATCTGAGTGTGGTTTTGATTTGTAGTTCCCTGATGAGGAGCAACGTTGAGCATCTTTTCATGTGCCTGTTGGCCATCTGGATGTCTTCTTTAGAGAAGTGTCTATTCATGTTTTCTGCCCATTTCTTCACTGGATTATTTGTTTTTCGGGCGTGGAGTTTGGTGAGCTCTTTATAGATTTTGGATACTAGCCCTTTGTCCGATATGTCATTTGCAAATATCTTTTCCCATTCCGTTGGTTGCCTTTTAGTTTTGTTGGTTGTTTCCTTTGCTGTGCAGAAGGTTTTTATCTTCATAAGGTCCCAGGAGTTCATTTTTGCTTTTAATTCCCTTGCCTTTGGGAATGTGTCAAGTAAGAAATTGCTACGGCTGAGGTCAGAGAGGTCTTTTCCTGCTTTCTCCTCTAGGGTTTTGATGGTTTCCTGTCTCACATTCAGGTCCTTTATCCATTTTGAGTTTATTTGTGTGAATGGTGTGAGAAAGTGGTCTAGTTTCAACCTTCTGCATGTTGCTGTCCAGTTCTCCCACCACCATTTGTTAAAGAGACTGTCTTTTTTCCATTGGATGTTCTTTCCTGCTTTGTCAAAGATTAGTTGGCCATACGTTTGTGGGTCTAGTTCTGGGGTTTCTATTCTATTCCATTGGTCTATGTGTCTGTTTTTGTGCCAATACCATGCTGTCTTGATGATTACAGCTTACCACAGTATCTCTTGATCCTTTGTCTTTGCACATATTTTTTTATCTGCCAGGACAGCTTTACCACTTCTCATGTGATTGCCTCTTGTTCATCTTTAAGGACTTGTCTAGTTAGTTATACTTGCCCCTGAAAAGCCTTCCTTGCTCCTGGCCTTTAGACTCCCATAACACCTTTATTTTTCCCCATCATGTCACTTATCACATGGAATTGCCATTGCCTCTTTATTTAGTTGCCTGCATCTCACTACAGTGCTATTTCTCTACTAATTTCCTCATTCTGTTCTCACCCTTCTTCCTTTCCTGTATTTTTTAAGACAAATTTCCCTGTACTTTCTCTTCTCTAGTCATTTGGCAGTAATATGTCTAATTTTTACACTTCAGTGGTTTAGCATGAACGAATCTCTACTTAAATTAAATTGTAAGTTCTGTGGGAGCATGGATAGTGCTTGCATTATTTATCACTGTATTATCATGCTTGGGGTATGGATGGAATTCAATAAATGTTTATTATATGACCTAATAAATGTATAAAAATATTTCATTTCTTTTTTTTTCCATTGTTGCTCTAGGTGCCAGCACCTGCAATTGTGCCTTGCATATAGTAAGTGCTTAATAAGTATTTGTTAAATTCAATAGTGAACTTAGCCCTTCCTTTCAATTTGCATGATAGCTATCCTGCCTAATTTAGGTCCTCAGCGTCTGTGTCCAGAATCATGCAGCAGAGACTGATACCAGAAAAGTAGAATACTAGAAAACTCCTAGTCCTCATTTTCTTTAAAAAACATAAAAACAAAACAAAACAAAAACCCAAGCTATCTTAAACAACTTTGTAGGAACTCCGGAAAATGATCAAAGTCTGATAGCAACCAAATAATGCCCAATCACGAAAATAACATGTTCAAAATGGTAGGAAATTTTGCAGTGTTTTTACTCATGCTTGCTTCAGCCCACCTCACCCTTCCCAGAACAGTGGTGATTTTGGTTTTAAGCAGGTGGCAGCCTAGCTCCCAGTTTTCCCCACCAGAGGAAGCAGAGCAGAATCTTATTTTCTAATTACTGTGTATGTCTGTTCTAAATAGTCTGGGGATACCTGAAGGACTAATGCTAGGCAATAGCCCTGTTCCACAGAACTTGGAATGCAAGTAGGAAAAGCAATGGGCACTGCTTGTAAAAGCTACAAGGTGGCTACAAACCTACAGACATCTGGAGTATGAGATTCTGAGTGGAAACATGCAGCAGACCATCTAAGGCTGGGAAGATAAACTGAGGTGAGATGTTTGGGGGAATTAGGGCATTTAAAAGTAGCCATGTATACAGGGGAATTTATAAATCCATGTTTATGCCAGGGAAGATGCATGCTAAGAAAAATCCTGTGAACTTAATCTTCCACATTGAACTAATCCCTAGGCTCACAGCATGCCTACCTAAATGGTGAAGGGATGACACTAGGACCAACTCTAGGACCAAACCATTCCACAAAGACTGCAAGTAGTGGGTGTTCTCTCATTTTGATGTGTGTATGTGTGTGTGTGTGTGTGTGTGTGTTTTAGTTCCTAGCATTTCAGGAAACCTCTATCCAAACACTACCTAAACACAAGCTAAAGGAATAGAAATGTCAGTGATTACACATGACAAGATATATCATCTTTGCAAAAACAGCTTGGAAAAGTTTTGAAACAAATGTATTGCTGCAGCCTTCAACAACAACCACCACCAGAAAAAAAAAAAAAAGACAAAAAGAAAGAAAGAAAGAAAGAAAGAAAGAAAGAAAGAAAGAAAGAAAGAAAGAAAACTATCAAATTCTGGGATAGGGGGAGAAGGAGAATCTGATTTCCAGAGTTACCAGTTTATGATAGTCAAGTGGCTAATTTTCATCCAAAAGATTCCTAAGGCATATAAAGAAACGGGAACATATGTTTCATTCAAAGGAATAAAATTAATTGACAGAAGCTCTCCCTGAGGAAACCCACACATCAGAATTACTAGAAAAAGGCTTTAAGCCAACTATATTAGATGTACATAAAATGCTAAGGGAAAACATGGACAAAAAGCTAAATGAAATCAAGAAAACAATATATGAACAAAATTAGAATATCAACAAAGAGAAATTATAAAACACAACTAAACAGAAATTATGGAGCTGAAAAGCACAATAACTAAAATAAAAGTTCATTAGAGTGGTTCAGCATCAAATTGGAGCAAGCAGAAGAAAGAATCAGTGAACTTTAAGATAAGATAATTGAAAGTATTGAATCTAAGGAGCAGGGATAAAAAAGAATGAAGAAAAGTGAACAGATCATAAAGGACTTATGGAACACCATTAAGTGGACAAACTTATGCATTATGGGAGTTCCAGAAGGAGAAGAGAACAAAAGAGGTAGAATAATTGTATGGAGAAATGATGACCAAAAATTTCTCAAATTTGAGAAAAGACATGAATCTACAAATCCAAGACACTCAATAAGCTCCAAATAGGATAAACCTAAGGAGGCATATAATCAAACTATCAACAGCCAAAGACAAAGAGGAAAATCTTGAAAATAGCAAGAGAAATGTAACATGTCACATATAAGGGAATCTCAGGTGATTTCTCATCAGAAGCCATGGAGATCAGAAAGCAATGGTATGATTTGTTTGAAGTACTAAAAGACAAACACCTGTCATCCAAAATTTCTTTATCTGGTAAAACTGTCCTTCAAAAAATAAGAAATAGGGGTGCCTGGGTGGCTCAGTCGGTTAAGCGTCCGACTTCAGCTCAGGTCATGATCTCACGGTTCGTGAGTTCGAGCCCCGTGTCGGGTTCTGGGCTGACAGCTCAGAGCCTGGAGCCTGCTTCACATTCTGTGTCTCCCTCTCTCTCTGCCCCTTCCCTGCTCATGCTCTGTCTCTCTCTGTCTCAAAAATAAATAAACATTTAAAAAAAATAATAAAATGCAAAAAATAAGAAATTAAGATAAAAACTGAGAGTTATCACTATTACACTTGCTCTCCAAGAAATTCTAAAAGGGGTTCTTCAGATTGAAGTGAAAGATTTTAGACAGTAGTTTCATGTGATAAGATCTCTAGTAAAGGGAAACATATGGACAAATATAAAATCCAGTATTATTGCAGTTTTGGTTTGTAACTCTACTTTGAATTTTCTATTATATCTAAAAGACAAGTGCATAAAAATAATTATAAATTGGTTATTAGGGACTGATCTGTATAGAAGTTGTTTATGTGACTTTTCATGCATTTCTGCCCAGAGCCACACATATACAATCATGGAGGTGCTTAGTTGACTTGTACTGCATATCTGGCCTCAGGATCAAAACTGGCCCTTCTGTTCCTGTTGCCAAGAAGGATAAACTTGCCTTACCTTGAGCCAAACCAGGCTGGCCCCCTGGAATGGATCAGGGAGGGGAGAGAAATATGGAAACTCCCAGGCTTCTAAGATTGTGAGATATGATAAGAGAAATAGAAAAAACAAAAACAAAAACAAAAACAGTTTGCTTGGGACTGCACTTAGGCAAACTTAATGACTAACCATAAATCACACATGGGTAGTATATGAATTGCCCTGGTGGGAATAGCTAGTTGGAAGTCTTACCTGAGAGAAGGACACTCCTCCCAGAACCCTCAATAGGGACTCCAACCAGGCTGTTCACTGCGGGGCCTTTCCAGCCAGAAAGCTGGATGTTGTCAGTACTCGATTTTTGTATTAAGCCCTCTTTGTTCTTCTCTTTCTCCTTATTTATGTTTACTACAATTGTTTAATTCCTTATATTCCCTTTCCCTTATCATTAATAAAATCTTCCTCCATGAAACTGAAAGTGTGGCTGTTGTGAATTACTATTATTAAGAACAGGGACACAATGTATAAAGGTGTAATTTGTGACATCAATAACATAAAGAGGAATGATGAGGCTGTATAGGAGTAGTTTTGTATGTGATTGAAATTGACATCAATTCAAATTAGATTTTTATAACTATAGTATGCCATAAATAATTCCCAAGGTAACTACAAATAAAATATAAACATACACAAATGAAATGAGAAGCGATTCGAAACATGTCATTACAAAAAACAGTCAAGTAAACACAAAAGGCCTTAACAGAAGAGAAGACCAATAAGGCATCCGGGAGGGCAGGGGGAGGGGAAAGCAAAATGGCAGAAGTATTTCCTTGTCAGTACTTTAAGTGTAAATGGATAAAACTCTCCAATGAAATGCATATATTATGTTACACAATAAAGAAGGACTGGGTGAAAATCTGTCATACATCTATTACAATATGTCCCCACTCTCACATTGTAAAGACCCTAAGGAAAGAAAATAAAATATAATTATTGGAAATGTGATAACACATTAAAATTAAAGATACTTTTTTTTATAAAAAAAATAAGTTGTCAGATTGTTCAAAATAGACATGAACAATATGCGATCTACAAAGTATTCATTTTATATTTAAAGGAAAAAATGGGTTGAAAATGAAAAAATGGGAAAAATATCCCATGCAAATAGTAAACAGAAGAGAGCTGGGGTGGCTATACTCTTATTATACAAAGTAAATGTGAAGCCAAACACTATTGTAAGAGACAAAAAAGTCAATTCACAAAGATGATATGCAATTATAAATATATATGAACCAAGCATCAAAGTCTCAAAATATATAAGGCAAACATTGACAGACTGAAGATAGAAACAGAAAGCTCTGCAGTAACAGTAGATTTTTAATATCCTATTTTCAATAATGGAAGGAGCAACCAGACAGAAGATCAACAAGAAAATATAGGACTTTAATAATAAAATTAACCAACCAGATCTAACCAGATCTAAAACACTCCACCTAGTAACAGCAGAATACACATTTTTCTTAAGTATACATGAAACATTCTCCAGGATAGACCATATGTGAAATGACAAAACAAGTATCAATAAATTAAAAAAAAATTGAAATCATGCAAAGTATCTTTTCTGCTCATAATTAAATAGAACTAAAACTCAATTACAGAAGGCAAATAGACAAATCTGCAAATATATGGAAATTGAATAACACACTCTTAAACTATCAGTGGATCAAAAAAGAAATCACAAAGGAAATTAGAAAATACCTTGAGACGAATACAAACAACAACACAATACACCCAAGCCAGTCATCTTCATTTAAACCAGATTGTCCTGGGCAGGGCTGGGAAGGAAGTGAGTTCTGGGGTCTTGCAGACTACTGCTTAGCCCATGCGCTATGGATTACTAATGTCATCTCACTGGACCCTGGCCCTTTTTTTTTCCTAGTGTAATCTTCTCCAAACTGCTACAGGATTATTTCTGCAGACATTGCTCAAAAACAAATTCTAAATACTGTCTGGTGGAGACTTTAGGGTGGCCTTTGTGATTCTTGCTTCCTGGTGTCCCTGACCATGAATAATCTTCCTATAAGTGTAAGTGGTACCTGTGCTTCTGATAGAATATGACAAAGGTAATGGACTGTCACTCCCATGATTAGATCAGATTATATAAGACTGTCTCTTAGCAAACTGGGGCTAGACACTCTCCTTATGAGCTTAATGAATGTTGTAGTCATTTTGGAGAAGCTCACATGTCAAGGAACTGTGGGCAGCCTCTAGGACCCAAGGGTGACCTCCAGCCAACAGCTAGCACATAATTGTTGGCTATACAGTCACAGGAAATGCATTCTGCCAACAACCTGAATGATCCTGGAAGCAGAGTCTTCCCCAGTTGAGCCTTCAGATGAGAATGTGGCTCAGCCACCACCTTGACTGCAGCCTGGTGAAACAGAGGACTCAGTCCAGGGTCAGAACCAACAGAAACTGAGATAACAAATGCCTGTGGTTTTAAGCCATTAAATTTATGGTCATTTAGTATAAAATGTAGGGAACCAATACAGAAAGCGTTCAGCTAATACAAAATAGCTGAGAAATGGAATGTCCTTAAAGAAATCTGATTATACTTTCCAGGTTTACCTTGGAACCCAAGAACCCTGAGCAGGTGGTTTGCAATGGGCCATGTTCTCATGGTTTTTGCTTTCTAACTATGATCTGATCTATGTAAAATTCAAGTGCATAAACACACAGAAAGACAAACTGCATTGATGGGTAGGGGTCAGAACAGCAGTTCCTGTAGAATGGGGTGTAATGAAAGTCCAGATATGGTCCTCCCTTCTCATCCACAAACATACTCTGGCACCAGTTTTCCAATGGAGTCTCTAGGAGTGATGTTAGTGAAGAACATCTTAATTTCTGTCTTGAATCAGTGATAAAACCAAATAAAAAAATTTCTTAAGTTCTGTCTTAATATGTTCAATCAATTAAAACAAGATGCAACATTTAATGAATTCTTGTTAGACTTGCTTTTATAATTAGGTAAGCACACTTTGTAATTAGCATAGTACTTGCTGATATTCAAATGGGAGCTTGAAGATTTTAGTTTTTTTAAAGTAGACTAAACATCATCATATCTTCTTTAAATTATTATTTTGTGTTTCAAGAGATAGATGTGTCCCAATGATAAATAGCATTACCCCTCTCTTAATAGTCACAAATGTCAAATAAGTTGGATACAAATGATCAAACTTTTACTCTAGGCTGGAAGGACAGACCCGAATCCCACTGTGCCTCTCCAGGGCCCTCAGCAAGGCTGCCGGTGGTCACAGAAGAGGGAAGGACATGTGTGTGCTCTTCATGGAGAGCCAGGAGAGAGCCTTGGGCTGTCTGCCATAATCGAATCTAACATTTCATCTTTCTTCTCTTGGAAAGCCCTCAACAAGCAGCCCCACAGTCCATGTGGGGTGGATGTAGGACTTGGGGGTCCCAAATAGCATTAGATTAATCAGATTCTTTCCAGAGAATCTTGAAGCTTGACCCCAAAACCCAAGTTAGTCAGAAAGTGCTGGCAATTGGAGTTAAGAGGTCACATTCCTTGACTAAGACAGATGAGGGAGGGTGATTCTGGGTTCTGGGTCTTGGTTTGTTTGATGAATGAGAATGCTTCCCCTCCCTTCTTGCACTGTCATCCGGAAGCCACACAGTGCAGAGGGCCCCACACTGTTGCTGTTGAGCAGGGAGCAATATTTTGCCTGCAGCATCCAAGTTAGCAGCTTTCCTTGGGAAAGAGTCCATGTCTTCCCCCAGACTTCCCCATGGCAGGGGTGAATTACAGCCAAGAAAGGAGCTAAAGCTGTTTTTGTCAAAACTCACTGCAGGACTGCCTTTCCTTCCAGAAGGTCTGACCTCCAAGGTCAAGGCACTGAACTATTAATGGTAAAATACTGCACTTTGTCCAGAGAAGCAAGGGAAGGGAGGCACAAGAGTTGCCACCCCACCTAGACTCGCACTGGGAGGACCGAGCAGCCCATCCATGCCCAGGACTGCCTCTCTTGCAGGGCCCCTTTTTGGCCCCCAGACATTCCTGAGGTCACCAGGCTTGTCCTCCTGGAAGGTCCCGTGGTAGTGGGAACTGAAGGCAGCACAGCTCTGGGCCAACTAGTATTCCAGCAGAGAGAATCCTGCATCCTGGGCCCGTGTGCCCCACTGCTAGCTGTGTGACCCTTTAGTGAATCTCTGAGCAGCTCTGGGCTTCAGGCTTCTCTCTCACCTGTAGAACATGGCCTGTTCCCTGCCAGTGTGTCAAGTTCCTGGATGTGTTCCCATGTGTCCCTGAGTGGGCATCACGGCAGAATCACTAATGATAAGGATAGGAGTCCAATTTTCCCATTTAATTTTTTAAAAAATGTTTCGGTAATGTTTAGTTATCTTTCAGAGAGAGAGAGAGAGAGAGAGAGAGAGAGAGAGAGAAAATGAGTTGGGGAGGGGCAGAGAGAGAAGGAGACACAAAATCCAAAGCAGGCTTCAGGCTCCGAGCTGTCAGCACAGAGTCCGACGCGGGGCTTGAATCCACGAACCGTGAGATCACGACCTGAGCTGAAGTTGGACACTTAACCCACTGAGCCACCCAGGCATCCCTCCCATTTCTTACATTAGGGAGGATTTGTTTGCCTGTGTGTAAAAGAGATCTCAAATACAATGGCTTAAACAAGATCAAGTTTCTTTCCCTCTGATGTAAAAGTCTGCATGAAGGCACATGAGGGCAGTATGTATGGTCTCCAAATCAGGCTCTCCAGGCTGCCTACTCAGCCATCCCAAGGGCATGATTGTGGATGCCTCCAGGTCCAGAATGAGTCAATGCCCCCAGAGCAGGATGCAGGACACAGGAAGGAGAGGCATGATCCTTTCTTTAAGGGATCTTGTCCCAGAGGTTCCAAACATCCCTTCTTCACACTCCATTGGCCAGCAGTCCCTGGCTACAGGAAGGCAGAGAAAAGTGACCACAAACCCAGCTGAATATTGACAGATCTATTATTGTGGAAGAAAGAGTCAATGATGATTGAGGGGACAGCAATCAGCCTCATTTTTTCCCATAAAACTTAGTACTACATCATTTTTTTAATTGAAAATACTTGCTAATAACAAATTAAGTGATCCAAAGATACGTAAAGAAAAACCTCTGTGCACCACCCTCTCCCCACTCCCACAACCTGAAACTAATAGTTCCTGTTAATAGTAACATTTTGATGTGTATTCTTTCGTGCCTTTCTTGAGAGTATTAAAACATATGCAAAGCTTTCTGTGTCTCTGCCCACTTTTAATTTTTAGTTTTTATTTTTTAAAAAATGTTTATTTAGAGAGAGAAAGAGTCCAGGTGGGGGAGGGGCAGAGAGAGAGGGAAAGAAAGAATCCCACTCAAGTTCCACACTGTCAGTGCAGAGCCCGACTCGGGGCTTGATCTCACCAACCGTGAGAACGTGACCTGAGCTGAAATCCAGAGTTGAACGCTTAACCGGCCGAATTACCCAGGCGCACCCTCACTTTCAATACTTTAAAATGAGATCATCCTACACACAATATTTGCTACAATTTGCTTATTTCTAATTTATAATGAATCTATTTACTATATGTGGCTCTAACCTGTGTATTTTAATAACTGCATATCTCATAATATAGATTTCTTAGTTGGGGTCACTATAATTTCTTCCACCACTCTCCAATAGAATATACACGTTATTTCCTTTTATTGTCACTATAAATAATGTTTCAAGAAACAACCTTGTGCACATATGTTTAGGTATTTGTTTTTGTAGGATACTTGATTAAAGGATATGTACAATTAAAATTGCAATAGATTCTACCTGGTCACGATGGATTGTCATAATCTGCAGACTAGCCAGTCACAAATGAGAATGACAGGCCCTTGATAGCACTCCCCTTTGCTGCTGGAAAGAAGAGGAGAAAGGGGGAGAAGGGTATAGAGCAGACAGCGTGATTTCCAGGTACTGGTTTGTTCCCTGGTCTAGTAGCAGAGAATGTGCTTCATTCCACCTGCTCTTGGAGAGAAAGGGACGAGGGCACCTCTGCTTCCGCTGAGAAGCAGGTGGAATCACAGTGCCTGCCTCACAGCAAGCCACCCTGCCCTGAGGAGGACTGTAAAGAGGATTCACAGGTGAGGAGAATGGGTCTGGGCACCCTACAAGGGACGTGAACCCTCCCAGCCCCGTGGCCAGGCAGACAGAGCGCTAAGCCTGCAGCCCTGACTCACAGAGCCATTTTCGTGGGCCATGTCCCCAAGGCCAACTCCCCATGGTCCAGACAAGGAAACTGAGGCTCAGGGAGAGCATGGCTTGGCCAAGTTCACTGAGGAAGGCTGAAGGAGGGTCTGGGGACTAGCACCCACTACCAGGACCCCCGAACTGTTCCCATCACCCACATTCCCGCACTTGGCTTTATCTCTGAGCTTTTTGGCTTGGGTTGTCCTTGCTGGTCCCAGTGTGCAGCCTGGAGAGCTCATGGGGTCACCACCCTGGCTTATGATTTGTGGGCCGGCAAGGGTGGTGGCAAGTGGAGGAGAGCTTTGCAGGGTTGGGGCGGCTGGGGGTGGAGAAGCAGGGCCTGCTCCCTCCTGCTCCCCTCTTCCTCCTCCATCTTCCCAGCATGCTAGACACTGGGGGCGGAGGGGGGGCGGTGCCCAGCCGGACAGGATGACAGGCATCATCCATCTCCCAAATGGCCAAGGCAGGGAGAAGGCTGACATGTCTGGAGATTTCAGCCCCATTCACAGATTGGGGACTAAGGACTAAAGCCTGATAGCTAGGGAGTGACAAAATGGAGTGCTCAGCCCAGAATCAACTCACCCCCCCACCCCAAACCCTCGCCTTCCCCTCCAGTGCCAGGGGGGCCCCTGTTTCCCTTTCACACAAGCCTAGTGCTCACCCCCCACCTATATTCCTTCTGTCTCAGCAGAGTAAGGGGAAGGATGTTGGGGACGACAGGCTAACACTTGTCCATGCTCAGCACTTTGCAGGGCATCCTGTTTTGCTGTTGGGGGTGTTCGGCCCGCGGTGAGGAGGGTTAGTGCATAAGAATCTCAGGTCTGCCCCTGGCAGGCAGCCACACCCCCTTCAGAAATCACTTAGCCTCCTGGATTCCTGGAATCTCCACTCCCAAGGTCTCTACCTCCTGGAAGGATGCAACGCACCCCCACGCCACCTCCCCCACACTTACAGCTGTGTCCCAGACATATGGAATGACCTGACCATTATCCAAACAGTTTTACTCACAGCCAAAGAGACAGAGAATGATCCATGCAGTTGGAGAGAGGAGGGCAGTTTCTTTCCTGTCTAGGGATCCTGTGCATCTTGGGTCATCTAGTAAAAAAAAACTGCTGTCATTGGGCACAGACAAATCAAAGTTATAACTAAATAACTTCAATTCCAGAAACTGCCTTCCTCACTTAGGCCTGTCGGCTCTAACTGGTCGTCAGCTTTGCTCGGCCTGGGTGTGCCGGTCTGCCCAGCCCAGCCTGCAGGGCCAGGACTGGGAACCAGCCTCAAAGCTCTTGGGTCTCACCCTTTTATCTGCCAGTGACTTTTGCTGCATGGGGACGCCTCATTCCCATCAACCTACCCTTTGTTACTCGGGAGCTTATATTTAGCTGTTGTTTTTCTCACATTTTGGGAAGTGCTGACTTTGTGCCCATCAGGGCAAAGCCAGAGGCCAGAGACTGCCTGGTATGTTTTGCTCAGCAGCTCAGAAAGCTCTTATATTTGGGATATTCTGAATTTGGAAGAGGAGGGAAACAAAATCCCCCAGGGTAGCCCTCGATTGTTGTGGGGCAAGAGCAGCAAGAGATTGTTATGAGGGATTGGAGTCTGAGCTCCTTAAAGGGCAGTGATGATGTCTTCATATTTCTGAATCCCTAGCACCTATCAGGGGCTGGCCCAGAAAGTGCTAGATAAATATTGCTGGGCAAATGCAAGGAGACCCTGAGCTCACAGACAGGTCACACACAGGTCAGGAATGATTGTGCCCAAGAACCCAATGTCTTTTGTGATAGGGGATCCAAGAGGGGCTGCACCTCAAGGAGAAGGGGTCCACGAGGCACCCTATCAGCCCCTGGGGCAGGCTTTTGGAGGACATGGGGGCATTTGCTGCGTGTTTGCCCCACGACTTGGCCACGAGGGATGAGAAGGCTGTGCGTTGTACTAGGTGAGCAGCTGTGCCCAATGGAAGCCCCATGTGCTCTGGGGCAGTGGGCCGGGAGCCCTGCACCCTATTTCTGTAGCCCCAGTTCTGCTCCAGGGGATTGCAATCTGCTGGCTGGTCCTAGCAACAGTTACTAAGATAAATAGCAGAGGACGCCTGGATCACAGCTTGCTCCCTTTTGGGGATGGCCCTGAGGGAGACGTGTCGGGGCCCCCCCAGATGGTCTTATGGGGGTGGGTGGAGGCAGGAAGCCCACAGAGGACTCTGGGGATTGCTGCACACCACGGAGATGAACACAGCCATTTGTTATGTGTAATTAAATTGAGCTAATTTCATTCTGTGGCACAGAGCCGGAGAATCAGGGTTCTCAAAAAATGTTATTATCTTATCTCATTTTGTGTAAATGTCATCATGGCGCAGCTGGAACGGGAAGAAAGGACATTTTTGAGATGTTCCTGGTCCCCTAAATGGATTGCGTTCTGTTCCTTCAGCATTAAAGTCAATCTGATGCCAAAGCCTCCAGGAGCTGATGTAGATGAAATGTTACATTTATATAATCATTCCACAGATGGACAGGAAAGCGCTTTTTCTGGATAAATCTCAGAACTGAGGGAGGGAGGCTGAGAGATCAGAGGCTCGCAAACCCCCTGGGGCCCCTGGCATCTCTGCTCCTGAACCAGCTACAGCCACTCCGTTTTCTAGGTTTGCCCCAGAGGGGAAATGACTGAAAGAAATGGAGAAATAAACCCAGGCAGCCAACTTCCCCTTTTAGTCTTTGTCCTCCAGCGGCTCTGTCAAAGTAAGCAGCCCTCAGGGACACGGCTGGAAAAAAGTGAACAAAAAAGAATAACCACACGGTTCTTTTCAACATAAAGATATGAGATACAAACCAAACTTATGACATGTGCCGCAAAAGGTCAAAATCTGGACGAACTCAGTCCACTCTTTCAAAGAGTTCGAGGGAAAAGGCCCATGTAAACAAAAACAAGATGGAGAGCTTCTTTCCAGGGGGCTAAGCATCTTTTGGGCCTTCCCGCCCACGCAGTCCTGGCACGTGGGATATGGGCAGGTGTCCAGAGCCTCACTGACTTCCCTGTTGACCACACCCTCAGCCTCAACACTTTTTAGGTCCCTCTTTTCCACTTGAAACCACTCGCTGCTGCCTTCACAGAGGGAATAGCTGTTGAAGATGGAAAAGTGTCCTTCGAAGCAGAGTTTGCCTGGATCGGGCTCCCTACAACCACAGCCTGGCTGGAGGGACCGATGGCCATGCCACCTCAGCTGGAGCTCAGACACACCACTGCGATGGCTTCCTCAGAGCCTCCCATTCTTGGCTTGTCTGTCCTCGGGCTCTCCATGGCGACGCTTCCTCCCTCAGTGCTGGGAAGTTTTGGAGGTCGGTGGCCTTTGTGAAGGTCTTGCTGTGAGAGACGGACACGCAGAGTGTCTGATGTGTTCCTGTGCTCCAAACATGGTGGCCACCCTGTGGCTCTTCATGGCAGCCAGCAGTCACAATGTACTGGTTTCTGATGTTGCTGTGCTAGAAAGACCAATGATGGATTCAGGTCTTAGGGGTGAACCAGTCAATAGGAAAATATCCCCAGGTCCTCAAAGAGGTGTCTCAGATGCTGAGGACCGCACATGTCATTTTCATGATGTGCTCACATTTCTCCATGGGGCCACATCACCCCTCGTGATGGCCATGTGCTTGCGTCCCTGGGAAGATGGCCTGTCGACACCCAGCTCCTTCCTCCTGCCATGCTGCCCACACCTCCTCTGCCAAGTCATCAAGTCACAGGCCTTTCTGAGTCTGGATTTCACAGAAACATAAAGCTTAGGACTGGAAGGGACCTCAAAAAGTACTTTATATTTCTGTCATACCACTGATTTCACTTGCTTTCATATACATTTTCTCATTTCCTCATACAGACTGTCATCTTCCCCATGCAGAATACAAACGAGGACACCGAGGTCTAGAGAGGTTAAGTGGCTTATTGAAGGTCATGCTGATCCTACTGGGTGCCCACCTTGAAGTTTCAAATCTCGGTGCCTCCTCATCCATATCCTCCTTGGACTTGCTCTAGCCTCTGGTGTCGAGTGGACCACATCGCACCATGGTCCAGCCTCGGCCATCTTAGCGGGCTGGGCTTCTAGGGACAGCAGTATGCCCCAAAGCCTCTGAGATTTGAAGTGAGGAGCCCTGTCCCAGGTGGGAAGTCTTGAGGCCCTGGCCTAAATGCCCCACCATGGGGGGCCGGGCAGAGTCAGCTCAAACACAGACATACCGGAGTCATCTTGTGACACGGGCCACCCATGACAAGCTGGACGCCTGCTGCACCACGAGTGAAGCCCTTATTACCCTAAGTGTGGTCGTATCTCCCTGGTCGATGTCCCGGGACCCCTCCAACCCTCTCCCACCGACAGACCCTCCTGAGGGCTGTAGACCTTCTTTTCAGCAAGGTGTGCGCTCTGGATTTCCTCCCCAAACAGTTTGCAGTCACGAGGATGAAATGCCCAGGACATGCTAAATGAGGATCTGAGGGGAAAGGAAGTTTCTTGGGATTCTCCACTGTGGTGTCCACAAACTCGAGATTAAAAGGTCACTTGTTCCTCCAAACCGGATCACGAGGGGCCATCTGCTGCTCATGGTTTGGCCTGCACCGAGTTCAGCCTTCATGAGTCTCTCTGCCGTTCCCCCTGCCCTTAGGTAGGCTACTCATAAGTCATCACAGGCAGGCAAGCCTGACCTAGTTTTTAAAAAAAGGTTTATTTATTTTTGAGAGAGAGAGAGAGAAAGAGAGAAAGGGGCAGAGAGAGAGGGGGACAGAGGATTCAAAGCGGGCTCCACACTGACATCAGCGAGCGGGATGCGGGGCTCGAACTCACAAACTGTGAGATCATGACCTGAGCCCAAGTGTGAAGCTCAACCCACTGAGCCACCCGGGGGTCCCCTGACCTATTTTTTAAGACCAGTTCGGTGAGGAGGTCCTTTCATCCAAGGACACTGGTTTGTGGCACTGTTTCCACGTGCCACTCAGAGCTGGCAGTTCAGTGGAGGGACCCCCAGCCTGGGGGTGTTGTGCCCACTTCCTGGGGTGGAGCAGGAGGGAGCCACTCAGTGAGCCCCACCTGGGACAGAGGAGCTGTTGAGGAATGGGGAGCTTCCACCGGGGTGGGAGGAAGTGGGGGGCAGAGGGGGGCATCAAAAGTTAGCACTTCGTCCTGAAGGCCCCAGGGAACCTCTGAGCAGCTGAAGCCGGGCAGTGACATCCGGGCCATTTGTCCTTCACACTGCGCTGCGGCTCAGCAGGGTGGTGGTGAGGGTCCTGTGACAGAGCTATGGCAGCGTGCTGAAACACAATCCTTAACTCCAGATTTAGAACATACGAGAGAAGCCACTCTCCAAGGGAAGACAGCTTTGCCCATCAGAAGCCTCTCCCGCCTCCTCTCCCCAAAATCCCGTCCCCTGCAGGCTTTGACCTGAGAGAAGGCTTCTTTCCCTAGTAAAGAGAAGGTCCCAGGAAAAGACCTCGCTCCACTCTCATGAGGCTCTGCCGCTTGGCATGGGAGAGTTTGCATGAGACTCTCCTGAGAGAGGTGTGCACGGTGAGTGTGGGAAGGCCCCAGGGTGCTGGACACCCCAGGGAGGAGGTGGGCGCTGCCCCAGGGCTGGAGGAGCAGAAGGAAAGGGCCTTAAGCTCCATCAGCTTCTCGGGCTGTCTGGGCAGGCGCTCAGGGTGGGGTGTCTCTCCCGGGGCCCAGCAGAGGCGGGAGGGGATGACTCCCTCACCTAGACCTGCCTACATCCCTGGCCCGGTTTGAAACCCCAAAGGGACTAAGTTGTTCCAAGGAAACTGCACAGACAGTCCTCAGCTTAGACCCAGGGTGTGCTCTGAACAGTCTTTATTCATTTGGTTGTTTCCCGGCATAAACAATGTTCTGCTCGCTGGTAATTTAGGGTCTTGGGTCGGCCCACGAAAGCTTGACTGACCCACAAGGTGGCCGGGCACAGTACTAATAGTGACCTTGGTCCTCAAGCTTTCTTCAGGAGCTGGGTGCTGATTCCCTCTGAGGCAGGGTGGGAGCTGGAGACTTGCTGGAGAAAGCTGGGGTGACAGAGAAGGGGGGAGGGAGGAGAGAGAAAGGGCAGTCTCTTGTGAGTGTGTGCGTGTGTGCGCATGTTAGGGACTGGGCTGAAGGGGCTATGGAGACAAGGGGACAGATTCTCACAGCCATCTTTGACGCATGCTCCAGGGAGGAACAGGACTCAGCGGGCACAGAAGTGGACGCTAGAAGGCACAGGGCAGCAGTCAGACCTGCTGGGGACATGGGTGTGCCCTTTGGTGCCTCAGGATTTGACAACCCTTCAAGCCGATGATTTTTTCTACTAAGCATCTACAGAGCATGAATGGGGGAGGGTCAGAGAGAGAGGGAGACACAGAATCTGAAGCAGGCTCCAGGCTCCGAGCCATCAGCACAGAGCCCGATGTGGGGCTCAAACTCACAAACCGCGAGATCGTGACCTGAGCCAAAGTCGGACGCCCAACCGACTGAGCCACCCAGGCGCCCCTACTTTTTTTTTAAACTGAGGTTCAATTCACATACAGTAAAATGAACCCATTTAGTGGGCAGTTCTGTGAGCTTTGGCGTAACGTGTATAGTTGTATAACCACCATCTCAATCAAGATATAGAACATTCCATCACCCCCTCCTCTACCTCCTGGACCTCAAAATTTCCCTGAGTCCCTTCTCCCCACCACCAGCTCCCAGAAACTACTGATTCACTTTCTGTTCCTACAGTGTTGTCTCCTCCAGGAGATCATATAAATGGAATCATCGGCTTTTGAGTCTGGCCTCTTTCAGTTAGCGGAATGCATTTGAGACTCATTTATGTTGTTCCCTTTTCTTGATTACTATTTCACTGAACGGATGAACCACAGTTTATTTCTCTTTTCCACGACTGAGAGACACTTGGATTGTTTCCAGTTTTTTTGGCAATCACCGACAAAGCCTCTAGAAACACTTGCATATAGGATTTTGTGTGAACACAGGTTTTCATTTCGTTTGGGTAAATGCCTGACAGTGAGAACACTGGTGTTACCGGCAAGAGTATGTGTCACTTAATGAGAAACCACCAAACTATTTTCCAAAGTACCATTCTTGCACACCCACAGCCATGTGAGATTTCCAGCTGCTCCCTGTCCTTGCCACCACTTGGTGTTGTCAAGTTCTGGGTTTCCCCCCTTCATTCTAAATAAGTGTGCAGGGGTATTTCAGCGTTTTGTCGTGGTTTTAATTTGTATCTGCCTAACAACTAGTGATGTTAATCATGTTTGTGTTCATTCGCCATCTTCTTCCTCTGGTAAAGGATCTGTTCAGAGACATTGTCTATACTTTTAAATTGGGTTGTTTTGTGAGTTTCGAGTTCTTCTGATATTTTCTGCACCGGTCCTTTATCAGATACATGATTTGCAAGTCTTTTGTCCCAGTTTGTGTCTTGTCTTCGTATTTTCTTAGTGATGTCTTTTAAAGAGCAAAAGTTTTCATTTTGATGAAATCCAATTTATCCGTTTTTTTTTTTTTGGATTGGTCTTTTTTATTTTTATTTTTTTAATGCTTATTTATTTTTGAGAGAGAGAGAGATGCATGAAAGAGAGAGACAGAGGATCAACTTTCTTTTAACAAAAATTGTCTACAGTAACGATCATTTAAAAACAAACCAAACAAAAGCAAAAACATAAACAAAACAAACACACAAAGAGCAAAACATGTAGACCAAAGGGCTCTAATTTGTGTCCCTTAATGATCGGGCAAGGCCACTCTCAGCACATCTGTCAGACCCGGCTGCAGCTGGTCTCCAGGCTCCCGCACAAAGGGTTGAATCGATCGCACTCAGTTTAGGGCATGCTTTTATCATCAATCCATGCAAAGCCTATTGCTTGACTTTTCTCTTCCTTCATTCACAATCCTACCTCCTAATCTTGCATTTGTCATAGACATGCACTCTACTATATTTGACATGCCCATAAACACACAGTGTGTCTATAAAGTCTAGACACATAATTAAACTCACATAATAAATGATTTATTGATATCAAAAATACATGGTATGTTTCAGTGTGTTACCCCTCCTTAGCAAATTTATAGTTCAATACAAAATCTCAAGGAATGCCCGTGGCATTTTATCAGTCTCTGCACCTGTGTCCCTCATGTGCTGGCTCTGATGACTTATTTATACTTATACTTATAATGACTTATTTATACTAAATGAACTTGTGCCTTTATTATACTCCAGGAAAAATAATCAAGGGGGTTCAATTTGCAGAAAAATAAATTATTATTCATGTTTTCAGATTTCATGGCCACTCTATATAGGCATCTTTAAATTTTCATTTATTTATTTATTTATTTATTTATTTATTTTTTGAGAGAGAGAGCACGTGAGTGTGTGCCTGAGTTGGGAAGGGGTGAAGGAGAGGGAGAGAGAGAATCCCAAACAGGTTCCATTCCCAGCTCATGATGGTGGATCATGACCTGAGCTGAAATCAAGAGTCGGACGCTTAACCTACTGAGCCACCCAGGTACCCTTATGTATGCATCTTTATAAAATCTATGAAATTGTGTGTATTTCTGGTTCTATTTCTTTTTTTTTTTTTTTTTTTTTTTCTGCTCAACACTGTTTTTAAGTCCTCCTGCTGTTGCTGTAGGCAGATTAGTTTTGTGGCTTCTGATGCCCAGCATTAAACAGAGAGTATTTCACTTATTCTCATAGTGATCGACACAGATTTCTGAGATTCCTGGTATCACAAACAATGCTAAGAACTGCTTCTTCCCTGCCACCAGGAAAGACCCCTGGGAGAATTTCTCTGCGTTTTACACTCAGGGGTTGCACTGCTGGGTCAGTAATATGGGCATACTTAACTTCACTACGCATTGGTAGGATGGCTGGTCTCGTTTCCTATCCCATCAGCTATATAGGAGGGTTCCTGTTTTTGTTTTTTGTGTTTTTTTTTTTCACATTCTATCATTTGATTTGATCCACTTTAATTGACTTTATCCTCCTCATCAGATGAATGCTATCTTTTTGTTTACATTTGTATTTTTGTGTGTGTTTGTGCATCTCTTCATATTTTTCCTAGTCATTTGGATTTCCTGTTTGCCCATTCATAGTCATTTCCAAACTTTTCTATAGGATTTTCTGTGGTTTTTTTTTCTTGTTGATTTCCAGGGATTTCTTACATATTCTGGATATTAATCTCCTATCAGTTTTAGAGAAAATATCTTTTCCTAGTCTGTTATATGTTAATTAACTCTGATTAGGATGTCTTTTATGATAAAGAAATCTTTACTTCTATATAGTCAAATATTTCAATTTATTACTTTATGTTTTACTCTTTTGGGGTCCTGTTTAAGTTCTTTTCTGCCCCTATATCAGAGACATTTTCCTGCATTTTCTTCCACTAGCCTTATAGTTTTCCCACAAAATTCAATGGTCTTTAATTCCCCTGGATCAATTTTTACGCATGATATAAATAGGAGTTTAGTTTTATTTTTCCATTTGGTGACCCAATTTTCTCAGCACCACCTACTAATCTGCCCTCTTCCCATTAACTTGTGGTGTCAACTTTATATTGAATGTGCACACATACGCACTGTTAAAAGATAAAGGCATATAAAAAGGCTAAGTTTATTTGAGCAAAAATTGATTTGAATAGGGCAGCACCAGGCCAGAGGGGGTAGGGGCACTCTGCTGATAGGAGCCAGGGGAAGGGCATAGGTTCAGAAGCAAAGAATGGAAAATATTTGATTGGCTATAGCTTAAAGCCTAGTTCACTCTTTGTGATTGGTTGTCCTTAGCATTTCAATTTCATGACCTTGAAGTATTTATAGGCTTAGGTTTTGGTTTGCCTAAGTAGGTGCCAGCGCATTACATCCACCTCAGCCTCATGGCCTCCCTGTTTAGTTAATCTGCTGTAGTTTCTTCTACTGCCAAATTAGTGAATAGTGCTAAATTAATACAAAATTGGTGAGCCAGGGAACCACTGTTCCTAGGGGAAATTCAAGGTCAAGTTTCTTTGAGCCTCTGATCACGAGGTTTTCATCAACCAATCAACACAGAATCTTATACTGTAAGTGTTTCTGTTTAAACAAAATTTTTTTAATGTTTATTTATTCTTGAGAGAGAGACAGCATGAGCAGGGGAGGGACAGAGAGTGAGGGAGACACAGAATCTGAAGCAGGCTCCAGGCTCTGAGGTGTCAGCACAGAGCCTGATGTGGGGCTCGAACTCCTGAACCGTGAGATCATGACTGAGCCACCCAGGTTCCCCTAAGTCTTTCTGTTTAAAGACTCCTTGTTTAACATATATTCTCACAAATAATTAAATTCACTGTCTTTGAATATTTAAAGCCAGAGGCTTTGGAGGCCTCTCACATTCTATAGGTTCATTTACCAACATCCTTGTAAAACAGGACAGTTTCATCAGCATTGAGAACCTGCTCTTCCACATACAACTCTTTTCCAGCTAACACTTTGCAGGTATTTTTAAAATTCTTCTGCAGCCTCTTGATCTACAGAACCTCCCCTCCTGCAAGTTTAACATTTTTCACTCAGTATTGCTTTTTGAAACTTGTGAGCCAGCCAGAACCAACCAAGAAGGATTTAGCATTCCCCGCCTCTGGGTAATGTGATAGTAAATTTCTTTGGCTTTTAGCCTCACAACAGTGCTGTCTACTATGCTTTCTTTATGGGTCGTCATCGCATGAGTCCAGAAATGTGGCTGCCTTCCCTTCTTCCATAGCTTAATCATACACTCTGGATGTTACTTTAACGCTTTCCTGAGCAGCCTGGTGTACAGATTAACAAATTTCCTTGTCCTTTTTGTGGTTGTATTGTATTGTTGGACCTTTAACATTGAACTCATCATGGCCAACAACAGCACCTTCACACGTATCTGAAAAAAAATTTACCAAAAAGATGTATTTTTTTTTCGTAAGGCATATCACAACTTTCTTAGGAACATTAGACAGCACTAGGGGGACCATTTTAAACACTGAAATCACCAAAAATACACAGAAATGTGAAAAATGTGGCACTGAATAAACCACAAAAATGTTTGTTTACAATATGAAACAAGAAGACAGAGTGTTGCCTTGTTTGCCTCAGCTAGGAACACGTACATCCAGTGACTCAAACTTTTCACCACTCTGCGTATGTTCCCAAATGACCGCGTTGTGAAAATTGATTTTTGGGTTATAAATAAATTTTAGTGAGTAGGAAAATTTATAAATATGGAATCCACAATTAATAAGGATCAATTACATTTGTTTCTGAACCATCTTTCATGGTCCCTTTGTCTATTGGCATGTACCTGTACCGCCACCAAAGTCTTATAGCTGTTGTTTTAGATTGTGTCAATGTCTAATAGGATGGATTCCTCAACGATTTGTTCTTCTTTTTCAAGACTGACTTTTCTAACTGCGCGCTTTAATATTTCTGTAAACGTTTTATAGTAGAATCTTTGAACTCCTCAAATAATCCAGTTGGAATTTTATTAGGCATTCAATTTATAGATTAATTAGAGAATAATTGATTTTAACATTAACTCATCCATCCATGAACATAGTATATCTCACCATTTACTTGGATTTTCTTTTGTATCAATTAATATTTTTTTAACGTTATTTACTATTTTAATTCCTAGGTACATTATAGTCTTTCTAACTATTGTGAATTCTACCTTATTTTCTACCTTATTTCTAAGTTGGCTACCATAAGTAAAAAACAATATTAATTTTTGTGAGTTGATATTTTACCTTGCAATATTGATAAATGCTCTTATGATTCATCTAATGGTCCTGTTGGATAATCTATGTAGATTATCAAATGTGCAAATAAAGATAGTGTTATTTCTTCTCTTTGAATTCTTTTAGCTCTTATTTCCTTTTTTTTGGTCTCAGAATGATTGCCAGTACCCCAGGATTTATATTAAGTAGTAAGGATGAAGTGAGATGCTTTTGTTGACTAGATATTTTTTTTTCTGTTTAGATTTTGTCAAAATAAGGAAGTATTTTTATATTCATAGTTTTTTGAATTGTTTAAAAATAATCATTAACAGGTGTTGAATGTTACCTCATACTTTTCTACATATATTGTTACAATATATTTTTGTTTTTAGTCCTTAGTACCTCAGTTCTTAATGTGACTGCTTTTCTGATGCTAACTCATGCTTAAATTTCCAGGATAAACTTTTTTTGATGCTGCCACATTGACAACACTCATTGGACTTTGTTGGCTAATATTTTGTTCAGGGTTCATGAATGGAAACAGCTGTTTTTTTTCTTGTGCTTTCCTTATCCAATTTCAAAATCAAGCCTACAAGAGGGATGATCTATTCCTTTGATAGAATGCACTCATAATACCTGCCTAGTTCAGGCTGCTATAGCTACAATACCATAGACTGGGTGGCATAAACAACAAATGTTTATTTCTTACAGTGCTGGAGGCTGCGAAGCCCAGGATCAAGGTGCCAATAGATTCACTCTCTGATGAAGGTCTGCTTGCTGGTTCATGGACAATGATTTTCATGTTGTACTCTCACATGACATGAAGAGAGTAAGGGAGCTCTCTGGGGGGGGGGGGGTCTCTTTTATAAGGATACTAATCCCAACATGAAGGCTCCACCCTCATGACTTAATCACTCTCCAAAGGCCCCACCTCCAAATACCATCACACAGGGGGTTAGGCTTCAAGATAGGAATTTTGGGAGGATACAAAAATTCAATCCATAGCCATACCCTGTGGATCTGGGTACTTTTTGGAATCTTTCATTTAATTTCCCTAATAATTATTGGTCTACTCAATATTTCTTCTTGTGCCATTTTTTTTTTGTAATTTATATTTTTCCAGAATTTATTCATTTTGTCTAGATTTTCTACATTTGTTAAGGCTGGATTCTTAATAATTTTGCTTCTGTTATATTTCTGTTGTGTCATAGTTAATCCTCCTTTAATTCAGGATTTGATTTACCTCATCTCTTTTTATCTTGGATGGTTGTGCCAGAGGTATGTGTACCTGATTAGACAGACTCATCTTCTAATTTGTTTGCACCAGCCAAAGCAGATCCAATTTTCTTTAAAAATCAGCAAAACCTTTCCCACTTATGAATAGTTCTTGTTCTCTTTTCAATTTTCTTTGGGACTTTTCCAAACCAGATAAATTCTTGGGAGTCACATTAAAGGTTTTAAAGTATATAATTTAAATGCAATTTCATGTAATATGTGACAGAAGAGACAGACCAGATCTCTTATCTCAGGGAGACTAGGGTCTAAGGGAAATCAGGCTACTATTAAATAATCACATGAAAACAAAAATTACAGATGTGGTGAGTTTTAAGGAGCAGGGAAAGGCTATGAGAGGTGATGCAAGGGGCACTACTCAGTTATGACAGTAAAGGAAGATTTTTCTTTGTAAATGATAAGACTTAACCTGGGGAGGAGGAGAAAGAATAGCATTTTATAAAGGGGATACAGCATGAACAAAGGTCCTTGGGCAGGGAGCCAGTGTGACTGAATGAAGAGAAAGAAAAATAAATATATCCAGGGATTCCTATACTCAAGTCTGACACAGTGAGGTTGGTTGTATATTTAGACAGAGTAGTGTTGAGAATGCGCACTAGGTCATAAACTAAAACAGGTATGAAATAAAGTTGGAAAAAAACAAAAGACAAATTGAAAGATATAAATCTTATTTGCATCCTGAGAGGAACTACAGAGACAGATTTTGATCAGTGAACATACCCTCAGGAAATACTTCTCTCCACTGCAAGTGCCATAACAAATACTGTCTTCAGAAGAGTTTGAAATCGTTCCTACATTGATTTGAAATAACTAAAACTCAAAATGGTGGTTGAAAATAAAAGTATATTTTAAACTTAAAATGATTCTTTGAGTGAAGGGGGTCAAAAGGTACAAACTTCCATTTATAAAATAAATGTCATGGAGATGTAATGTACAACATTATGATTATAGTTAATAGTACTGTATTGCATATCTGAAGGTTGCTAAGAGAGTAAATCTTTGTGCGGGTGTATGAATAAACACTTTATTGTTTTTCTACAAAATTATTTTTAATTTAATTTAAAATTCCATTGTAGTTAACATTCAGTGTTATATTCGTTTCATGTATACAGTATAGTGATTCAATAATTCCATCCATCACCCGATGCTCATCACGACAAGTGCACTCCTTAATCCCCATCACTTATTTCCCCCATCTCCCCCCTTCCCTCCCTTCTGGTAACCATCAGTTTGTTAAGAGAGTAACTCTTGAAAGTTCTTATCACAAGAAAAAAAAAGGTTCTTTGGGATGACATAATCCAAAGGAACACATTATATCTGGATTAAAATTTGTTCAATCTTTCCCATTTCCCAATGTTGAAGATTAATATATTTTCAACTTATAAAATAGCCTTTCATTTAATTTGAGTGAAAAGGTGCTGGTTAGGAAATTTTCCAGTCTGCAACCAGCAGCATTTCCTAAGAGTACAAACTCAGCAGCAATGCATAATGATGCCGTACCTTGACTTATCCAGGAAGTGGTGTGCGCACATTGGCACTTCTGTGTACCTCATGCCATATACCAGCTTTTTGTTTGAAAGATGATATCCACGATTGGTAAGTATCTCTTGAAGTGAATAAGCTCCAGGTTTGCTTAAAGGATACAAACTTCAGCTGTGCCAAATATGTGAGTGTAGGCTGCAAATCTGAGCCAAAAATGAGCTGAGAAATTGAGAGGATGTGATTTACGGCTTCTGTTCGAAAGAAGTTGATACCAAATAATTTGCTCGTCCTAATAGGGTTTTAATAGATTCTTTCCCATGACACTTACTGCAAACTAGAACATTAAGCATAACAGAAGCCTTATTATGACTATGGATTTAGTAATGTGACAAACAAATCACCTTGGTTATAAAACCTGAGATTGCTTCATTTGGTTTTGCAGCATATGGAATTCTTCCTAGCAAACCATTACACATGTAGCATGCCTTTCTAATTAAAACCAATGATTCCCTTTGTCACCATTTATCCCATTGGTTCTGGGTAGAGAAATCTTCACAGCATCATATGTAAAGGCCAAATACCATAGTCTGAAGTGTGACTCCTCCACGACCTCTCCTGGCCCTGCCACCCGTCAGGCTCTTATAAGAACCGTGGAGATAAACAGTCTTCATGCTCTTCCCTGAATGAGACTTCTACCTTCCTGCCTCTGTAGTTTATGAAACGCTGCCTGGAAATCCTTGCAATTCTTTTAGAACCAGCTCATATGTTCCACGCCTTTTGGAAACTTTATGTGGTCTACATAATTATGTTTCCCAATCTCAAAACACCAATCTTCTGTCATAAGGACTCTGGTTTTTGGAGTCACAGAAGTAGCATATTAAATGCTCTGAGAAGTCATACAGTAAACACATCTGTTAATTTTTGTTCAGCTCGGCAGGTCCTAAACTTATTTGATCATGGAATTCTCTCCCACCCCAAACCACATTCATTAATATCCCAGAGAGCACACTTTGAGAAACGTCTCCCTGCTATACTGCGTTCCCTCTTCTTACACCCTTATTTATTCATTCATTCAGCCAATATGGTTAAACACAAATGGGCCAAACAGGTAATCAGTGTTGTCCTTTTAAGAAAGATTAATAGGTAGCATGTGAAGATGAATAGTCAAAAGAGGAAATCTACGTATTCAGCGTCTCCTATATGCAGCACATGCTCAAAACACTTGTACACATTTTCTCATTTAATCCCCATGACAGAGTATATTAAGTACATTTTACAAATGAAGAATCTGAGAAGTGATTCCTAACATTCTGAGAGTTAAACATATATCTGTATGACTGGGAGAAACCAAAGGTCTTTCTGTGATAGGGTAAGAGGTTATAGTATTACTTAGCCATCAAAAAGAATAAAATCTTGCCATTTGCAGCAACATGGATGGAGCTAGAGTGAAATGCTAAGTGAAATAAGGCAGAGAAAGACAAACACCATGATTTCACTCATATGTGGAATTTATCATATGTGGAATTTAAGAAACAAAACAGATGAACATATGGGAAAGGGGAAAAAGAGAGAGAGAGAAACAAGCCATGAGACTCTTAGAGAACAAACTGAGGGTTGATGGAGGGAGGTGGATGGGGGATGGGCTAGATGGGTGATGGGTATTAAGGAGGGCACTTGTTGGGATGAGCACTGGGTGTTGTATGTAAGTGATGAATCACTTGATTCTATTCCTGAAACCAGTACTACACTGCGTGATAGCCAACTTAAATTTAAGTTAAAAAAAGAAGGAAATATTGAGTTACTGCACAAAGACAATGGCCACACAATTGAAATTTATACTTAGAACACAAAGCCAATGCTTATTACCTGTTGGTTTGATCTTTTAAGTAATAAAGGAAATGGAGGTTATTTGAGGTTGACATCAGAAAGGATAAGTTTTACAATTTTTATAAATATACCTGTGTAGCCAACACACAATCATGTTATACTTAGCATATCTGCTTTTAGACTCAGCCATGTGTTTGTTGTTATTTATTGTGGAGTGGTATTCCATTGTGTGAAAATACCACAGTTTGTTACTAATTCAATGTTTTATAGACATTTGGGTTATCGTCAGTGTGGCTATTATGACTAAAGCTGCTATGAACATCTTAATACAAGTTTTTGAACATATGTTTTCATTTATCTTGGGTAAATACTAAGGAGGGGATTTCTGGGTATGTTAAGTATGTGTTTAACTTTATAAAACACTGAGAGACTATTTTTAAAAGTGGTTGTATTTTTTATTTTTTTAACATTGTTTTTTTTGAAAGAGAGACAGAGCATGAGTGGGGACAGAGAGAGAGAGAGAGAGTGGGAGACACAGAATCTGAAGCAGGCTCCAGGCTCCAAGCTGTCAGCACAGAGCCTGACGCGGGGCTTGAACTCATGAACGGTGAGATCATGACCTGAGCCGAAGTCAGACGCTTAACCGACTGAGCCACCCAGGCGCCCCAAAAGTGGTTGTACTTTTAAAAATCACCACCAGCAATGCATGGAAATTCTAGTTGCTCTATATCTTGGTCAACATTCAGTATTACTGATAGTCTTCTATTGGGTGTGTAGTGATAGCACATTGTGGTTTTAATTTGCCTTTCTCTAATCACTAATGATGTTGATCATTGTTTCATGTGCTTATTTCCCATCTGTACACCTTCTCTGGTAGAATTATCTTCTCAAATATTTTGCTCACTTAAAAACTGGGTTGTCTCATTATTGAGTTGTCTAGTTCTTTATATATTCAAAACTTATATACATATATTTTTAAGTTTTGTTGAGGTATAATTCACATACCATAAAGATACCCATTTAAAGTATACAATTCCATAATTTTTAGTATATTCATAGACTTGTGTAAATATCATCACAATCTAATTTAGAACACTTTCATTATCCCAAAAAGAAACCCACACCCACTAGCAGTCACTACCCAATCTCTCCGCACTCCCAAGCCTAGACAACCACTAATTTATTTGCCTATTTTGGACATTTCATATAGTGGAATAACAGAAGATGTAGTTTTTTTGTAACTAGCTTCTTTCATTCGCATGAAGTTTTCAAGGTGCATCCATGTTGTAGCACGCATCAATACTTCACTCCTTTTATTGTCAAGTAATATTTTGTTGTATGGACACACCATGAATTTATCTATTCATCAGTTGATTGACAATAGGGCTGTTTCCAGTTTTTAGCTATTATAAATAATGCTGCTATGAACAATGTATACAGGTTTTTGTGTTGGATGTATGTTTTCATTTCTCTTGAGTATAAAGATACATATTTGCAAATATTTTTTCCCAGTAAGGTTTTCCATTTTGATTTTCTTAAGAGTATCTTTTGGAGAGCAAAAGTTTAAAATTTTTATGAAGTTCAGTTTGTCAATCCTTTTCTTTATGATTTGTTCATCCTTTTTGTATCTTATCTAGGAAATTTTTTCTTAACCCAAGGTCACAAAGAATTTTTCTTCAAGATTTACAACTTAAGCTCTCATATTTATGTCTATATTCCATTTGGAAACAATTTCTGTGTATGGTAGGAGATGAAGATCAAGTCCATTTACCAGCACTACATTTTGAAAAGATGGGTTATCTTGGCATCTTTGGCAACAACCAATTAACTGTAAATGTGTGGATGTTTTCTCAACTCTTAATCCTGTTTTCCTGATAGTCTATTCTCATGCCAATACAACTCTGCATTGACTACTATAGCTTTATAGTTACTCTAGAAATCAGATAGTATAAATCCTCCAACTTTATTCCGTTTCAAAATCGTTTTGCCTACTTGAAGTCTTTTGCATGTCAATTTCTACAATTATGTGGATAGGGCTTTTACTAAAATCGTACTGATGAGATAAATTTGGGGAGGACTGACAGCATAATGATATTGCAGTTTCCTGATTCATAAATAAGGAATTTTTTTTTGCATCTTCATTTTCTTTGCATCTTTTCTTTCAGGATTGTTTTATAGTTTTCAGGGCACAGGTTTTGCTTTTTTTGTGTGTGAATTCTGTTAAATTATCCCTAAATATTTCATTTTTTGATGATACTGTTTTTTAAATTTAAATTTCCATTTTTATCATTATTATGTAGAATATTATTGAGTTTTGTATAACGAGCTTATATCCTATAACCTTGCTTTCATCTTCTCTAGTTGTGTTGTAAATTCTTTGTTTTCCACATAGACAACCAAGCTGTCTGCAAACACAGTTTTACACTTGTTCCCACCTGTGTTGTGTGCCTTTCATTTCTTTTTCTTGTCACGTTGCACTGGGTGTGATCTCCGGGGCAATGTTTAATAAAAGCATGAAGAAGACATTCTTGCCTTGTTCATAATTTTAAGAGAAAGCATTTTTTATAATTGAGTATGACATTAACTATAGGTTTTTTTGTAAGAGACTTTCATCAGGTTTAGGGAATTGCCTTCTGTTCCTAGATTGCTGAGAATTTTTATGACTTGGTGTTGAACTTTGTCAGATGCTTCTATACCTATGAAGATGATTATATGGGCTTTCCTTTTGCTCTGTGAAGATGATGAATTACATTAATTGAATTTTGAATTCAATTCAATCAACCTTGCAATTCTGGGATAAATCCCACTTGGTCATGATTTATTTTCCTATTGATACACTGTTCAAATTGATTTCCTAGTATTTTGTTAGAGATTGCTGCATCTATATTCATGAGAGATGTTGGTATGCAGTTTTTGTGTCTTGTAATTTCTTGGTTTTGGCATCAGGTATATGCTGGCTTCACAGACTAGGTGGGGAGTGTCTTCTTTCTCTCTCTCTCTCTTTTTTTTTTCCTGGATGGGTTTATGTAGAACTGGTACAATATCGTTTTTCGATGTTCAGTAGAATTCACCAGTGAAGCCATCTGGACCCGGAGTCTTGTTTGTGAGCAGATTTTTAACTAGAAATTTAACTTCTTCGACCTTGGACTGTTCAGGCTATTTCTTCTTTAGTGAGCTTTAGTATTTTTGATCTTTCCAGACATGTGTCATTTTCATCATAGTTGTCAAACTCATTGGGATAAAGTTCGTATTTCCTTTTTATCCTTTTACTCTATAGGATCTGCAAGATTATTTTCTCTCTCATTCTTGATATAATTTTGTCTTCTTTTTTTCTTTGATCTGGCTAGAAGTTTATCAATTTTATTAATCCTTTCAAAGAATCTGATTCTGATTTCACGGATTTATTTTCTTTTTCATTGATTCATTATTTTTCTGCTTCCTATGCCATTTATTTATATCTTTATGCCTCCTTTCTGCTTGGCTTGGGTTTAATTTTATTCATTTCCTAGTTCTTAAGGTAGTTAGATACTTAAGTCCTCTATTCTTTTTAAATATAAGCATTTAATGCTATATGTTTTCTTATAGGTACTGCTTTGCTGCACACTACAAGTTTTGATAAAGTGCATTTTCATTTTTATTTAGTTCATCTTATTTTATAATTGTTAGTTTCTTTTTTTTTTTTTGCTGAGGGGTTACTTGGAAAAGTGTGGTCTGATTTCCAATAATTTGGGGGGATTTTCCAGACATATTTCTGTTACAGATTCCTGGTTTAATTTTTTTGTAATCCAAGGAAACATTTTATTTGCAATTCTTTTGAATTGAGAGTTGGTTTATGGCCCATATTATGGCTTCTCTTTATGAATATCCCATGTGCCGTTGGGGGAAAATGTGTGCTCTGCTGTTGAATGGAATGTATTTATCCATGAGAGGAGGGGAGCTTCTGCTGTCTCGTAAGGTTCAAAGTCCATATTGTGATTGTCCTAATGTGCCCTCCCTTTGATCTTAAGAGGAGAAATCTAAGTTTACAATTTCATGTTCTCAAGGCTAATTTTAAGTTTGCACACAGATTTGAAAAATCTCATGCCCCTCCTTTTCTTTTTCATCATGTTTTGAAATGTATATTGGTCTTGCTGACATTTTCTTCTCACAATTTTTAAGGCCAGGTTTGAGTTTAAATGTAGTGTGAGCTATTCTTACACAAGATATGACACAGGCTTGTTAAGAACATGGATTTAGAGTCAGATAGGCCTGTGTTTAAATCCTTATTCTGCTACTTAATACATACATATATGTATGTGTGTGTGTGTGTGTGTGTGTGTGTGTGTTTCATGGGCACATGATTTTTATGTGTATTTTGTAAAAATTAATTTTGATAGTGAAGCACCTGTGCATGGCACAAGTAAACAACATATGGCCCTATTGTTATGTGGTTTGAGAAAATAGTGGGAAGTGTTCACATGTTAATAATGCCTAGATTCCTCTGTTAGCCATTTATCAGTATGCACCAAGCACCGCCTTCTTTGAGCTTCTTATTACAGTGATTGCAGTACAAATGCCTCCTAAGAAGGGCTATTTCTTAATCCTATCTGGTCAATTTGTTTATCGGATAGCTGTTTTTAGTGACAAGAAATGAAGCATCATGTTAATGAGTACTTAGGAATGCGGGGCCCTGAAAAGAGAAGTGGGTCCTAAAATAGAGTCTCCTCAGATTGGTCATGTCACCCATGCTGGAAGCAGTCATATCCATAGGCCTTGAATGCTTATGTCATGTACCACGAAGGTAAGCATCAGAAAGACACCTAGAAATGAACTCAAATCAGAACAGGTCAGGCAACAGAAAAAGAAGGTATAATTTACTGTTTGTTTATGATGCCAAATGTTTAATAGGACCTGAGTAAGAAAAATACTAAATTTCTGGACTTAATATACATGTTCTTAGATTAGAAGCAAAAGAGTAGTAAAGACATAGCCGAACTCTGTTAACATGCAAATTGTATTTTCACTCAACAGAATTTGTTGTACCTATTAGTGCCAGGCACTCTGCTAGGCATTGGGGATGTGAGAGTGACTCTGGCAGATGCGGTTCCTCTTCCTAGTGGGGAAGGAATATAAATAACCACGAGAGCTATGGCAAGAAAGGTACAAGGGACGAGGAGTGTACAGAGGAAAGGCATCTAAACCCAGGCTTCCCTGCAGTGACCGGAGGGTGAGATGTCATGGGATCAACAGTGGGGGTGGTGCTGGTTAAGGGTTTCAGGAAGAGGGAGCAACCTCTGAGGAAGCCTTTAGTTGCCAACTCTGACCTTCCCAGAAACACTTAGCCAAAGGGAAACCCATGATTTAGTGGTGAGTGTCTAAAACATTTAGTTTCTTACCCAGATTCAGCCCAAGGTAAATCAAGTGCAGGATGACAGTGTAATACCCCACTTCACAGAGAGATTTCCAAAGAAAATCTTGATAATAATTAAAAGAACGACAGCAGGTCAGGCTTGTTGATGCATTTTATTGTGAGATGGGGGAGTCTGGTAAAAAACTAGAAAATGACCATGGTGTAACAAGGAACTTAAAAATGAAGAATCAGATTTGTAACTTACATACATGAATACAGGAACAAATTGGCACAAAATGTTAAACATTGTTCCCAACACTGTTTATATAAGGTTATCCTAATTTGGCTTACTAAGGAAATGAGAGTTTTATGGTTAGGCTAATCTCTTAATAAAACTGCAGAGCATCATGCTATTAGTCACACAGTGAATTTCAAAATTTAAGAGTTTTATATTAAAAACTGGGTAAAGGTAAAATGACTTGATTGTAGTTGTAAAACTAATACATTCCCATTTAAATTCTGTTCTACAGTCCAAGGCAAGTATAAATGTTAACATAACACTGTTAAATCAAATCTCAATGCAAGAGAACCAATTGCATCTCTACTTTAAATCTTATCAACTTTCCAAATTTTCATACTAAAATATATTATTGTATTAATACAAACTACAGTATTATACACTACACTGTGTAATAAATAAAGAAATATAAAAATAAGACACATAAATATAAAAGTTTTCTAAAACTAAAAGTACATGTCAGTAAGAAGGGTATTAATACTGCCAGGTTTGAAGACGTACAGTACAAAAATGTTGCACAGATCTATAAACTAAAAGAAATAAAATAATACTGATAGGTAAAAATCAGCTAATGTTGTTAATAAACTGGGTCCATAATAACTAACATTTGGAAACAGTTATGAGCCAAACAATGATGGCATGTCCATGTCTGAAATGCAAGTACATGGATAGAGCAGATTAGAAAATTTCCCTTTCATTTCTGTAGAGAAATTTTGAAAGTCAATTAACACAAAATGGATGCTGAGGAATTAAAGGGTGAAATGTCCCAGTGTTTAGGTTTCTCTGACAAGAGTCAGTGGTTTTAAGTTTTATTTGGAATTTTGATACGACAAACAAATCGACAAATGCTAGTTATTGTAGGCCACACACTGAACGAAGGCGGGTTAGAGCCTTGAAAATACTGATAAATGGCACTTACAGCACACAGGTCTTGCTTAAGGCCAAAGGAGACACAAAGCTTCATATCATATCCTTCATATTTGTCACCACATATTCAAAACACGATTACAGACACTGATTCTGACGACTCTGCTGCCCTTCCCAGCATTAACACTGTTAGTCCCTGCAATCAGAACTCAATGGCAATCTTCTGAACTCCATTTGAAACCACATGAGTAAGAAACTTCAGTTCTTCTATCGGCTGCTTTCTTAAGGCTAACAATACACTTTAAATGATAATACTCCACTATGACATCTAAGTATTAGAAATTACTACCTTCTAGATTGGATTTATAAAAGGTAGCTAGCATGGTTTGGAACTGCATTATACTTCTCTGTGAAGGGAATTCTGTAGTGCAGAAGTTCTCACATTTTAAAAAACATAATAAAATACTGAAGCGGATTTAGCATACGTTTACCAATAAAAAATTATAAAATTTCTCCCAATTGTACAGCTTAAGAATAAACCAACGTAAGAGTGATAATACTGACAAAAATGAAACAATGCCAGATGCTTACCTAATTAATCAGTTTCCTTTAACCTGTTCAATCTTTGCTTTCCGAGTCATTAAAGTTTTCTAATCTGCTTCGTGTTACAAACTTGTTCCTAACTTTGAAAAATGCATGAAAAATTACTAGGTCTGAGATCAGGCACACCCGGATTTTTTTTTGTGTGTGTTTTTTTTTTTTTTTTTTGTATTTTGTATTTTTTTAAATTTTTACTTTACACAGTAGTGAACAGAAACCACAGTATACAGGTTACTGTGTTTCCATGAAAAGCATGTATAATATAGAACAAACTTCATTACCAATTAGAATTTATTTTCCTTCTAGAAAAACTATTAGGCTTCATTTGTTTTTTCTTCTGACACCTGCTCACTATTCTCGCTTACTTTTTGTTCTAAGCTGCTTGCTTGATTTACAGCTTCATCATCCTTCATCAGACCTTCAGTTTTTGCCTCTTCTCCCTCATTCTCTGCCTCTTCTCCCTCTTCTTCCTCCATCTCGTCTTCCTCCTCCTCCTCTTCCTCGTCCCCTTGTGGTTTTTCACATTCTTTTTCTTCCTGCAGTTCTTCCATCTCTTTGTCCTCCTCCTCCTCTTCCTCTTTGTCACTATCTTCATCCTCTTCCCTTGTCAAACTCTCTCTCTCATCTGAGTCGGCCTGTGAGGGGGACGCCTGAGCACCAACGTGCTCACTCCTCAGGACTTCCGGTCCCGCCTCTTCCTGCTCAGTGCTATCGCGCTCTTCCGCTTCTCTCTTGCAGTAGGAGTAGCGATGATTCATGTGTTGCGAGTAAGACCCAGAGTGTGAGAAACGCTTGCCACATTTGTCACATTGATAGGGCTTTTCTCCAGAATGCAATCGCATGTGTTCAATCAAATGATGTTTGTGTTTAAATGCCTTTTTACAGATTCCACACTCGTGAGGTCTTTTACCTGCAAAATAAGAACACAGCCATGAAACAATCCTCACAAGGATTTTGGGGGCACCTCAGTTTGGGGAAAGCATTGCAGATTCACTTTTCAAATCATCAGGTTCATCAACATACCTGTGTGTTCATATTTATGTCTCAATAACGAGCTACTCTTTTGGAATATCTTATCACACAAATCACAAGCATACATTCCATTTTCTGTCTTCCGCATTTTCTTTTTGGGTGGTGTAGAGTCAGAGTCATTCTGATCCTCTACATTTGATACTCCTTCTGAGCTAGTGTCTTGCCTTTCATCCTAAAGGAAGAAAAGAAGATAAAATTTAATTTCTACTTAAAAGATAAGCAAGAGACCTATATAAAAGCATAGGTTAAAAGAAACTACTTAATTAAAAAAATTTTACTTTAGAGCAAGAGTGCATTGCATCTCCCTCACGAGTGGGGGAGAGAGAGGAGGGGGGGCGAGAATCCTAAGCAGGCTCCATGCTCAGCCTGGAGCCAGACGTGGGGCTAGATTCTATGACTTTGATACATGACCTGCACCAAAAAGCAAGAATTCGAGGTTTAACCAACTAGGCCACCCAGGTGTCCCGATTTATACTTTTAATCATTTGACCAAAGCAAGCATACTACTCATCACTGCAGATGGGCTCCAAGGGTGGGGCTAGGTGACAGGTGGGGGTTCATATAGACAAAAGGGAGGTTGGGGGCAATATAGTTACAATGATGACAAAAACAAGTGATCAACTGATGAAAAGAAAGGACACCAAAAAGAAAGAATGTAAAATGCATAGTAACCAAATTTACTTGGTTCCAAATAAATAATACCTTTATGAGAAATTTGCCAAAAATATTAACTTAAGGGTTTGCTACATAATCACTAATTTCCAACTGCATCATTGTTTTCATTCTGGGTTTTACAGAGCAAAAGTTAAGATTCTATTTTTACAAAGTGGTCTTTGAATTGTGTCCTCCAGAATTTCAGAGTTCTATGAACTGACCTCCCTGTTTTGTTTTTTTTTTTTTGAAAAGAGAGGTCTGCTCTACTACTTTTCTAAGGAACAAGATGAAAAACTGTGCAGGAGAGTCTGCATTTTCAAACAAGAATACTTGCTAGTCAAAATAAATCTGCAGACTTTCAGTGGAATAAAATAATTTCAGCAGTCTCAGGGAGGTACTTTTGTGCAGGATGCTCATGTAGGTAAACAACGATTGGTAGAGGAATTGGGTTCCTCAAGATCCTCCCATCTTTCTTAATGTCTTCCCTTCTATTGTCTCTAAACCCACAAATTTTCTGAAAGTTCAAAGGTTTTTACAACATTTCTTCTAGTTCTGCAAGGTGGGAGAGGTGCAGCCATCTGGGTCATTTGTGAGCTGCCGGTTTGCGCTGAAGTAACCTGACTACTTTTATTGCTATTTGATCTGGTCATATGATTAACTGAAAGGTTAGTGGGTCTCCCTTTATTCTTCAAAGGTGTACACAGTGTTTTATACACCAAGAATCTAGGTGAAGTCATTGGTCATGTGAGAATTTTTTTCAAGAGTAATCACAATGGCAGGAAACCCAATCAGTAGCAATATTTAAGGGGGAAAAAAGCAGCAAATACACATTTGAACAGGATATTGTAATTATGCTCATTGCACCTACTTATAGCATGAATTTGGATAAAAGATCAAATTTATCCTGGTATTTGGTTGATTCAATCAGAAATTGATGAAAAAAATTGGGGGGGGGGACATCAAGGTTGGTGACCTAGAAAAAGTCTGGACAATGAGCCACACAATAGTCACACAAAATGGTTCTATCTAAAACCACATCATGGATTTTGGGGGGAAAGTAAGGAGGGAAATGTATATATAGATTCACAACAATGCTTCCTCATATATATTAATTATGACTGAATACTGTTTTAGTTCACAGCTCATAAAGTGACAAGCACATTCACTAGATGGGCTCTTTGTATACTTAATTCTTATTTAATTAAAGCCTTTAACAAACATAGGTGTTAACACATAAAAAGTAATAACTAAGTTCTGCTGGGGTGAAATGTCTATGAATGGCAACATGGTTTCATGTGTTAGTTATCATAAGGCAGAAACCGTTACTAATTTGGGAATATAACTATAAAACCAGGAATCCAATTAGTGAGTATTCCAGTATTTCTTTTCTTCCTTCAAATAGTCAAGTCTTTAGCTGAGAATTCTCATTATCAGAGTAGAATAACAATTAAAACTGTAGTTGATAACTATCCCTTGGATTAGTAAAACACTGAAGACGGGATGCTACAAAAGTTAAAGCAAACATTCATCTATTTCTTTTCAAAAATGATAGTCTGTATCAACCTGCTTGGCTCTACAGAGACTGATTTTTATTAGAAAAATTTCACTGAAGGGGTGCCTGGGTGGCTCAGTCAATTAAGCCGACTCTTGGTTTTGGCTCAGGTCATGATCTCTTAGCTTTGTGGGTTCGAGTCCCACTTCAGGCTCTGTGCTGGCAACGCAGAGCCTGCTTGGGATTTTCTTTCTCACACTCTCTCTGCCCCTCCCCCACTTGCGCGTGCGTGCGTGTGTGTGTGTGTGTGTGTGTGTGTGTGCGCGCGCACGTGCTCTCTCTCTCAAAATAAATAAACTTAAAAAAAAAAAGGAAAACTTTTACTGAAATAGGTCAAACTAGCATTTTACCAAACAACTTCAGGATGAGGAGGACTTTTTTTTTTTTTTTTTTTTGGTTACCTGATTCCCATTTGGCTGGATCACTTTCAAGGGTGGTTCCTGGACTGCAGGGCTGACGGTAGTAGAGTATGTGTAAGCCACCTGGGGAATCAGAATAGTCTGCTTATTGGCAGCTAGTGCTCGCAAGCATGGAACACTGTTCTGGTCAGCAATGGCCACGATTGTGGGTAACTGGGCAGTGACTGTAGGTATAGCAATATTTATGGGGTTGGCACTTGGTGGGATTACATTTACAACTGGTTCTGAGTCTGTAACACAACTGTCCTTTTGTGGCTCCTTTTTTGCACAAGATAAGTTCAAGGGTTCTTCCTGGACAGAATAAACACTGTTCTGGTAAACACTAGTGATAGTTGACCTTTCCAATAATTCTCCCTGTTGCTTTGGTAGTGAAAGATCAAGAGGTTCTACTTGTGGTTCTTCCTGTGCACCTTCCGCTGTGTACAAGTAACCCTGTGTATTTCTGGATGAGGAAAGGTTTAGAGGTGAGGGGGATGATGGACTACTTCTGGAACCATTGATGGCTGATCCTGCTGGTAAAACTGGAGAGTTAGTCATCTTCAGGGGGCTTTGCAGACTTGCTGTGCTGTCTGGGGGTTCATTTGCATTTGTAGATTGAGGCTGCTCATCGTTCTTTGCAGGGATATTGACTTTGCCTGGTTCGGGAGAAGATGGTTCAGAAGACTGCACTGAGATCTGTCCAGCTTGCATCTTTTCAAACCACTTTTTTACTACATCCAGTGGTAGGTTTACTGAATCGGCAATTTTTGAGAGCTCTTCTGCACTCGGTTGTGCATTCAAAGCATAATACGCTTTTAGAAGAGACAAAAGGTTCTTTAAAGGTGGCTGACTGGGAGACAAATTGCCATCTCCACTTGATGAAACAGAGGACTCGGGCTTCTCAGCTTCTGGTGCAGGGAGTGGAGGGGGCTGAGCAGGCTGCTTTAGGTCATAGTGCTTTAATTCTGGAAGTGCATTAATATCTCCTGGACATTCGTCACACAGAAGGCAAGTGCTATCGTTCACTCCTCCTTCAAAGCTTTTGTCCTTCTCAGATTTAACAGTAAGATCTTCGGGTAACTTTTCACTTTTGCAACTGTTTGTGGGGACCGGATTTTCTTTTTTTAAGTTCTGAGGAACAACTTGAAGTTGGCTAGGCTGCTCAAGACTGTAGTTAATGATAATTTTGGTTGTTCCATCTTGATCAACCAAAGGAAGACTGATGGCGGAAATAACAGAATGGCCACCTTGCTGTATGGATGAAGCATTGATTGTTTCTTGTTCTTTGGATGCAAGATTGGCTTGATTATTCTCCAAAACTTGCCTTATTACATTACCATCTACTGCCACTTTAAGTACATTCTGAATATCGCTTAAATTGATACTTATGGGAGACACCAAACCAACTGTTGGCAGAACAACAGCTTGCACCACACCCTGAGGAGAACTGGTTGCCTGTAACGGGCCACCACCACTAAAAACCCCATTTTGTAAAGGGGTTGAACAGTTGATTCCTGAAGCAACCACAATGGGTTTGAATTCATAATCCACAGGTTCAGTTTTAATTTGGTTTATAGAAAGTTGCTCTTGAAGGGGTTTATTCTCTATCTTTTGCCTTATCTGTGGTCGTGTGGGACTGCCTGGTGAGGCCGAAAGAGATGGTGAGGAACACTGAGACGTCTTGAGTCCTGTTCTTGGTCGCCCATTCACAGGCATCAAGCTGATACATTTCTTGCTGCTTATGTGTGAGCTATAGGAACCAGAATGGGAAAAACGTTTCTTGCAGTTTGGGCATTCATATGGCTTCTCTCCTAAACAAAATAAATTACATTCACTGCATTATTACACATACATTTTTATGTGTCCACATTTTCCTTTAAGCAAGCAGTATCAATTTAAAAAGAGGTTACTGTGGATCTTGTGATACAATTTTATTTAGAATCGTCGTTTGCAGTTCAGAACTGACATAAATGCTATGAAGACTAATAAAACCTTAGTCTGAAGTACATGTGCTAGCCAATCAGGGAATCTTTGCAGCATATGTATGTAATATTTCTGCTGACCTTTAAACCTTCAAATAATTCTCAAATAATTACAGCTGACTCTTGAACAACATGGATTTGAACTGCACAGGTTGACTTACACGTGGAAGGTTTTCAATAAATATAATACCGTACTGTAAATGTATTTTCCTTATGACTTTCTTAATAACATTTTCTTTTCTGTAGCTTACTTTACTCTAAGAATACAGTATATAATACATATAACATATAAAATATGCATTAATTGACTATTTATGCTGTTGGTAAGGCTTCTGGTCAAGAGCAGGCTATTAGTAATTAAGTTTTTGGGGAGTCAAAAGTTGTATGTGGATTTCTGACTGCACGGGGCACCAGCACCCATAACCCCTGCATCGTTCAAGGGTCAAACGTACATCTATTCTTTCAAATCATTTTTGTTAACTTATTTCACCTCCCTATGTTATTTTCTCTATTTCACCATACTTAACTATCCATAGGAGAAATTATTAGAAGAAAAGTAAGTAAAATCTCCCATAAGACTTAAGTACCAATATCTATCCTTGACTGTATACATCATACGAATACCTACACTTCCCATATCCACAAGGTTTTAAGGTTTCCTTGAAAAGATCTTCTCAATGGGAAGAAAACTTTAGATATGAGGTACTGCTAGGAGCGACGGCTTATTAAACTAGGAGGTATGTACTCCTGGAGACATAAGGCAATGTTCTAATGGGCACACAAAACTTTCTTATAGTTTCAATTTTAGTGACAGCAGTTATGGTAATTTAAAACATTGCAATATTAAAACACAGATTACACTATGGAGAATAATAAAACATTTGTGTGAATTGTTAGGAAAACAACCACAATGTCAAAGAAGCACCTTGCTTGTACAGGCCTTCATCAAGTTGCTTCCCTAGACCTTTGGGGGTACAAGGCATTTATTCTTCTTGGCTGTTAGGGATACTTTGGTAGAAAAATTTGAAAAGCATGAAGCCGAATGGAATATTTTCATACAAACCTAATTTTCACTTTAATTTTAATTTATAGTTCATTAATTTGTAATTTATAGTTTTCAGACTGTGAGTCTCAATAAGGTGGGAACCCGAGTCTTCTGTGCCATTTATCCTTTGTGTAGGTCACAAAAATGCTCACTGAACCTTTTCGAGATGAATGAATGGCTAATTGCAGAATTATGAAATATGGTGATGCTAATTTATCTACTCAGAGAACATTTTCTCTGTTCTTTTTAAGAATTAAAATGGAAGCAGTGGGAAAGTCGGTGTAAACTCTTCTAATAATGTAATTTCAGTGCAAAGTTTTTAAAAAGTGACTTATATTTTCTCAAAGTATAATTACTTGAAGAATCAGATATTAGAACTGGAAGTGATCTAAGAGGCCCTCTTATTCGGTAAAAGAGTTCATTTTATATCCTTGCAATAAAAAATTCATTTTATATCATCCTTGACTTTGGCTAGTCTCCTGCTTAAGCTCCTTTATTAAAAGAAAGTTATTACCTGCTGGACAGCTCTATGAAAGATGGTCTAGTCTGGTTCTGCTGAGGATCATGAATTTGGGTTCAAAACCTGGCTCTGTTACTTACTATTCTCTAAATCTTTCCAAACTTCAGTGTTTTGGTGTGTAAATAAATGTAGATACATCCTCAATGGACTGTTATAGCAGTTACATGACATAATATAACAAAACTTTTTGTGTGGTCTTAATACATGTTAGTAATTCTTTTAAAAAGTAACTCTGGGGAGCCTGGGTGGCTCAGTTGGTTAAGTGTCTGACTTTGGCTCAGGTCATGATCTTGCAGTCCGTGAGTTCAAGCCCCACATCAGGCTCTGTGCTGACAGCTCAGAGCCTGGAGCCTGCTTTGGATTCTGTGTCTCCCTCTCTCTCTTCCCCTCCCCAGCTCACACTCTGTTCTCTGTCTCTGTGTTTCTCTCAAAAATAAATAAACATAAAAAAATTAAAAAAAAAAAAGTAATTCTACTGAGAGCTAGGTTGAGTACTAAGCCAGATTTCCCTTGTTATAACAGCCTACTTTCCTGCCCACTGATGCCACACAGAACAAGTCTAACTTTTCTTCTGAAAGCCAGATTTTCAAACTGATGATGAGCTGTCATCTGCATCCTTAAACTTCCTTTGTGTGGATTAAATATACTGCGGTCCTTCAAAGACTCCTCATAGGACATGGTTTTTAGAACCCTTACCCACTTGTTAACTCATCTCTGGAAATTCTCCAATTTATCAATATCTTTCCAAAGGGATGCCTGAAATATGATTCAATACTCAAAATGTATCAGGAAAATTTCCAGTGGGGGTAAAATGAGGGATACGTTTTAGTATATCTCCATTTTAACATTTTAAAATATTGGATAACATTTTAAATTATTGGATAACATTTTTAGATAAGCTATATGCTTGCTCTCTTGCTAGAGACACTCAAAACATAAGAATCTATAATATAGATTATTTTTATCTTTACAAACAGGGAGACAGAGGAGCACAGTGGCTAAGGCAACCACTTTGGAGTCAGGATACCTACACTGGGGCTCCGGCTTTGCCATGAAGAGGCTGAGTGACTTTGGATAGGTTAATTAAGCTCTCTGAACCTCCATGTTCTCATCAGTAAAAAAGGAGGAAATAATAGCATCTATCTCATAAGGCCGTGGTGAGGACTGTATGCATTTATGTACCCATATAACTAGAATGTGGCTGTAAATAGTTAAGTATTCAATAAATACTAGTTATCATTATTATTGTTGGGAGTTACCTGATATTGTATCATCACCAGAAATAAAGTGCAGAACAAACATTGTAAAGCCAAATCCACTATGTTTGTTGGAAAACCTCTTGTTTCTGATTTCCTAGCTTTACGGTTTATAGCTAAAGTATGTCACCTAATTCATCTGTCCTGCAACTGTTAAACCCTGGAGGTGGCATCAGGAAGTTGTGCTGTGAAAAGTCAGATGTCCCATGAATACTGATTTCTTTTTTGTAATGGCAGAAGTGGGTGTTTGGTTGCATCTGATGTAAAACTTTTCCAGGCTAAAGGTCTAGGGCTATCGAAAAAACCTAAATTATTTTCTGGAGAGGATCACGGGCTGGGAGCAGGAGCTCTTTTGCCTCACCTCTGAGTGGAGGGGAGGTGATCTGCCCCTCATCATAGCTCAGCTCCCACAGGCAGAGTTCAGATGATGGGCAACACACATGACTCTGCAGAGGGCTCATTTTAATGGTATCAGAAGAGAGCAACAATTCCGGTAATTTTAGGGAGTATAATTTGAAGGCCCTGATTAAAAACACAGCTGAGAACAAAATTACAGAGGTTTCTTTAAGGCTATGAAGCTCATCCATTGCTAGATACTCTAAACAGTGCTTTCAAAACTATCTGTGGTGAAGGGTGGGGTTTTTTTTTCTTCATTTTTTTTCGTTTTAAATTTCCAATCTAATACCAGATTGATATTGTATCAAATATAATAAAATTGTCACAGCGTTTTCTTTGTACAATAGTTTCTGAATGCTTGCTCTCAATTTCTGTAATTTGCCTTTGCAAGACCCAGTCACCACATGTTTACAGATTGGTACCAGTCCCGGGAGGACATTGAATAGCCCCACTTGGCTACCTTCCCTTGGAATAAACCAGACCATCAGAAAGCTGTACACTCGAATTGTATCCAAGTGGCTGTCCTGGAGACATGCTTTTCCTGAACTGCATTTTGGTGAAATATCACTGGCCTCCTATTGGACAGTCTTGTTTTAAAAAGAAAACCCTATCAAATTCTCTGCTGTATTATTCTGAGGATATTTGGGGGAAATGACATAAAACGTATTTTGTCCTTTCCTCTTTATGATGCTCCAAGGAACAGCTTTCCCTATGGACTTACTTAGTAGCAGCAAGAGTGATGCTTTTTCTAGTCACTGATTCCTTTTACTTATGGACTGTCTGGGTCTCAGTTACTGACGTAGTTTTCATATTTCCCAAACCTTAGAGTTTGATGTGTGGTCCACTTTCAGCACGTGCGTGGCATTTCGTGGTATTCATTTGTTTTCATGCTTACTTCATGCTTGTGCTACTTTCTTTACTTTACTTTCCTAATATATTTTTATAAATTAAAATTTCCTGCTGTATTAAGGGCATACAAGCCTCATATTAAGACAGGTATAAATACATAAGGAATGGACTGCGCACAGCACAGAGGGTGCACTGTGAGCCGTGACACGACCTAAATTTTCACTAGCTACTTCAGCTGCAGCAGCAGCGCACTGCTAACAAGCTTATCGGAAGCTCTTGACCATCCAGACTCCTAACATTTTTCCAGTACAGACAGTAGTAGCTCCCCACTTTCTACTTGATCAAGACTGCTTTTTGAATGTCAATGCAGAGTTTTGTGATTAAATATCAACTTCCTGTTTCTAGCCCTGCAATTTTAATCTTTGGTGTGACCCATGCTTCCCAATTTTGTATCACCTGCAGGTTTGGTGAATCCTCCTATGTAAGTGCAACAGGACCATATGACATTCATTTTGTACGTGAATCTTACTCTAAATTTTACTTTTTCCTTCCTTTACCCCCGATCTCAAAATTTAAGAAAACTCTCTTGAGTTAGCTATATCTCTATCAACAACTTCAAATCATCTGTGGTAAGAAAATAATAGGTCATTAAAAATGTATTATTGATGGAAATTTTTCAATTGCCCACGAGCTTCTCTATGAAATAGGATCTTGTGGCAACTGCAAAAGACAACAACCTCTAATTTCCAGAAATATTAAAGTGTGAAAATATTTAAATGTCTATGCAACAATCTTGGTTTCAACAAAAGTGGTAACTTTAACATTATTTAGCCCTCAATGAGCAAGACAGTAAAACTTCTAGAAATGCGGTTCCAAAATAAAACACAGATATCACCAATCACCCCTCACAGGGCCACCCACTGTACTTTTTTTGTAGGATATCTGTAAGATGTAAACGTCAATACAATAATTTCCACGAAATAAGCCATGTGCAGACATTCATAATTTCTCGTTAATTAGAAAACAGTTCTTTTTCACTAAAACTATTTAAATCTAAAATAACATATCAAAATTAGTCAGGAGATGAACAGATTTCATAGTGCCACGTGGGACGCTACCGAGTTTTCTTTATAGCTTTTGTTGAAGTGGCACCGTTAAAGAAATGCAAATACAGTTCTTTATGTTTAGAAGTTTCTAAAACAGACATATTTTTATCCTGTAGTATCATTTTATAAGTAACAACTTAGAAAGTGATATGGAATAGAATGGTGAAATGATAGGTGAACACATTTTTCTTTTCAATTCTCAGTGCTGCCTTGTCTGGCTAGCTCCGCATCACCCCACACACCATTTTCTATCTGGAGTTTCCACTTCTACTTCTCTCATGTTAAGAATGTCTCCATCTTACTTTCTTGTGCAAACTGTGACTTGTGAATCTTCTTTGTCCTTCCCTAGCTAACTGTGCAAAAGAGACAATGAAATTAACATCCATCAGAAAGCTAAAGGAGGCTGCTCTTCTTGTTAAAACATGCTATATTCTGATTAGGAAATTTGGAGTATGTCATATTACATTAGCTTAACGTGCTTCAGTTAGAGATTAAGACTCCAAAAATGTCACTTATAAATAGAAAATTTCTCCAGATAAGTCTTTACCCTAAAAGAAAAAGCAAGATGTTCCTGATCATGTGTCTAGACCACATGTTATGACAGATTTCTTTATTACCACATATGCTATAATATTCAAGATGTAGAAAGAAAACAAATATTTACCACTGTGGATTCTTAAGTGCTCTTTTAGATGATGTTTGTATTTGAAAGCTTTTCCACATTCAGTGCACTTGAATTTACGATTACCCCCAGACTGTGTCACATGTCTCTGTAAGAAAGAATTGATAGTTTAATTATAAGGCAAAAAAGCTTTGGACATAAAAGAACGGCCAATCTGCTAAAAGTATTATTCTGGTGAATTCTGCTTCTCAAAGGCCTCAAACTGAGGCAGTCATGAAAATTTAACACTTGGAATATTACCAAACGAAGTGCGATAATGGGAACAGAATTCTGACACAGAGAAAAATCTCCACTTGCTCATTTAGAGTATTAGAATCATACTTTATTGAGTAATACAGTATTTAGCACAAATAAGATAATATATTTTACTAGGAACTAGAGATTATCTCTTCTGCAGGCCAGACTTTTTCAAGTAGTTTATCCTCTTGGACGCTTGATATTTCCAAAATGTACTTTCATCTGATGATTTAAAAATACTTCCATCTTTTCATCCAGATATGGGTTATTATAGTAGCTTTCTGTCTGGTTGATCAAATTTCCACTATATATTTCAAATATATTCTGCACTCTTAGATTTTTCCCCCCAGGTCCCATTACTTTATTTATTTACTTTTATTGATCCATCATTAAATTTATTTATGATTTAAATTAAGTAAGTTTTTCAGTGGAGTATAGCTGACACACAATGTTACATTAGTTTCAGCACACAACACAGTGATTCAACAACTCCATGTGTTACGCTGTGCTCACCACGAGAGTCCACCATCTATCACCACACAACGCTATTACAATGCCATTGACTATATTCTCTATGCTGTACCATTCATCCCCATGCCTGGTTCATTCCATAACTGAAAGTCTGCGTCTCCCACTCCCCTTCACCCATTGTGCCTGTCCCCCGCCCTCCCCTTTGGCAACCACCCGTGTGTTCTCTGTGTTTGAGTCTGTTTCTGCATTTTTTGTTCGTTAATCATACAGAAGTGCTGCTTGAATTGAATTGTATCATAAACCTCATAAACCACAAATTGCTCATAAATCTCCAAAGGCTCCCCATTAACACCTGAATATAGATTCTGAGTCTGTACATTCCAAGTTTATAGCTCCTGAGTTTCCAGGCTTATTCCACACCAGCTCTCTAGAAGAAGGTCATCCCTCAGTCACTTAGGGAGTCTCGGTGTTGGCACATATACTGCTCTTCTCTATCTCCTTCCTTTGGTTTATACTATTCCTTATTTCTTGGCTATACTTCCCCACAATTATGACTATTAAGATTCTACCCATACTTCAAAAGCTCAACTCAAGTACTACTTGCTTCACTCTCACCCTCGCTAAAGTCTCCCTTGTGTTTTTCATACAGGAAGGAAAGAGAATAAGTAACTTACTAGGTATCAGGTCCTACTGCATCCAAACCTATAGCTTTAAGCACCAAACATATGGTGACAACTCCCAACAGTTTATCTCTACACCTCTTAACTCCAGGCTCTCACGGCCAACTGAGTCCTTGATATTGCCAGTTGGAAAGCAATGGGCATGTGAAACTTTACATGATTTACTGAACCCTTAATTTCTGAGAATCAGCTCCTCCTCTGGTGTTTCTTGTTTTTGTAAATGATGCCCTCATTTATTTGATTATTGCTTAGGCTTTGAACTTTAGAGTAATCCTTGATTCCTTGCTTTCTTCACATTTTACACCCTTACTCAATCCATCAGCAGGCCATCTGAATACACTCTGAATCTAACATTCATCATTATGTCATGTCTGTCACCACCAGTGAGTTCAAAGCCACCACCACCTTCGGCCTGGATTATAGCAGTATTCTCCAAATAGTTTCCTTGCTTGTAAATGATCTCCCTGCTTTCATTCTTGTCTCTCTTGATCTACTCTTCACCCAAGAACCACTGTTCCCTTAAAAATAAAAAAATAAAGATAAAACTCAATATCCTTCAAAGGCCTCCTGTCACTCTGTAGAATAAAATCAAAAGTCTCTATCATGGCCTATAGAAGGGGGTACATCATCTGGCCCCTAATGCCTCCCTGGTCTCACCATCTTTCTCGAGAACCTTTTATTCACACTGGCCTCCTTGCTGTCCTTTGGTGATGCTGGGCAGGCTTCTGTCTCAAGGTCTTTTTATGTTTCCCTTTGTTCCCTTTGACTGGAACACCCCTCCCCCCCGCCCAATCTTTCCATGGCTGGCTCCATCCTTTCATTCAGGTCTTAGTTCAGATGTCCTATTCTCAGAAAGTTCTCCCTATCTTAAAAAAGTAGCAACTTTCTTCACTTTTTATCCTCTTACTCTACCTTATTTTTCTTCATACTATCTGTCCTTACATTTTATATCACCTACTAATATATGCTCCCTATTGTCAGGATCTTTGCTTGTCTTTTTCACTATTGTGCCTTTAACACCTAGAACAGGGCCTGACATGTGACAGAAACACAAATATGCATCTAATGAATAAATTAATAAGACATGGAAATGCTTATTTTTAAGTCATGGTATGATTTTCAAAGGCAGGAAGATAGACATTGTACTCAGGTTTGCTGCCCCATAACCTAAATTGTATCCAAGATATCTTGGTAATATTGCCTCACATTACTGGTCCCTGTATTAATCACAGTGCTTTTCTGACCTTCCTCTGACCACACGCTTCATATATAAGACCTATTACGTTTGAACCCATCAGAAATATCACCACAAACCTGGCTTTTATGTTGCTTAGAGATATTATGATTTGCTTCTATAATGGTATCTCTTGCTTTCACCAATAGTTCTACCTGTGCTTTGTAGATCCTTTTCTTTGGCAAGGGCCCTTGGTATAGAGAGGATATGGGGGCAACATTTGCAGTTTGGCTCTGCTCCCCAAAGGCTTGTCTGTCAGGACTCCCAGATGGAAAAGGCATTCTTCCGCATTGTCCCTGATAAGACTTACATAGGGGCAGATGTAGATGGATGGTCTTTGTCTTCAGTAGTTCCTTCCCTGTATCAATTTCTCCCTTCTCTTGGTATTCTCCCCAATTTCAAGTGTTCCTTCAAGGACTTAACCATTAACCTAACTAAGGAAAGGTTGGTCCTATACTTCCTGATTGCCATCCTCTCCCCCTTATTTTGTGATTTTGTGAGCATCCTTGCCAAAGTCCTGAGAAGACAGGTTAGTCCTCGATGATTCTGTTTCTGCTGTATTTGTTTGTTTGTTTGTTTGTTTAGCCATCATCTTAGAAAGGGTCTAATTTGTTCTCTATGAGATATGTGACTTCTATTATGTCCACACAGAGGGCAGAGTTCTCACGCATTCAGGTTTATAGATATTCATAATCCTTTGATGTAAGAAACTGGACATGTGCCCCAACCACAACACAAAACTTTCAAATATCCTGTGCAGTTGAATATTTGATTTTTACAGTTAGAATTATGTTGATATTAATGTGATTGTGTAGAGTTGACACTTCTCAGGATCTTATAAAAGAAGGATAACTGGCAAAAGTTTCTTAGCCTTTAATCTTTAAGTATAGAGCCAAAAGTTCAAATGTAATTTATAGAACAGTCTTGGTTTACACATGAAAAACTGAATCAAAGCAACACAGAAGGAGAAGAAACCAAATGAAAATGGAGTCTTCAGAATAAAAATGGTTAGAATCTAAACTTTAGGTTCTTAGAGGAAGTCACTTCCCTTACTAGTGTAAACAGAACACAATAACTTAGAGTAAGCAGTCATTGGTTCCCAGAAAAGTGTTTTTATTATTATTTGCTTTCCTTCTTAATTGGCTAGTACTTAGTCATATGGTTTATGAAACCAACATTTCTCTTTCCTACACTGAGCATTTCAGTAGAATGCATTTTGAAATCTAGTTCTAAACTTTAAGGGAAATATTTGTTATGGTATAAGCAAAACAATTAAATTGAGATGAAAGGGATCTTATCTAAAAAAGAAAAGAAACTTACTTCTAAAATAATGTTTATATGCGCTTTGTAACTCAGAAATGACAAGACAATTCAAATAATCTCTTTAATTTGTATAAGGCTGCAGACAAGACACTGTCTAGTACATTCTTTTAAGTATATTGGAACTGTTGCCTTCTGTGGAGGGTTGAGAGTGAACTCTCAGTCATTTCACTTACTTGATCTCTTCCTGATTTATGTGATGTCATGTGACGTTCAAGTTGGGTTCTGTATGCAAAGGTGTAACTGCACAGGGAGCAACTAAAGTTATCTTCATTCTTTTCATGGCGATATTTAATGTGTTCTTTCAGAGAGGTAAAGCGTTTATAGCCTCTATCACAATATGGGCAGGTGAGTAACTGGGAAAATGCATCTGGTGTTCCTGTAAAAGAAAGATCATATATTTCTACTTTAAAACATTCAAAAAATATTACCAAAGGTACCTACCATTGAGTCTCTAGGCTACATGCCAGATATTATGCTACCCACTTTATACTGACCCTTAATACAATGATATTCATTCTATTTAATAAAAGAGAAAACTGGAGGCTCAGGAAGGTAAAATAACTTAAAAGTCACATGGCCAGTAAATGATAAAGTCAGGATTCAAACATGTGCTGTCCGACTTCAAAGTCCCCTATCTTTTTGCTAACCTGAAAATATTCCCTTCTTTTTGTATGGTTAATTAGACAAAGAAAACAAAGGTAAAATCAGAATATAGGTTATATTTGTAAATGTATACATATTAAAGGGGACTTTACATCATAATAGAATCTTTCTATTGGTAACAATGTCATCATTATTTATTTAATGCTCATTCTTTCAAATTTGGAAATGACACTATAAAATGATTATCATCAGATAGGGAGTAGTACATAATTAGACTATGTTTCCAAGACACTCCTGCAGTTAGGTGTGGCCGTATGACAGAGTTCAGACCAAAATAGCTGTGTACTGGGGGGAAATGAGGAGCAGGAGCCAGATCTAGGCCTGGGCCCCAAGGACCTCCCATGCATGCTTCTTCATGTTCTTTTCCTTACTGAAATACAATGATACATTTTCTGTGGAATTTTATATGGATAAATATAGAGGATGGTTTCAAAAAATAAAGGCAATATGGGAAAACTGGAGTTCATGGAATGAACCATATTTTTACATATGGAAACATCTAAGCCTAACAATCCTAAAACATGGTACCATTTTGCCAATTAATACTGTTTAACTAAGAGTGGTTTTCCATATTTCTTTCTTTAAAAAGTTTCCTAAATGATAATTTATTGTAAATAGTATTTCTATCTTCATTTTGAATTTCTTATTGAGAAAAGACTATCAAAGAAAATTTCATTACAGTCTCAAAATCCTTCATAAACATATATTACATTTATTGAAATTCATGTCCATATAAATTAAAAGTCTTGCTCAATAACCAGCCTTCAAATAGACTGACCACCTGACCCCACATAGCTTGTTAATTATGTTGAAATACGTATCAAATATATGAATAAAATCAAACAACCAAACCCCTCAAGTTTATGATGGTATCTTTATTATCAGCTAGCAAGGCAACTGGAATCAGAGACCCTTCTGTTGGTGATGTCTCTAAAATGACCTACTTCTGTGAGGATTAGATTAGCTGCATGAAATTGTTTTGGAAATCATGTTATGTTTTGTCTAGTATGAATTTCCTACTTGTACAGACAAACAGGAAATCAGCATTTGGGACATTCTCCTTGCCACAGTACCTAGGCCATAATATTGATGTTAGCTGGTTCCAATGGCAAAAGTCCAAGTCAGCCACTGCAGGTGCTTCATTATTGGCACCAGAACCACAATGTGATTTCCATTACTTAAGCTGCTCATACTCCATAGCGTAATACAGCTGTCTGCTCTCATTATGTTCTATTTTCTTCTCTGCCTTCATCATTAATAAACAAGATACTAATGATTTTTTAAAATTATAGGTTGCCCATATTTTACCAGCAAGTTATTATTTTCATGAGTCAGGATCTACTGAATTTCTCACACATAGGAGACATGAATTTACTCTTTTAGGTACAAGCATAAAACAGTGAAAAGTAAATCTGAATATTTGACATACTAAGCAAATTATAGAATGAACAGGCTTGATAGTTAAATAAAAACTTTTGTTTGTAGCTTTGAAAAATACTGGAGATATATATATATATATATATATATATATATATATATATATTTAATATCACTTGTTAGCAATGCAGGCTTGTCATGTAAGGAAGAAAATTTGCTTTTTAGAATTCTTATAATAAACTTAAGGTAGCAATTCAAGACAACTAAAAAATCCAACCTAGGTCTATTTTTTTGAATAATTTCCTTATGTATCTGTGACTAAGAATATGCTTATTTAAAAAAGATTTAATTTTTGTATCCTAAACTTCCCTTGCTAGGTAGCGAACACTTCAGACAGAGTAGTACTTGATATAAAACACTTTGAAAAATCTTCTTCATTTGCGCCTCAATGATTCAGAATTTGTGATACTTCAACCTGCTGGAGCAAAGTTTGCCCTTTCAGAATTTATGAAGTGCAGGAGAGCGTGTTTAATCCACTAAACCTTTAAAAACTTAAGGTCTTCTGAGGATAATCAGATAGTGCTGGTGTGAAAGAATATCTACCGTGAAATACTTTATTAGCAGTACACCTGAAAGTAATGAAAACCTGAATTAAAAACATATTCTGTAATTCAAATGTTTTACTAATTGAGAAATGGTTAGGGCACCAACTTTTATGGGATTTTAACATGTTGATTAATAACAATGGACTTTACAACATTTCACCTTATTTGATCTGTGCAATGGAAGATTAGTTTTCATTATTTTCTTTTGCTGAGGTTTTTTAAAAAAAACTATTACATAAAAATTTACATATATATACATATACATTAAAAATTCTTTATTTCCTTTTCATATTTATTGCAACCTATTGCTTCTTCAGGTGAAATGTTAACAAATTTTAAGGAAAAAAACCCCTGAGAAATGAAGGTAGAAATGGTAGGGCCCTATAGGATTATAATGCCTATAACTCCAGACTCTCCAACTATGCAAACAGATCAATAGAATACTATTCATTAAGCTGTGACACTGTGTCCCCAGGGGCAATAACTATAGTCTTCAAAAATGTGTCCTTTTGGCACACTGGAGGAATGGGTTCTAGAGTGCCCTACTTCTATTTCCTTTGTCATTGATTTGGTTACAGAAAATTGTATCTATTCTGAGGTGAATTTTCTATTTCTGCTCTTTTTCCTAGCTGATTCCTGATTTAAGGAAGGTACAGTTGACTCTCTGCAATGGAATCGGTTTTGTTTTCTATACCATTCTTCTCAATTTCCTTCAAATATTTTAAAGGTGATTGATACAATAACATTTATTTAGCACGAAAAAGTTGAAATACTTAGGTACAAATCTAACAAAATATGTATGAGATTTATATGAGGAAAACTATAAAACTCTGATAAAAAAAAATCAAAGAACGAAATAAGTGGAGAGATATTCAATGTTTAAGGGTAGGAAGACTAATATTGTCAAGATGCCAGTTCTTGCCAACTTGATATTTCCAACTTGATTCAATGCAATTCCATTCAAAATCTGGAGAGTTATCTTATGGACACCGACAAACATTTTAGTGTTTATATGAAGAGGCAAAAGACCCAGAAGAGCCAACACAATATGGAAGGTGAAAAATGAAGTTGGAGGACTGATAGTACCTAACTTCAACACTCACTATAAAGTCATAGTAATCAAGACAGTGTGGTATTGGTGTGAGAATACACAAAGGGACCAATGGAACAGAGAGCCAAAAATATCCTCATAAATACAGTCAACTGGTCTTTGACAAAAGAGGAAAAACAATACAATGGAGTAAAAGATAGTGTTTTCAACAAATAGTAATGGAACAACTAAACATCCAGGACATGCATAAAGTGAATCTACACACAAGACCTCACACTATTCACAAAAATTAACTCAACATGGACCACAATCCTAACTGTACAATGCAAAACTATAAAGCTCCTAGAAGACAACAGGAGAAAACCTAGATGACCATGGGTATGACAATGCTGTTTTTAGATACGACACCAAAGGCACGATCCATGAAAGAAAGAATTGGCAAGCTGGGATCCATTAAAATGAAAAACTTCTGTTCTGTGAAAGATAGTATCAAAAGAATTAGAAGACAAGGTACAGACTGGGAAAAATATTTGCAAAAGGCACATCAGATAAAGGACTATTATCCAAAGTATACAAAGGACTCTTAAAACTCAATGATAAAAAAAAAATCAAATAACTTGATTAAGAAACAGTCCAAAGACCTTAGCAGACACCTCACCAAATAAGATATACAGATGGCAAATAAGTATGAAAAGATGCTCCACATCATATGTCATCAGGGAAACGCAAATTAAAACAATAAGATACCACTACACACCTATCAGAATGGTCAAAATCCAAAACAGTGACACCACAAAATGCTGGCGAGGATGTGGAGGAACAGAAACTCACACTGCTGGTGGGAATGCAAAGTGGTACAAGTGGTACAAGCCTCTTTGGAAGACAGTTTGGCAGTTTCTTACAAAACTAAACATACTTTTATCTTACCATGTGATCCAGCATATGCACTTCTTGGTATTTACCCAAAGGAGTTTAAAACTTATGTCTACAAAAAATCTGCACATAGATGTGTATAGCAACTTTATTCATAATTGCCAAAACTTGGAAGTAACCAAGGTGTCCTTCAGTAGGTGAATGGATAAATAAGCCGTGGTACATCCAGACAATGGAATATTATTCAGCACTAAAAATAAATGAGCTATCAAGCCATGAAAATACATGGATTTTCATGTACTTACATGAGTATTACTAAGTGAAAAAAAAACACTTAAAAAGCTGCATGATGTAGAAGTCCAACTATATGACATTCTGGAAAAGGCAAAACTATGGAAACAAAAAGATCAGTAGTTTCCAGGGGTGAGGGTAGGTGGAGAAAGATGAACAGGCAAAGCATGGAGGATTTTCAGGGCACCAAAAATATTCTATGAAGGTATTACAATGATGGATACATGTCATTATACATTTGTCCAAACCCAAAGAATGTACACCAAGAATGAATCTTAAGGTAGACTATGGACTTTGGGTGATTATGATGTGTTAATGCAGGTTTATCCTTGGTAAAAACGGTACCATTCTGGTCAGTTATGTTGATAATGGGAGAAGCTATGCATACCGTAGGGGCAAGGGGTGTATGGGAAATATCTGTACCTCTGTCTTTTGTTGTAAGCCTAAAAATTCTCTAAAAAAGTCTTTTTAAATAGGTGATTATTTAAATATTAATTTATATCTATCCTCCAAACTGGGAACCCTCCCAAAATCAAACCAGATTTAGAATTTTAATACTTTAAATATTCTTAAACATTCCAAGTAACTTAGTTCTTGGTGTAGATCTTACATAAAATTTCTTATAGGAATATTTGCATGCTATTTGCATCTGTTTCTAGTGGATGGAAGGGAAGAATGACAGCTTATTTCCTTCCAGGGGAGTATGAACATAATTAGTATTGCATTTTGCCACTTAAAATGTTTATTTATTTTTGAGAGAGAGAGAAAGAAAGGGTGGGGGGAGGAGCAGAGGGAGAGAGGGACAGAGGATTTGAAGCAGGCTCTATGCAGACAGCAGAGAGCCCCATATGGGGCTTGAGCTCATGAACCATGGGATCATGACCTGAGCCAAAGTCCGACGTTTCACCGACTGAGCAACCCAGGTGCCCTGGCACTTTACTACTTTTTATACACTGGCTGTTTGTATCAGAATGAATAGACTAGAGCAGAGATAAAAAACCCCATTTGTCTCCAAATCAGTATGTTTTGAACCAGATACCCATGGTTTGCTTGCTAGAATAGTGGGAAAAAAAAATCAAGACGCAGTTAAGGGTCATTCTAGCTCCCTCTAACTTGCTGCCATGTGAGTGAATGGAAATCAATAACCAGGCACTGTTCTAAGCATTTCACTACAGTGGAGTTATCACTATATACATGAAATGCCACTTATTTAATACTATACTTCTATGATAAAAACCTTCCAGTCATTAAAGAGAGAGATTATTTTCTGTAGGCACCTGCAATAAATAAATTCTGGTTTTCAAAAGTGTTCCCTAGAGTAGAGTAGGTTCCCATTGTAGAATTATGGAAATAATCCTTTAAAGATGAAAGCGAAAACAACTGTGAAGCTCCATTTACCATTTTCATCATGACCACTGGCTTCTGGTGTGCCCTGCCTCTGGTCCTCTTCAGGTGCCTCAGGGTAAATGACAGCAGTGTCTTGTTGTTGCAGGAATTCTTCAACATTAGGATCATGGTTTTGTTCATTTTCTGCATCTGAGTCACATTCATCATCTTTTACTAAAAGAAATGCATACTTTATAGAAAGCAATTCACTGCCAAGTTGTTACAAAGCTTTTCTAGATAAGAAATTATTTACTTTAAGAGAATACATTACTGTTCTCGAATTTGTAGGAAATATTTACCAAAAATTAAAAGCAAAACTCACTCATTCTGTTGTCCTCGATTAAGAAGTATTTTATTTTTTTTTAAAATATTTATTCATTTTGAGAAAGAGAGAGAGAGAATGAATCCCAAGCAGGCTCCATGCTGTCAGCACAGAGCCTGATGTGGGGCTCAATCCCATGAATGCAAGATCATGACCTGAGCTGAAACTGAGTCAGGTGCTTAACCAACTGAGCCACCCAGGTGCCTCTATTGAGAAGTCTTTTAGAAAGTGTTACAATAAAAGTCTTGAAATTTTCACACTATCCCTTTTAAACTTGAGAGTTGTACTTCTAGTCCACCTTACTGATAAACAAGACACAGAAAAGCTAATACAGCTGACTGAATTCTTAACTTCTCAATGATCATGCAAGGAAAAAAGGAAGAGAAAACCTGAGCTCTCAAACCTTAGTCCCTCCTAGCAACCTACTGGATGTTAGAGTTGTAGCTTAAATCTGAATCATTCTCAGTATAAACCACTTTGAAGTTCAGTTCTGTTATGTGATTTCTTAGAAAACATTGGGGCGCCTGTGTGGCTCAGTCGGTTGAATGTCCGACTTCGGCTCAGGTCATGATCTCGCGGTCTGTGAGTTCGAGCCCCGCGCTGGGCTCTGTGCTGACAGCTCAGAGCCTGGAGCTTGCTTCGGATTCTGTGTCTCCCTCTCTCTCTGCCCCTCCTGCGCTCATGCTCTGTCTCTCTCTGTCAAAAATAAAATAAACATTCAAAAAAAAGAAAAGAAAACAGTGTTAATAGCTATCTGTAGTTAGAAAATTTTTTAGCAAGATTCAAAGAGTGTCAAATCCTTAAAACTGCTGATTTCCTTTAGTATTCATATGTATATACAAAGCTATTCTTTCTCTATTTCTGCCTTAATAAATGTTTAGCAGTGGGATTAGGCAGAGGCATTTTTTTTCTTCAGTTAGAAAGATTCAGGAGATAATGGAATGCTTTCAACTTCGCGATGGTACTCCAGAGTGTTGCTGAATTTCTAAAGCAGGATTGCTGCGCCATGGTTTTCCTCCATCTCCTCCTCCACTGGCTCCAGAGGACAGTGTCTACTCCATGGTGGTAGTAACTGTAATGGGTTGTAGGTTTCCCTGGTGTCTCATGGCTGACTTCTTTATACACTTCAGGCTGAACTGTCAGTTCTAAATTTGTAAAACAGCATTTCCCAGCAGACTAAAATAGGGCCCAATTGAAATGCTGAGGTAGGGGCATGTTTTTGTTTAACACTTGTTGAAAGAGTCTTGCTACATGTCCTGCACAGTGGTAGCAACTGAACTCCTCATGGAAGCTGCTGTTTAAAACCTTAAAGCCAATGACATAGTAATCGTGGTGATCCACCATTTTTTCCCCTCCTTTTTAATAAAGCCAATAGCTATCAGTTATTTAGCACTGGGTTACTATATTCAGGGGTAAGTGAAGGCTTAAGAGGTAAGCTGGTCCTGTGGGTTTTAAGGGAGTTTGTTTCTAAATCCTCAACTTCTGTGTATATTTTTTCTTACAATCCAGAAGGTCCCACTATCCCATTTTCATAGTATCCATTGCTTCAACCTGTTAAAAAATGTTTATTCATTTATTTTTGAGGGGGGTGGGCAAGGAAGAGGAAGAGAGAGAGGCAGAGAGAGGGGGAATCCCAAGAAGTCTCTGCACTGTCAATGTGGGGCCCTACGTGGGGCTCTATCTCACGAACCGTGTGAGATCATGACCTGAGCCGAAATCAAGAGTCAGATGTTTAAACAACCGAGCCGCCCAGTCACCCCCTCCTTTGCTTAAACTTAAAAGGAAGAAGAGAAAAAAGCATATTTGAATACATTAATATGGTGCATTGCTTTGGAATATAAAAACCTCCAGGTTGCCAAAGGGAAAAAATCAAAATACTGATTGGGGAAAACTTTATTGATTTTTCTTTCTTTTTTTTAAATTTTTATTATTTTTTTTAACGTTTATTTTATTTTTGGGACAGAGAGAGAGACAGAGCGTGAACGGGGGGGGGGGGGCAGAGAGAGAGGGAGACACAGAATCAGAAACAGGCTCCAGGCTCTGAGCCATCAGCCCAGAGCCTGACGCGGGGCTCGAACTCACGGACCGCGAGATCGTGACCTGAGCTGAAGTCGGAGGCTTAACCGACTGAGCCACCCAGGCGCCCCAAAACTTTATTGATTAATCAAGGCAACATAAAACCACCACAGGCCTTCTAGTTTTTCCTGTTTACATGGATTTCTATCAGGAGTAAAGCCTGGTGACTGAAATAGGGATATTTTGGCTCTGGTTAGGAAGCTCTGAAATCAAATATATAATAGTAAGGCCAAAGGGATGGAGAGTAGTTTTCCTTTAATTACCCCACCTGTTCAATTCTCTATTACTAAAAAATTTACTTCTCTTCAGGAACCCTGGTCAGAGCAAAGAGCATTTTCAAAAATCTTTCCTACATTCTGTCAACAGCTGGAAAAATAAGCATTTCTGAACAGCTAACTCAGTACAAGTCCATGTCACTGAATCTTTTCAATGTAACTGCAAGTTTTCAAGTTAAACTAGATTATACTCATGAGTGAAATTTAAGTTTTATGTGATTTATTGATTCCATATAGGTTACAAGATGCTTAAAAATATTTTTATTAAATTATATTACATTTATTTCAATTAAAGTCTTCACTTATACAAAGTTTATTTTTCTATATCCTATTATGTACGTGTGTGTGTGCACGTGCACGCATCTAGGCTAGATGCTAGAATAATGAGTTTTAAATCGTATACATTTTGCAGAATTATACAGTCTGTATTTTATACATGAAACTTGCATCTTGAGTAAGTTATAAGCTTACCTATATACTGACTGGTTCTAAATGTACTACTCATTTGGAGACAAAAATTTTTAAAACTTATAGAAATTATATTAGATATAAATAACCTCACTACTGAATAATCTACTTTTTTAAGAAAATTATTGTTTTTAATTTTAATTCCAGTCTAGTTAACATACAGTGTTATGTTAGTTTCAGCTGTACAATATGGTGATTCAACACTTCTATACATTACTCAGTGCTCATCATGATAAGTGCACTCCTTAATCCTCATCACCTATTTAACCCATCCCCCATCAACCTTCCCTCTGGTAACCATCAGTTTGTTCTCTATAGTTAGTGAATAATCTATTTTTAAAAGATATGTTTATACTTTGTATGTTTCTCTGTTTCTCATTACTTAGAATTTATACGTTCCTCATAGGAGACATTTTATAAAATTTCTCAAATAGTGTACTGGCAAAATTATTTGAATTAGAAAACTGAAAACATACTTTTTTCCTGACAGAAAGTCTGATCTGACTAATTGGTATAACAGTGATAGCTGGCTTTGCTAGTTAGGTGATTAGGTACAAAATTTCCAGAAACTGAATGAACTAAGTTTGTAGCTCTAAGGCATTGATGAAAATATTGTTACCTCATGTGATAAGATAAAAGGATTTTTACAAAAAAGTACTGGCAAAACGTACTGAAATTAACATTATTCAATTTCCCCAACCATTTCTGAATATATTAATCAAGGTGCCTCTAAATGAGAGGGAAAAATAACAAAAGCTAAGAACAGATATCATCAGTCCTTTGATCAGTAAGTGTTGGTAAAGCCTTTTTGGTATTTGTCCCAGAGAATCAGGGAGTGGATGATTCTAATGACTGGGAAACAAATTCTTGAGCAAATTAGGTAGCTTTGAATTTTTGCTTTCAACAGAATTGAAGGAGCATTTAATAGAATTGTCAGTTAACCACACTAAAAATATTTTATTGGTATGTAACCATAACTCTTTGCACATAACTCTAAAGATGTATAAAGAATCAAGTAAATCAGTTATCACAAAAATGTACTGCACCCCTTTATTTATGAGAGTAAGGTTATCTGAGTGCTAAACAAACCATAGAAAAAGAATTAATGCTGAACACTTTTTCCTCTGGAAATAAGTAACATTAAACCGTTGATAAATGAACTCATCAAAGAATACTTCGGCTCCTTTAATTTCATTTCCAGTACATTTTTCTTTAATAATTATTTATTAGAGTTTCTAATGTATTTATGCTGTGGTCAACTGTGTAGTACTGATAATTATATGATAAATCCATATGCTAAAAAATTTTTTTAAGAGTCTTATCCCTAGAAATTAAAAAGAAACTTAAATTTCAAGTTATATGCATGTTTTTCTTATAAAGAAATGACAACTGATCAAAAATAACTTCAAATAGGAAATACATACTACATTAACATCAAATTCTATATCATGAGTAAACACTATAAAATTTCTGACTCTTAACGAAGAGCTTACTCATATTTTTAAAAATTGAATGATTAGCAGGTATTAAATTGTTTGGATTTTACATAGAAGAGTGATATTAAAAATGTTCTTAATATTCCAGAAATTAGATTGTAACTACTTATACTTAAAATGAAAAAAATTTAAATGTACATTAAGAAATATGTGAGACAGTATATAATCAATCCACATGATATAAAATTTGGGAGACAGTAATAGTACCTCTGAGGGTGGTCGTGAGAATTAAATTAATATAGTATGTGTTTAGTACTGTATCTGCACATGGTAAGTGCTATATGTATTGTTAGCTATTTTTCTAAAAGCAGTCCTGTAAGGTTAGCGTTATAATTTCTCAACTAAAAGTTTTCCCAATGAAAATAACTAGGATCAGAAAACTTAGATACATAGTAAAAAAGTGTTACCACTAGATCAAATATTTGGTATTAGGGATGTGGTATCAAATTCTGGTCTTTCCAACTAAACTATGCGGTCTCTGTGAACCTGCATCTAACCAAAACAATTTCAAGCTGAAACCAGAAATTTTGCAGTTTTACACACAAATTTATTAAGTGTTGGGAAGTGCACATTGTAAAAAGCTCAGTTTGAAAGCAAAATTTCTAGTCTTAATACTGATAAACTTACAGATTTAAATAGTAGACAGATGAGTAAATATATAGAAACATAATGATAATTTGGCTGTCTTTAGATATGACAAAACTCAGAGCTGACTGTCAAAGTATGGAATTACTTTGGATCATAGGACCATATGACCATAACCATTTGCCAAAGTGCAGAATTACAGTGTAGAGTTCGTGATTATAATCAAGAATTAGAGCAAGGAGAGAGGGGCAAACATTTAATATAAAGATTAAACATTTTTATTTAGCTATCAATAATTTCCATTGGAATAAAGTATCCTTCGGCTTCTTCCTATCTTGCATTTTTTTCAAACTTGGCAAAACTATTAACTATATAAACAAAAAAGGGATGCTCAGAAGGAACAAAGGAGGTTTTGGGTGAATTTTTCATTCTCTGAATACTAAACTGAGACTTCAGTTCTCTTAACTTCATGAATTGCAAAAGGAAGTCAGCTGAAGAAAGGATCTGACAAAGTTCTGAACTAATGATGATGACCTCTGTACAATGTTTTTGTTTACTTTGTCAGCACATTATTCCCTAGAAGTCAAGGAAGTAACAAAAGCAAAGGCAACACATAACTTTAAAGTTTAAGTGCTCAAAAGTCTCAGATGTCTAATTTTTACCCTTCTTTCCTTACAACTACACTTTTCAGGGCTTTATTAAATGTTTGCTTGCTCCTAACTCCCCACGTTCCAGGGAAATAAAGCTGCAGGGATCACCTTCCTCTGGGTGGAGGGACCGTACATTTCAGCAATAATTTAAGTTAGTACAAGGTTACCTTAACTTCCAGATGTGACTTTGCAGAGAGGGGGAGGGGGATTAAGGGAATTTATATACTACTCAGTAGTTCCAACTGAAAAAATTCATTTATTTTTGTAGTGAAGGGCAAAGTGTGAGGTGAAATACTGACACTCGGAATTGTGAATGTTTGTTTTGATAGCATTTTGCCTAAAAGGGGGAAAGATGCCCTTAACTCTGGTAATAGAAGTCATTTAACATTCAGTAAAGGAGTAATAAACAGCATTCTTTTGTGTTCATTAATACTATTTACTAAAAACACATATCTAGTTTAAATATTTTATATAATGTGTACGTTAGCATGACAAATACTTGATGACATACATATTGAATACATTATTCATGCAAGTTAAACACAACCAAGTTAAAGGCAGAATATAAAATCTTAGGCAGTAAGTACTGTAAATCATCACATACTCCAGTATTATTTAATTAATTTGGAATGCATCTTTAATAACAGCACAAAGATTTACTCTTGGTTTTACAGAACTGCCAAGTATGGCAGTGCTCGTTTATATTATAGATGAAAATCTATTTTTGACATATTATTATGAAATACACTCATCTTACATAATGGAAGATAATTTATAGGGCTCTACGGAATATTACTAAAATGCACTGCAAAACTAGAATTGTTAAACCAAAAAAAAAAGAAAATGCAAAATTTATTTAAAATTATATGATAGAAATTTCTAACTTAGGGTGGAATATACAAATTACAATTATACTACTTTTAAGTACAGTATTTTTTTAAGATAGCATTTTCTTTTAAAAAATTTTTGAAAATGTTTACTTCTGAGAGAGAGAGAGAGAGAGAGGGAGAGAGAGAGAGAAGGTGGGGAAGGGGCAGAGAGGGAGGGGAGACACAGAATCCGAAGCAGGCTCCAGGCTCTGAGCTGACAGCACAGAGCCCAACACAGGGCTTGAACTTGCAAACTGTGAGATCATGACCTGAGCTGAAGTCAGACGCTTAACTGACTGAACCACCCAGGCCACCCCTACTCTTTTGCTTTTTAAATCTGATTTGAATCCATTACAGAGGAATAGGCTTAAGTCTCAGGGTGTATGTATTTTTAGTCATCTAGAAGCAAATTTCCTTGTTTACTATAATTTAACTTCATCTTGGCCTTTTTCAATCACAGAAGTTACAAGAAAAAAAATTTGATTCTCTTGTTTTCTGTGACACATTTTCACTCAACTCATCAATATTCATGATTCTCATCCGGTTTATAGATAACTCATGACATTTGCTTATTGTTCTCCCTTCTGCTTTCTGTCTTGTGGGCAACTCAATGCAGATCCTGGTAACTAATAATGAAACTCAAAATAGTTAAATCTGTGTTTCTATAGCTTTGGTAAAATTTTTGATATGTGTTCAAATCATCATTTAAACACTAATTTTTTGGATGGAAAAATATGCTACATATAGTGCCCTATATGCCTGGGTACTTAAACACTGAAGGAGGTCAAGATGAAAGAGGAGGAAACAGACTAAATTCACGACTCACAAATGCAAAAACCAGTGACACAAAAGACTTTGTTCAAAGGCTGCAGTATGAAAGAAAATGACAAGAGAGTACCTGCACATCCCGCTTCATCTGCCTGAGCTTCAGGCCCCAGGATTTCTTGTCCTTCCTTTCCTGCTAAAATCAAAGTACAAAAGATTAAAATAGATACATGCGTCACAAACATTTTTAACATCTAGAAATCTGAAAAGTAACTTTTAGATTATATTCAATTTGGATTTTTTCCCTTTTAGAAGTAATGTGTCCTTGAAAAGTAAACTCTTTAAAAGAAATTAAGCAGGCAGTTTTACCACACTCATAAAGGTACATCAAAGAGCAAAATTAGTGAATGTTTACATACAACCCAGGAATTATATATACATTAGTATTATAAGCATACTGGGATTTTAGGGTTTCTTTGGGAGAGGAGTTCTACCTGTAGGTAGTGGGGTTCCTTTTTTGTTTCTTCAAAGCACAGATTTATGTTTTAGGCACTGTGCTAGATGCTTTATAAACTTATTTCTTTTAACCTTCATAACTACCTATATTATAAGTTAAAAAAAAAGACAACTGAAACTTGAGGCTTGAAGAGGTTAAATAACTTGCCCAAGGACACACTGCTATTAGATGGTAGAGGTGGAATTTTAATTCAGGTCTGAATGGCTGCAGAATGTACTTTCTGTTACACTGTATAACCAGAGTCCCAGCCAACTAGAGAGAAGACTGCACTAAACTTCACTGTGTCCAGAGTCATCGCCTAGGGCACTGTACTTTCTCTGCCACTCTATTCATTGTTCTAACCTCTGGTAAATCATAATCACAGTTCTGGTAAACATTTTCAGATGTTACTTTATCTCCCTTTGCCACCTAGGCTTATAGTGAGCTGACTGTAGTATTCTATACAGAATAAGATCAGAGTAAATATGCATATTATTTTGACAAGCAGAAAGTACATTTTTGTATATTCATGTACATTGTGTTGATTCTAATAGTTTATTAAGAACATGTGCATATATAGAAGACATGATGGAGTTAAAAATTGCTTTTAAAAAAAGTGGTAGCAGAGTACACATAATTATGATCAGAATACTAATAAAGGCATGCTGAAACATCACATCATGTACTTATCTGCACCCCAATCAAATCCCATTGAATATGCCAGTCAAAACTCTTGATTTAGACTTCCCCTAAGTTTGATAATTGAATTGAGAAATGGAACACTAATCAAGAAAAATCTTAGCGCACATAAAGCATGTATTTCTGTAAGTGCCTTGGCTTATCAGATAGATTTATTCAGCAGATTTTCTTTACTCATTAACTTTTATATTAGTACTTAAAGATGATCGCTATGTGAAAAATAGTTAAAATATGCATAAACCTCTTTAGAGCGGCATAAAAAACACTGTCTACAGTAGGTAATAATGAGATTAACTTCCAATTAACTTGTATCTTCATTTTATACTTGCCATCAGCAAAATGACAATTTAAAAACCTTTGCTAAAGTGTTTATAATGCAGTAGGATAAACACCGGTGTTTGCAAATCTCTAACATCTTTTTTTCTTCTCTCTCTGAAGCATGTACTTAAATTAAAATAATAAACAGTATGACAATTGTATAACTATATGATAGTAATATAGTTTTCTATTGTAGATTTATATGTGCCCTTTATTTCTCCTCAAATGAAAATCAAACCACAGTTATTATTTACTAAGACAGGAGATGACAACGATATTAAAAGTTAAAATGATATTTTGGACATTACTAATTTTTCTACTTATAGTTATTATAGCTAATTAAAAACATGTCTGCAATTCAAGTAAATGATTTATTCACTTCTTCATTCTTTCATTTCTGCTTGGGATAAAATCAAGGCTCCTTAGGAACATTTAACATACTTTAGAATCTGGTCCCCCACAATTTACTGCGATTTAAAAACTGGAAGTCTCCATTCTTTCCCTCATTATTGGGGCTGGAATTTTGAACGAGAATCATATTGCCTAATGAAAAGAGAAAATATCCTACTGCTGGTCTGCAGCATGAACACACTTCTTTCACTACAGAGGGCTGCTGGGAACGAGCTCCTTCCTGCTGCATCCATGGACTAGCGTGAGGGTGTACCGGGAACAGCTAAATATTGTTCAAGCATACTTCTTCCTCAGGTGTTCTGATCTTACTTATAGTTTAGAAAAGATAAGGGTAGTAAAGTAGTAGAATCTCCTTGTGCACAAGATTTTCTCTCCTGTAAGACTTACTAATGTCAACACATTGTGACTGATGAACCAAAATACAATTTAGAAAAGTAAACTGGAATACTCCTAAGGCTTCTGCTTTAGCCCAAATTCCAAAGCAAATACACAAATGAGGAAAAATTCCTGAGTAACAAGACTTTGTTTTTTCAAATAATGGCAAAAGATAGCTGAAAAATAGGTCATGAAATACTTCTCAGCAACAAAAGGGACAATTTGCTGATACATGCAGCTACTTAGATCAATCTCTCAAGAAATTATGGAAAGTCAAAAAGCCAATCCAAAAGATTACGTGCTGTATGATTCTATTTATGTAACATTCTTGAAATAACAAAATTATAAAAATGGAGAAGAAATTTGTGGTTGTGAGAGGTTAGGGTTGGGGCAGAGGGTAGGGGAAGGTGGGTGTATAAAAGGTAATGAGGGAGCTCTATGGAATTGTTCTGTATCTTGTCCATATCAATGTCAATATTCTGGTTGTGATACAGTACTACAGTTTTACAAGATGTTACCATTGGGGGAAAAAGGAGTAAAGGGCATATAGGATCTGTGAATTATTTGTGAATCTACAACTATCTGTGAATTATTTGCAGATCTATCATTATCTTAAAATTGGAAGTTTAGGATGCCTGGGTGGCTCAGTTAGTTGGGCGTTTGACTCTTGATTTCAGCTCAGGTCATGATCTTATGGTTCATGAGATCAAGCTCTGCATTGGGCTCTGTGTTGACAGCATTGAGTCTGCTTAGGATTCGTTCTCTCGCTCTCTCTCTCTCTCAAAATAAACAAATATTAAAAAACAGTAAAAAAAAGTTTAACTGAAAAATAAGTCAATGGCAGATAGCACAAATTTAGAGAGATAGGACATATTTACTTTGCCACAAGATGTAATTCCTACTAAGGAAAAGCAAGGATAGCAAATGCAATTCATGTTAACCAAAAATCCAGAAGACTTAATGTCAATGGCAGGATAGACCAGTTCAAAGTACAGGACTGATTATTAAGCACATGTACAAAATTCTAAAACTTTCATTTTGAATTCATACCAAGGTGTTCCTAACAATTTCAAATGTGTTTGTGAGAAGATTTTATAGCAATTTCTAATATGGCACAAGAAGCAGGTAACTGAACCAGATTTTCCTTTCCTGCTTTCATCTCTTCCTCTATAACGCACATCCACACATGCCATGCACATTTATACCTGCCTTTTCTCAGACTGACCCCTCTGCCTAGAATGCTGTTATTTATTCCATCTGAAAAACTTTTACTAATCTGATTCTTTAAAGATAAGTTCACATTTCTCTCATTCTGTAAGTCTTCCCTGACAGTGCTGTGAAGTAAATGCCAATAGATTCCTGAAGTTAAACATAAAGTGTTTAAACTTTAATCAGAAATGATTTTTTTTTACTGTGTGGTTTTTCCGAGTATTTCCAGACAGCTTCACTTTTCTTTCATACATGTATCCTCTAGTTTCTACATATATGCATATATTTTTGGTATAACTGTCCATCAAAGTCACAATAAATGTAATTCACAGCCTCCATGAATACCTGTTAACTTAAACAAAAGTAAAGAAATATATATAGCTAAGGTCAAATTTGGTTAAGATGAAATAAACACAAACCACCCTGCATGTCCCATTGAATACAGCTGAAAAAAACCTGGGGAGAATGCATGGAGGAGTTATTTGAAGACTCTAAAAGGTAAATCATACAAAGAAGACTGAGGAAGAAGACATGACAAGAATTCAAAATACTATTTAATCACTTTCCTACTCCCTGGCTTGGATTCAAGGCAGCCTAAACCTAGAAGTAGACACTGGGGCATAGCAGAAAAAACTCTATGGAAAGCTCTCTAGTTTAGGCTCAAGGAGTAGGAAAGGACTCAAAGAAGAGGAAAACCATCTTTTCCCCTGGATTCTCTTGTGTCCCAGCCCCTATATCATCCCAAGGTAGCAGTGGAGATCATGATGATGGCAAGAATGGAAAGGTACCCAAAACTCCAAAGAAGGGGAAACTTTTTGTCCAGAAGAGCTGTGGCTCCGGGAGGATGGTACAAACTTCCATCAAGTTCTTTCTCCCTAACTTCTTGCAGCCCTTCTTCCTGCAGGCATAGTGGGAAGTATGTGGTAAAATATGGCCAAGAAGTCCCAGAATTTTGGATAAAGAACTGGAAAGGGAAGTCTCAGGGAACTGAAAGTACCCGGGAGATCACAGAAATGGAGCAGTACAGGAAACTAACCATATAAAGCTGCTTGTGAACTTCCCATGTGTGGATCTGACCATAGGCTTTGAGAACTAAAGTAAGGATAAGACCGTTAGTCATGTCCCAGAATAGCCACTGTATGGCACAAAGATCCAAAAAGCATTGCAAATGCTTTGAAAACCGAATTGATATTGGAACCCATAGAAAATTGTTTGGAACTTATAGCCTGATACAACTGGATAAGTTGCCTGCTAAACCCAAAATATCAAAATTCTCCACAGGATTTAAAGAAGACCAAGAGTCTCATAAGATGATATTCAAAATGTCTAGGATACAATCCAAAATTACCTGGCATATGAAGAACCAGGAAAATCTCAAATTCTAAGATGGCAATACTGAAAAAGACACAGATGTTGAAAATATCAAAGACTTTAATCAGCTACTATGAAAGTACTCCAAGAGCTGAGGATGAACACTTGAAAATAATGGAAAGACAAAAAGTCTAGGCAAATTCTTATCAGCAAACATAAGATATAAATAAGAACCCAAAGGAAATTTTAGAACTAAAAATACAGTAACAAATTTCTTTACAAAAATCACCAGATGGACTCTACAGCAAAATGGGGGTGAAAGAGGAAAGATCAGTGAATTTGATGGTACATAAATGGAAATTACCCAATTTGGACAACAAAGTGAAAACATTAAAAAAAAAAAATGAGTCCCAGAGATGTGTGGGACAATAATGAAACATCTAACATTTGGTCATTGGAGTTCCAGAAGGAGAAAAAAAAGAGTATGGTGTGAAAAAAATATATCACGAAGTAGCAACTAAAAACTTTCCAAATTTAATAAAAAACACACCAATAGATTAAAAAAGTTAACTGAATTTCCAAGCCTAGACCATTAATCAAACTCTGAAAACTAAAGATAAAAAAAAATTCTGAAAAGAGACAGAGAAAATCATACACAACTATATGGGAAGAATAATTTAAAAGAAGGCAGATTTATCATTAGAAATAAAGGGCTTCATAAGGAAAAAGAACATTTTTTAACAAGTGCTAAATGATAAAAACCTGTCAACCCAAAATTCTGTATCCAGGGAACATATACTTTTGAAACAAAGGTAAAATAAAGATATTCTCAGATGTAGGAAAGTGAATAGAGTGCACAGCCGGCAAACCTGATATAAAAGAACTGCTAAGGAAGACCTTCAGAAAGAAGGGTAAATGATATTAGAGAAAAATTTGAAATGTCATGAAAAAAAGAAATTATGTAGTATATATGACAACTACAATATAAAGGAGAGAAGGTAATGGGACCCATATGGATGTAAAGTTTGTACATTTTACTTGAAGTGGTGAAATACTTATTCTAAGTAAACTGTGAAAAGTATGTAAATTCTCATCTACAGAGCAACTACTAAAAATTCTATACAAAAAGATATAGTAAAAATGAAATAAACAAATGAAAATACAATACTAAAACATATTCAAATGATCCAAAAGAAGGCATGAAGGAGAAACAGAAGGACAAGAGGGAACAAACACAAAGCAAATAATACAATCGTAAACCTATATCCAACCATCAAAACTTACATTACATGTAAATGGTCTGAACGAAGCAATATAAGGGGATACAGATTGTTAGAAGAGATTTAAAAAAAAACCAAGCCCCATTTATAGTACTCTAACAAAAAAAATTATTTCAAACACAATGTTATAGATAGGTTAAAAGTAAAAAAGGAAAAAGGAAAAAGGAAAAAGATATACTATGTAAAGACTAATCAAAAGAAAGCTAGAGTAACTATTTTATATCAGACAAAGTAGACTCTAGAGCTAAGAAAATTACCAGAAATATAGAGAAACATTATATAGTAAGAGGGTCAATTCACCAAGAAGCCATAACAATCTATAAAAGAGTATGCATCTAACAACTGAGCTTCAAAATATGTAACCAACAGAACAGAAGTAGAGAAGAAAAATGCATGCGTACAGTGGGAGAATTCAATGCCCTTCTCACATTAACTGACAGGACAAGTTGACAGAAAATCACAAGGATATACACAAACTGATATTTGTATAACATTGCATCCAACAATAGAGGACTACACATTTTATTTATTTATGTATGTATTTATTTATTTATTTAATTTATTTTTTTGACTTTTATTATTTTTTAAAGTTTATTTATTTTGAGACAGAGAGAAGGGCAATGAGGAGAGAGAGAATCCCAAGCAGGCTTTGCACTATCAGCGCAGAGCTCCATATGGGGCTTGAACTCACAAACGATGAGATCATGACCTGAGCAGAAGAGCTGGATGCTTAACTAACTGAACCACCCAGGTGTCCCTACACATTCTTTTTTTTTTTTTTTTTTTTTCCAACGTTTATTTTATTTTTGGGACAGAGAGAGAGCATGAACGGGGGAGGGGCAGAGAGAGAGGGAGACACAGAATCGGAAGCAGGCTCCAGGCTCTGAGCCATCAGCCCAGAGCCTGACGCGGGGCTCGAACTCACGGACCGCGAGATCGTGACCTGGCTGAAGTCGGATGCTTAACCGACTGCGCCACCCAGGCGCCCCTACACATTCTTTTTAAATGCACATAAAACACTCATGAAAACTGATCATATTTAAGATCGTATAACAAAAAACTTAAAAAAAATAAAATCATACGAAGTATGTTCTCTGACCAAAATAAATTCAATAGCTATTAATAGCAGAAAGATGAGAAAATCTCCAAACCCTGTGAGAACTGAGTACCGTGTTTCTAAAGAATCCATAGCTCAAACAGAAAATGAAAAACAACACATCACAATTTGTGGGATGTACGTAAAGCAGTGCTTAAGGGGCAATTTATAGTATTAAATGCTTATAAAAAAGTTCTCAAATCAAAATTCTAAACTTCTGTGTTAAAAAATGGAAAAAGGAGCAAAGTAAGTCCAGAGCAAGCAGAGTGAAGGAATAAAGAGCAGAAATCAATAAAATTAAAGACAAAAAAAAAAAAAAATAGAGAAAAACAATGAAAAAGAAAGCTAGTTCTTTGAAAAGATCAATAAAATGGATAAACCATTAGTATGAGTGGCAAATAGAGGGAAGCCACAAACTACTAAAAACAGGAATGAAAAGGGAGTATCGTTATAGAGCTAGAAGAGATTCAAAAGATAGTAAGGGAATACTCTGAGTTCAAGGAGTAAACATTACAACATTTTGACTCGTAAATAAGAGCTTATTCTTTTTATTTTTTAAAAGTGAAAGATTAAATTGCTATGGATCTCAATATAAGAATGTCAAAATGTCAATATTTTTAATATGCCAGAAGTTAGAGTGTGTGCAACTACTTACATTTAAAATAAAAAAATTTTATGTCCATTAAGATACTCGTAAGGCAGTACATAGTCACTTAATTAATTAATTAAGTTACAGAGAGAGAGTGAGCAGAGGAGAGGGTCAAAGGGAGAGTCTTAAGCAGGCTCCACGCTCATCACAGAGCCCAATGTGGGGCTTGATCCTGCAACCTTGGGATCATGACCTTGAGCCTAGATCGAGTCAGATGCTCAACTAACTTAGCCACCCAGGCGCTCCCATAATCATTTTACATAATATAATACAAATTTGGAGGATAATAGTGCCTCTTAGGGTAGCTGTAAGGATTAGTATGTGCTTAGTATTGTACCTGGCACACTGTAAGTTATATTTAATTGTTAGCTATTTTCCTTATTAATACAGTCCTGTAAAGTAAACATCTCTACACAAATAAACTTGAAAACTTTGAAATACCAATTCCTCAAAAAACTAGAAACTATTACAACTTATCCAAGATAAAAAGTTAATGTGAATATTCCTATAACTGCTTCAAAAGTCAAATTTGTAGTTTAAAACCTTCCCCCAAAACAAAACAAAACAAAACAAAACTCTGGGCCCTGGTGGTTTCCATTGTAAATTCTAGCAGACATTTACAGAAAAACTACAACTAATTTTAAACAACCTTTTCAAGAAAATAAAAAAAAAAAGGAACACTTTTCAATTCAGTTTATGAGGCTAGCATTTCCCTATACCAAAACCATATAAAAATAGTATAAAAAATAGAGAAAACTATAAACCAATATCCCTCTTGCACACTGACTTAAAAGTTTTCAACAAAGTATTACCAAGTCAAATTGAGCAACATGTTAAAAGCAAATGACTAAGTGGGGCTTTCCAGGGAATCCAAGGCTGGTTGAATATTTGAAAATCTATTAATGCATTCAGTGTTATTAACAGACTAAAGAAGCAAAACCACATGATCACATCAACTGACAGAAAAACCATTTGAAAAAATTCAACATCTATTCATGATGAAAACTCTCAGCCAACTAGGAATAGAAACTTACCCAATTTGATAAAAGGTATCTATAACAAACCAAATGCTAACAATATACTTAAAGGTAAAAGACAATATTTTCCCTCTAACATTGGGAAAAAGGAAGATGTCTACTTTTACCACCCCTGACATCTTGTAATACGTCAATAAACAGGGATAAAGGTATACAGATTAGAAAGGAAGAAATAAAACTGTCCCTATATTTGAGAAGATTGTCTACATAGAAATCTGAGGGAATCTACAAAAAAATCTGAGAATTAGCGAGTTCATAAGATATAAGGTCAACACACAAAACTCAATAATATTGCTTGCTATATAAGTGAATTTATATAAACTGAATTAAAACAAAAATATTCACAATAGTTTCTCCCTTTAGAGAAGAAACACATGGTTATAAATCTCATAAAACATGTATACAATCTGTGTGTTTGAAACTACGAAGACACCGATGTGAGAAATCAAAGAGCTATGCAGCATAAAAAAATTAACATACAAAAATCAGTTGCAATTCTATATACTAACAATGAACTATCTGAAAGAGAAATAAAACAATCTCATTTACAAGAGCATCAAAAAGAATAAAATGCTTAGAAGTAAATTTAACCAAGGGGTGAAAGATCTATACACTGAAAACTATAAGATACTGATGAAGGAAACTGAATGTGATACAAATAAATGGAAAGATATTCTGTGTTCATGAACTGGAACAATTAATATTGTTAAAATGTCCATACTACCCAGAGCCATCTATAGAGTCAATGAAATCCCTATGAACATTCCAATGACTTTTTTTTTTTAACAGGAATAGGAAAAAACAATCTTAAAAGGCCCTGTATAGCTAAAGCAATCTTGAGAAAAAAGAACGAAGCTGGAGGCATCACACGTCCTGATTTCAAACTACACTGCAAAGCTATAGTAATCAAAACAGTATGGCACTTGCATAAAAACAGATGTATAGATTAATGGAAAAACTGAACTAATAGAAATAGAGAGGAGATTGGTGTTTCCAGGAGTTGGGGAAGTGGGAGAAGTCAGAGATGGCGGTCAAAGGGTACAAGTTCCAATGATGAGATGAGTAAGTTCTGGGAACCTAATGTATAGCATGGTGAATGTATTTAACAATACTGCATTGTATGCTGAAATTTCTAAAAGTCCATCTTAAATGTTCTCACCACATACCAAAAACTGGCAACTGTATGAAGTAATGTGTTAATTAACTTTACTGTAGTAATAATTTCATAATACAAAAGTATATCAAATAATCACATTGTACATCTTACACTTATACAATATTAAATGTCCAATATATCTCAATGGAGCTGGGGAAAAATAGATTTTCTCACAAGTCCCCACCCCCAACCCACAGAAAAGATCTAAAAAAATGGAGAGATATACCACATTCATTCACTGGAACACTCCTTAACATAATAAAGATGTTAGTTCTCCCCAAATTGATCTATAGATTTAACACATTTTAAACCAAAATCCCAGCAGGAGGTATACAACACAGATAAGATTACTCTAAAATCCACATGAAAAGCCAAAGGAACTTTAATAGTGAAAACAATTAAAAAAAATTAAAGTTGGAGGAACATTATCTAATTCTAAGACTTATTACAAAATTATAGTAATCAAGATGCTGTGATACTGGCAAAGGAATAGACACACAGATCGACAGAACAGAATAGTCCAGAAACAGACTCTCACAAATACTGACAGAAATTAATTAATTTATTTATAATTAATATAATTAATTATATTATATATAATATATATAATATATATAATATATATAATATATATAATATATATAATATAATATATAATATAATATATATATTAATTATTATAATAATTAATTAATTTCTGTCAGTATTAACAAATACTGACAGAAATTAATTAATTTCTGACAAAGGTACAAAGGCAGCTCCATAGAGAAGGGACAGTCTTTTTAACAGCATTGGAACAACTGGTCATCCAAAAAAATGAACCTCACCTCAACCTTGTATCTTACAAAGATTTTAAATCAAAATGGATCATAAATCTAATAAAAAAGTAAAGCATTCAAAGGAGAAAATTCTGGTGATATGGGGTTAAACAAAGAGTTCTTGGACATGACACCAAGAACATGATCCATTTAAAAGGTAAATATGATAAAACTGACCTCATCAAAGTCTAAAACTTTTGCTCTGTGAAAGCTTAGGAACGGAAAATAAAGAGACAAGTTACAGACTAGGAGAATATCTACTACAATTACAATGAACACTCAAAACTTATAAAATAACCTGATTAGAAAATGCACAAAAGACATGAACAGACACCACCCGGAAGAGGCTGTACAGATGGCAAATAAGCACATGAAAAGATGTTCAGCTTCAATAGCCATTAGAGAAATGAAATGAAAACAACACCTAGTATAAAAACACATCTATTAGAATAGCTGAAGTGAGAAATAACTGATAAAATCAAATAGTGGCGAGGCTGTGCAGAAATTGGATCTCTCATACAGTACTGATGGGTCAGAACAGCCACTCTGGAAAAACAGTTTGGCATTAAAAAACAAAAACAAAAACAAAAACATTAAACACACATTTAATGTATGACTCAACAATACTACTTCTAGATTACTTACTCAAGAGAACCAAAAACCATGTTCATAATTAACCACATACACACTAATGTATATAGTAGCTGTATTAGTAATCTCCATAAACTGTAAATAATCCAAATGTCCTTCAGGGGGTGAATGGATAAATAAATTGGTACATCCATACAATGGAATACTACTCATTGATAGAGTCAAGCTACTGATCCATGGGACAACTTCAACAAATCTTAAAGGCATGCTGTGTGAAAGAAGCCAGATACAATATATTTCATACTATATGATTTCATCTGTATGACATTCTCAAATAGGCAAACCTACAGTGACAGAGAACAGATCATGGTTACCAGGGTTTGTGGTGAGAGGGAGGTGTGACTAAAAACAAGTAGCATGGAGAAGTTCTCTTGGGATGAAACTGTTTTGTGGAGTCTTTGATCCCATAACCAAAGAAATTGGATTTTGCCAACGCCCAAATAAACAAGGAAATGAATCTTCTCTTAGAATCTCTAGAAAGATATGTAGCCCTGTCAACACTTAGATTTTAGCCTAGTGAGATCTGTGATGGACTTATGACCTACAGGGCTGTGTGATAAATTTGTGTCATTTAAGCCCTTAAGTGTTGTGGTAATTTGTTATGATAGCAATAATCAAGTGGTTAAATAATTTTAGACCAAGGAGAAGAATGAGGATAACAACTATTTGTTGACTATCAAAGAAGACTGCTATGTAGAGTTCAATACTGTTTCCTTTTTTTCTCTTTCAGTTTTATTAGATACTATGAATCTGAAAAACACTAATCCTGTTAGTAATTATGGCATCCTAGCCTTGCTGGTGGCTGTGGGAAATTCAAAAGGAATACACGACCTGGTATTCTTATGTTAAGATGTTTACAATCCAGAGAGATATGTGACTTGCCCATGAAAATAAGAGATTTGAGGTTTTCAACTTTAAAATATAAAAATTAAATATGAAATATAAAAATAGAAATTTAATTTTAAAATTACAAAATATAAAAATATTTTTTATTTTAAAATAAGATTTAAATTTTCAGGTCAATTAGAAAAGGGAGCATGAGATAGAAGAGTTCAGTGTTAACAGAAGCACCACAAAAGGAAAGATCTATATGGATGTACACTGATACAATGAAAAAATTCTCTCCCTATTGCTCTTTATATGTATTTCACGTATGGATGTTAGATTCGGTGTGTGTATAATGTATACACACACACACACACACATACACGTGTGTGTGTGTGTGCGTGTATATATTATATTTACAGATTCTATTGAATCTGTAAATAAAACAATAGCATGCTTTGGAGTCAAAGAGACCTAGTTTTAACCTTGGCTTTCCATATTTAATATGTCATCTTGGCAGATATTTAATATTGCTGAGCCTCAGTTTCCTTATCTACAAAATGGAGCTAATCTTACAGAATTGTTGTAAGAATGAAAAGAAATAATGTATGGGAAAGCAGTTGGCACTAGGTACACCCACTCAGTGTTATTTTACTTAGCCAATATGTATGAGTTGGAATTGCAACTGAATGCTCATTTTCTGTGTCAGCCTTGTCAGTCCCACAGTTTTTCCAAAAAGAGGCACGTCTCTCAAAACCTAAACTAGATCTGAAAACTCCCAAGGAAAGGCAAAATTAGCCTGATTTATCTTTGTCCCCAAAGTTCAAGGTATTGGGACCAGCTTTGAAATGGTGGGAAGGTAAGCTGGCACCCTGCAGTGTGGAGAAGACCAAGAGGGGTATGAAGACCTTGCCTGAGTCTTTTAGGGAGTAGCTTCAGGCATTCTACTAGACAGGCTAAGGAATGGGACAAAGGCCAGGGAATGAGCCAAAGATCTGACAGCAGATGCACTTCATAAACTGAATTATCATATTTAAATAGTCTTCCTTTTGTTCTATTATTATTTATAAAGACAAATATTTTTGAAAATAACTTTTTTTTTTTAAAGATATACTAAGGAAACCCAAGAAAAGGGGGTTTTACTTCCTTTTATTCAGGATTTAAAAAATCTTTTTAAATTTAAAATAGTTTTAGACTGGGGCGCCTGGGTGGCTCAGTCGGTAAAGTGTCTGACTTCGGCTCAGGTCATGATGTCGCGGTTTGTGAGTTCTTGCCCTGTGCTGGGCTCTGTGCAGACAGCTCAGAGCCTGGAGCCTGCTTCAGATTCTGTGTCTCCCCTCTCTCTGCCCCTCCCATGCTCATGCTCTGTCTCTCTCAGTCTCTCGATAGTAAATAAATGTTAAAAAAAATAAAATAGTTTTAGACTTACAGAATAGTTGTATAACGAGCACAGACTTCCAGTATACCCTTCAAACAGCTTCCCTAAGGGAGAACATCTTACATAATCACAGGTCTACTATGGAAACCATTATATTAATGTTAATACAAAACCATTAAGTAACATACAGGCCTTATTTGACTTCTGCCAGTTTTCCCACTAATACCCTTTTTCTTTTCTAGTTCAGAAACGAATTCTGGACCCACAGTGCATTTAGTTGTCAGGTCTCCATAGTCTCCTCCAAAATTTACAGTCCAATCAAGTGTCTGGCAAGTTGCTTTAGTCTTTGCTTTTTCATTACCTTAACATTATTGAAGAGTACTGATCACTTATTTTGTAGAGTGCCCCTCAATTTGATTTCCCTGATGCTTTCCAATGATTTGATGAGGAAATACTTTTGAGCAGGAATACCACTTAAGTGATAGGCCTTTGTTAATATATCTTACAGGGGTATATAATGTCACTATCTCTTATTTCTATTAACCTTAATCACCTGGTTAAGAAGGTGTCTGTCAGGTTTCTTTATGCTAGTTATTATGTTTTTAAGATTAATAATTATCTGGTGAGGAAAAACTTTGATATTATGCAAATATCCTTTTGTTCCACATACTTTCATCCATTAATTTTAGCATTGATTGATGTTTCTTGCCTGCAACAATTATACTATGGAGTTTGCTTACAGCAATTTTCCATTTCCCTAATTACTTCTTAATTTATAACTGAAACTCTACTATAAGGAAGAACTTTCCATTCTCCCCCATGTATGTATTTAAGTATTTATATCAGTACAGATGCATGGATATTTATTTTATTCTACAGATTATTTATAATCCAATACTATCATTTATTTATTATGCTGCTAAAATTGTTCCAGATTTGGCCAATGGGAGTTCTTTCAAGTTGGCTCTTATGCCCTTTTGACAGGATGCTTTTTAAAAAATACTTTCTTGCTTGTTGTTCCAGGCTTAGCTTATATTTACCCTACCTCAGTTCTAGAATCAGCCATTTATGCAAAGAGTCTTAGTACCTTTTTCTTTTAATGTTTACTTATTTTTTGAGACAGAGAGGTAGAGAGAGAGAGAGAGTGCAAGGATGCGTGCATGAGTGGGGGAGGGGCAGAGAGAGAGGGAGACACAGAATCCAAAGTAGGCTCCAGACTCTGAGCTGTCAGCACAGAGTCTGACGTGGGGCTTGAACCCATGAACCATGAGATCATGACCTGCACCGAAGTCAGATGGTTAACTGACTGAGCCAACGAGGCGCCCCAGCCTTGGTACCTTTTATTGAAGAATGTTATTTGAATCCTAGACCTGGGTCCTAGGTATGCTCATTGCTACCAGGTATCTTGTTTCCTGAATTCTCAGCAGACAGAGCTAGGAAATATATGTATGTATATACTTTATATGTATGTAATACTTTCATATATCCCATGTATATTTTTGTATCTACCTATCTTTATATATACAGTAAAACCTTGGATTGCGAGTTACTTGTTCTGCAAGTGTTCTGCAAGATGAACAAACATTTCTAATAAATTTTAACTTGATAAACAAGTGATGTCTTGCAACACCAGTAGTATGTGACACCGAACGTCACATGATCACAACTCATCATGGTCCTCTCTCTGCGGGATTGTGGGTGATCGTCTCCCATGCTCAGATGTTTGGTCGCAGGCCGTGGTGTTTGGCAGAAATCAATGATTTTTCGGAACATTGGAAAGGTGCCCACAACTGACACTAGTGTATTTTTTGTCACTTCAAAGCACCTATAGACAGTTCTTTGCTTTTCCATACAAGAGTAAGCTCAGGAATGCTTCACTTCATTCTAGGTCAGGCTGCCTGCAGATATAGACCCTTTCACTTTGCTGCCGTATTGCCAGTTACATTAAATACAGTATAGGACAAGAGTTTATTAATACTGTACCATAGTCAACATCCGTGCGAGCGTATACAATGGCTCCCATGCAGAAAAAGATTCCACTGAGTCAATAGAGAACAGTGATTCTGTTAGTGATAGTAAAAGTTGTCCTATACAATAACCCTCCTCTCTCATCTCACTCACACTAGCCATGAAGGTTTTCAAAGGTAAGTGTGGGTTAATTTGTTTATTTTTCTTTATGTATTTCTTTATTATTTTGTATTGTATTACAGTATAGTAATCATCTTTATATGAATATTTTTGGGTTGTAGAATAAATTATCTGAGTTTCCATTAATTCTTATGGGGAAATTTACTTTGATACACAGTGCTTTGGATTACAAACATGTTTCTGGAACGAATTATGCTCATAAACCAAGATCTTACTGCGTTAAGTTCATACTGACACATCTGATCCCAACAGAAAACCATAGGATTTATTCTAGCCTTCTCACTTTTCTTGATTTGTAACTTCTTTCTCTGATAGTAAGAAATCTGGGGCTCATTACCCTGAATATATTTACTTATTTGTTCAATTAGAGCATATACAAAAGTAGTTTCAGAATAAACCATAGCTTTGTAAGAAACAAATTTATTAACTAGAGGGAAAATGGGGTGGGACAGTAGGCTTGGGGGAGTACAGCTTACACATGTAACCATGAAAATGCTTCCCATACACAAACACAAAAATAATTTATATACTACGCAGACAAGGACAACGGAAAAATGAAATACAAACAATGACAAACAGAACTAACTGCACTAGAAATGAATTATATAACACACTGAAGGGGGTGGGAAAGACAAGAAATAGCCTACGAAACTTTGGAAAAACAACATGTTGAATATATACTATAAGGCTAATGGCAAAAAGAACTGTGTACAACACTGTAATTTAGGTAAGCAAATTTGTTTGGGATTTTAAAGAGAAGAGAGTGTACAAATGAGGTTCAGCATTGTAGGAAAAGTCCAAATTCCTTCCTTAGTGTCATCTCTTAATAGTTGGACATTTAGAGGTAATTAGATATTAGAGGTGCATATTTAGTACAAATGAAATTGGATTCTCTTACAAACACAGCGAAAGAAATACCTCTGTGTTCATCTGGGCTGGTCTTTTCATATCATAGATGCAAAAGTGGAACTCAAGAGACACAGTAGTGTGATGAAGAGTAGGAACCATGTGCTGAGCTTTTTCTATATCTCACAGTACCTTTGGTCGAAAAAGGTTCTGAAGAGGAGGTTAAACTGAGTCTTGAGAGAGAAGTATAACATGGTTCAATGCTAAATTATATAGTAATTGATGTATTCTTTGCATAGATTACTTACAGTGTTGTGTTATAACCTATGTATGCCAAGGAAAGCCTTTTTGCTATGGGTAACATCAAAATTTTAAATATTTTTATTACAAGGAAGTTTTCATTGCTTGGCATTTTTGTAAACACGTAAATTTCTATAGAGTTTAAGAAACTTCAAGTCAGAAAAATGTTTAGGTCACTGTTGCTTGGGATCATTCTTTCAGATCACCAATTAAAAAACTAAGGAATGACTAACATACTAAACAATATTTTATATTATCAGATTAGTTTTATATACTTTTGAAAAACTAAAATTATGAGAGGACTATAAAACAGGTGTCTCAAAAATTAGAGTATATATATTTAAAAATGTTTAACTGACAGAAGCATGACAGTTTTGGGCTGCACCACAAGAAGCTCTTATGAGATGAGTGTAGATATGTTGGAGCACTGCCAAGTTATACTATCTTCCCTGCACACACAATTTAAAGTTGATTGTCTTGCAAGACAACAGGACTTAATTAGCCTAGCTTTATTTTTGAAAGTAAACATGTCCTAGTTTATTTAATATCTACAATAAAAATAGTGCTTCTTCAATATGATCCTAACTCGAGATTTCATTCACAGCTAAGAATAGCTTTTTAAAGGTACTTCTTACATAATTAACATGTTAATGGCATATTGTATTTTCAAATATACTTTAGATTGTTGATTTACACTATGCCACAGATGTGTGAATATCAGTTTCATGTGCTGGTCTCTAGCATGGCTAAATGTCACTGACCACTTTCTTCTCTATTATTTCTCCCTTTCCATAAAGGTCTTTAAAATAACTCACTGGAGGGGCGCCTGGGTGGCGCAGTCGGTTAAGCGTCCGACTTCAGCCAGGTCACGATCTCGCGGTCCGTGAGTTCGAGCCCCGCGTCGGGCTCTGGGCTGATGGCTCAGAGCCTGGAGCCTGTTTCCGATTCTGTGTCTCCCTCTCTCTCTGCCCCTCCCCCGTTCATGCTCTGTCTCTCTCTGTCCCAAAAATAAATAAACGTTGAAAAAAAAAATTTAAAATAACTCACTGGTATAAATGGTGTGGATTTCATTAGTTAAGTGACAGTGAATGGCCTTTGCTTCACTATTTCTTGGTCACCCTCGAGTAACTAGAAAGGAAACACTTCATTGAGGAACTTGCCTTCCAAAAACCTAAGTTGTAGCTACTCTATTCTGTAAGCAAAAAACACTGCTGGTCTCTTTTTTCAGCACCAGGAAACTTTACATATTGATGTCTTCTTAAAGTTCTTAATAGTGATATGATCAAAACACCCTACCTTTTCCCCTTGTTTTTGTTTAGTTTTCACATGGGGTACTAGTTTATTAATGGAATGCTAAAGAAAGAACACAAGAAGAGAGAGCAGTGCAGACAGGTCTCATGAAAGAAAAGAACCTGAAAGCAACTGAAACAGTAGGGCTCTATCTACCACACAGGCTGACTGCCCTTTAGAGTAAGCTCCTCTCTTAGTACCTCAAGTTTTCTCTTTCTGCTTCAGGAGCAGGTTGGTTTTGTCAACCATGTACAATTTGATAGACTAATTTTTCAAAATCAGCCATGGGGAGCATCTTGCAGAGCTCATAAAACAATTCAAGGGTAGAGAAGTTCTTTGGATCTGAAGCCCCACTGTATAAACTTTCAGTTGAATGCATGACTAAGGCATAAATGCATGACTTAATGGTAACCAATTAAATGAACTATTAAGAGTTACTAACTTCGATATTCATTAATTTAATTTACTGAGGATTTTGGATCAGTATTCTAGCAAGAAGTCTTGGTTGCATCACTGGGCAGTGTTGCAGAGCTGTTGTCCACATGTTCACAAAGACATTTTAAACTCTCACAATGGGAAACGGTACTTTAACTGACAGAATGCCAGAATTATCTTGATTTGTGATTTTCAGTGGGCTGATAACAATTTTTTACTTTGGTTAAAATTGTTTATCAAAGGAACAATTTCGTGTTTACTGATTTGCTCTATTTGGAGATGTAAGATTGCTCTGAAGACGGTAGGACACATATAAACTTTTCATTTTTTCAAATTAGGTGAGATAAAACCTAAAATTAGCACTTACATAGGTTTAGAAGTGTAGTGTATTTATGAAAGAAATGTATCTTCAACTGGAGTATTTCTTTTCTTTATAGGAGTTTTAAGTAGTTTTCAGTGTGAGAATATTCTCTTTAAAATAATGCATGTTGAACAATAATGCTCATATGAAAATAGTTATGTTCAGGTAAGAATTAATGTATAATTTTAAATATCCCATGACTTGGGTATCAACTTTACCACAAAATTTGGTTATATATAACTTTTTATGTAGGTTGCATATAAAACAAATTATAATTATTATGTAAATTATAAGTATTAATATTTACTACATGTTTCATTATTTATACCTATACTTACAATCTATTTTGTTTCATCATCATACATAATTAAGAAAGCCCTAGGAGCAAATTATATAGGAGCAAATGTATATACCCACATTTTTACCCTTTTCCATGTTCTTATTTCCTTCCTGATATTCCAAGATTCCTTTCTTTACCATTTCCTTTCTGTTTAAAGAGCTTCTCTTAACCATTCATTTAGGGTAGATTTGCTGGTGACAAATTCTCCTTGTGTTCCTTCATTTAAAAATATCCTCATCTCTTCTCCATTTTTGAGGGATATTTTCTCTGGATATAGAGGTCTAGGTTGACAATTCTTTTCTTTCAGCATTTGAAGTATCCCATTTCTGCCTGGCTTTCATAGTTTCTTATCAGAAACTGTTGTCATTCAAATCACTTTTCCTCTATAGATAAAGGTATCCCTTCTCTCTCTGCTTTCAAGATTTTTTCTTTGTGTTTAGCTTTTAGGAGTTTGACTATGATGTGTCTTGGCATGAATTTCTTTGGATTTATCCTGTTTTGGGGTGTAGGTTGATGTCATTTGCCTAATTTTGGAAATCCCAGCTATTAATTCTTTGAATACTTTTTCAGCCCCATTCTCATTCTTTTCTCCTGGAATTCTGATGACATAAACTTATATCTAAACAGGTTGCTCAGATTCTGTCCTGTTTTTCCAGCCTATTTTCTTTCTTTTGTTCATATTAGGTAAATTCGATCTCCAACTTCACTGATTCTTTCCTCTGTCCTCCATACTGCTGAGTCTGCAAACAGAATTTAAAATTTTTATTTATTATATTTTTCAGTTCTAACTAAATTACCTATTTGGTATTTCTTTATGTTTTCCATTTCAACAAATAGACTGTATTACTGTACCTTTCTCCATGTTTCTTAAGTACAGTGACACATTAGTTTTAGGTACACAAATGATTTTTGATACCTATGATCATCACATTGAGAAATGACCACAACATTAAGTCTAATTACCATGTGTCATCACGCAAATTTGTAACTTTTTTCTTTTGGTAAGAACATTTAGATTTACTTCCTTAGCAACTTCCATATTTATAATACATCATTGACTATAGTTCCCATGTTGTATCTTATATCCCTATGACTTACTTACTTTATAACTGCAAGTCTGTACCCTCTTGATCTCTTTTACCAATTATGACACCCCCATTGTTCTCCCCTCTAGAAACCACCAAACTTTTCTTATATCTGTGAGTTTTGTTTGTTCATTTTGTTTTTTAGATTCCAGATGTAAGTGAAATCATATGGTGTTTGTCTTTCTTGGTCTGACTTATTTCACTTAGCATAATACTCTGATGGTTCATCCATGTTGTCACAAATGGCAAGATGTCATTCTTTTTTTTTTTTATAGTTGGGTAGTATTTTATTGCATATAGATACACCACATCATCTTTATCGATTGTTTCAGTATCTTTACTATTGTAAATAATGCTGCAATGAATCTTTTCAAATTAGTGTTTTCCTTTTTTTCAGATAAATATCCAGAAGTGGAATTACTGGATTTTATGGTAATTCTATTTTTAAGTTTCTGAGGAACCTCCATACTGTTTTCCATAGTGGCTGCACCAAATTACATTCTCACCAATGACTCCCTTTTCTTCACATCCTTCACAAACATTTTTTGTCTTTTTGATAACAGTTATTTTTACAGGTATATAAAGTGATATTTTATTGTGGTTTTGATTTGCATTTCCATGATGTTTAGTACTGTTGAGCATCTTTTCATGTGCCTATTGGCCCACCTTGAGATCCTCTGCCCATTTTTAATTGGACTGCTTTTTTGTTATTGCTACTGAGTTGTAGGAGTTCTTCATATACTTTGGATATTAACCCCTTATTGAATATATAATTTGCAAGTACCGTATCCCTTTCAGCAGGTTCCTTTTTTATTTTGTTGATGGTTTCCTTCACTGTGTAGAGACTTTTTAGTTTGATATAATCCCACTTGTTCATTTTTGCTTTTGTTGTCACAAAAGTATGTTTCTAGAATCATATCCAAATAGATATTATTGAGACTAACGTCAAGGAGCTTACCACCTAGGTTTCCTTCTAGGAGTTTTATGGTCTCTGGTCTTACATCAAGTCTTCAATCCATTTTGAGTTAATTTTTCTGTCATTTTAAGATAGTGGTCCCGTTCCATTATTTTGTGTGTGCCTGTCAAGTTTTCCCCACAACATTCATTGAAGAGACTATCCTTTCCTCACCGTATAATATTGCCTCTTTTCTTGTAAATTAATTGACCATCTATCTGTGAGTTTATTTCTGGGCTGTCTCTTCTGTCTCACTGATCTATGAGTATGTTTTTCATACCCATACCATACTGTTTTGATCCCTGAAGCTTTGCAGTATAGTTTCAAATCAGGCAGTATGATGCCTCTAGCCTTGTTCTTCTTTTTTCAGGCTATCTGGGATCTTTTGTGGTTTCATAAACATTTTAGGATGGTTTGTTCTATTTCTATGAAAAATTCATTAGAACTTTGACAGGGATTGCACTGAATCTGTATATTGCTTTGGGCCTATAGATATTTTAATGATAATAATTCTTCCAATTCATGAGCACAAAATAGCTTCCCACTTATTATTGTCTTCTTCAATTTCTTTTATTATTAATGTCTTTTAGTTTTCAGTGTGCAAGTCTTTCGCCTCCTTGGTTAAATTTATTCCTAGGTATTTTTTTTGGATGCAATTGCAAAGGGGACTATTTTCTTAATTTCTCTAATAGTTCATTGTTAGTATATAAAAATGCAACAGATTTTTGTATGTTTATTTTGTACCCTGCAACGTTACTGAATTTATTAGTTCTAAAAGTTTTTTGGTTGAATCTTTAGGGTTTTCTATATATAAAATCATGTAGTCTGCAAATAGTGACAGTTACACTTTTTCCTTTCTATTTGGATGCCTTTTATTTCTTTTTCCTGCCTAATTGCTCTGGCTAAGACTTTCAACACTATGTTGAATACAGTGGTGAAAGTGGGCATCCTTGGCTTAATCCTGATCTTAAGGGAAAAGATTTCAGCTTTTTATCACTGAGTGTGATGTTAGCTGTGGGCTCATCATATATAGCCTTCATCATGTTGAAGTATACTCTGTCTACATCCACTTTTTTGAGTTCTTATTATAAATAGGCACTGAATTTTTTCAATTCTTTTTCTGCATTATTGAGATGATCATTGAATTTTTATTCTTCATTTTGTTAATGTGGTATATCACAGTGGTTTGTGAATGTTGAACTATCCTCACAGTCCTGAAATAAATCCCAGTATTTAATGAATTATTGAATTTGGTTTGCTAATATTTTGTTGAGGATTTCTGTATCTACTTTCATCAGGGATATTGGCCTATAATTTTCCTTTTTGGTTGTGTCATCAGGTTTTGGTATCAGGGTAATGCTGGCTTTGTAAAATAAATTTGGAAGCATTCCCCTCTTCCATTTTTTGGAATAATTTGAGAAAGATATAAACCCTTTTTGAATGTTTGGTAGAATTCACCAGTGAAACCATCTGGTCCTGAACTTTTGTTTATTGGGTTTTTTGATTACTAATTGAATCTCCTTGCTAATATTTGGTCTATTTAGGTTTTCTATTTTTTTTTATGATTCAGTCTTAGAAGATTATATGCTTTCCATTTCTCCTAGGTTGTCCAGTTTGTTGTATTTAATTGTTCATGGTATTCTCTTATGATCCTTTGTTGTTCTTTGTGTTAGTTGTAACTTCTTTCTTTTCTGATTTTATTTATTTGAGCCCTCTTTTTTTTCTTGGTGAATCTAGCTAATGGCTTGTTGATTTTGTTAATCTTTTTAAGGAAACAGCTCTTAGTTTCATTGATCTTTTCTACTGTCTTTTGGTCTCTATTTCATTTAGTTCTTCTCTCATCTTCATTTTTTTATTCTGAGACTGTATTTTTTTAGTTGAAGCATGTTCATAATTGTTTGCTGAAACATTTTGATCAAGCCTGCACTCCATGATGATCTGTGTCAAGTAATTTAACACCTTTGTCACCTCAGTATTGGTGTATGTTTACTGTTTTTTCTACTTAAGTTGAAGTTTTTCTGGTTCTGGGTATGACAAATGATTTTTGAATCAAACTTGGACATGTAAGTTATTATATAAGGAGACAAAGATATGCAATATTATTTAAATCTTCTGTTTTAGCAGGTTTCCTGTGAGAAAGAAGGCACTGTCCCATTACTGGGAGGTGTTGAGGTTTTTGTGTGTTGGCTTCTCCAGCACCAGGCTGAGGGATGTATAAGAGGGTACATAAACAAAAAGAAAACCCTGGGAACTCACTGCAGTATTGTTCCTTGGGTCCTTTGGTCCCTAGCATGTCTGTCTTCTTCTATCTACCTTTCAGAATCTTATGTTTTATATGTAATGTTGAGATTTTGGCTGTACTTAATAGAAGGAATAGAAAAAAGTATTATCTACTCCATCTTTCTATAAGAAGTCGCTATAGTTTTTTTTAATTGATAAAGGATTATGTGATTATGTTTTATTTCTTCCTGGATGCCTTATATAGGGCCACAGAAACTTAATCTATATTCATATTTTATATAAGAAATGTTTCTTAAGAAAGAAAAGGATCACACAGATGGAATTTCCAAGTATCTCATATTTTAAAAGCATACAAAGAATATAAAGTATACAGAGAACAGAAAGAATGTCACATAATCAAGGATGAACATATGAGTTTAGACAATGTAAGACCCAAATAGTGTCAAGAAGATAAAAAAATGTGAAAAAAAATTGAAGCTCTCAAAATGCTAAGGAAATCAAGAAGGGGAAGAACTGTTTTGTTGAAGTTGATGGTATAATTAATGAAGATTAAAAATAAAAAAAGGACAGCATCTTAACTCATCCACTCATTTGTAGGAGATTTGTTTAAGGATATAATATGGATTAAGTATTAGTAGTAAAAGACAGAGATCAATGAAATACAGTTCTTGCTCTCAATCATTATTTTAGTGAAACAGAGTGATCAATCACAATGCAATGTGTAAAATCTATGAACAATTTTTGGAAAGCTAATTTTACTATGTCTATGGAGTTCAGGCAATAGAAGGAAAGGAAGAGAAGACAGAAAAGGACAGAAGGAAGAGAAGGTGACAGAAAAGGAAGGTGACAGAGAAGGTGACAGAAAAGGAAGAGAAGGAAATGCCAGGCAGATAAAACAGGATATACAAAGATTCAAAGGAATGAATGAATGTGGACAAAGGGGGTGGTGCAAAATCAAGTTTAGAAAGACAATATGTAGCTGTCATGCAAAAGCATTTAGGCTCAAATCCCAGGGGTAGCCAAGAACTACAAGAATTAGTTGTGATTTTCTCTTCCAGAAAATATAAGTTCATGAAGCAAAAGAGAATCAAAACTCATGATAGATAGGTCATTATACACTTGGTCTCCTGGCTCATATAAAATATTTTTAGAAAATATAAAAGCATTTGAAAATAAATCACTGACCTGGTTATGATCTTTGAGGGAACATGGAAGATTAGGAGAGATGAACAAATGTCACTGAATTTGCACCTTCCACCTCTGATTTCCTTTTGTAAACTATAGATCAGAGATATTTGATTTCTAGCCTACAAATGTTTCCTAGAATAGATTATAAAGGCTGTGTGTGTGTGTGTGTGTGTGTGTGTGTGTGTGTTTTAAAAAAATGATCATGAACATCCAGAATGGGTTCACTGAAAAAAAGTCATATAAACTGGCCTCATCTCCATTTTTGACAGTATTACTAGGAGACATGATATCATATGATATTTATTTTTGAAACCATTGACGGATTAAAAATAACCAAATAAATTTATTCAAAAAGTGGTGATTTATAGAATGGTGACAATAGAAGAAAGTTAGTGCCATGCCACAACGTCTGTTCTTGGCCCTACTCAAACACATTTCTGAATGACAGGAGGGACATGGACATGACAAATGACAGAATCAGAATAAAAAACAGATACAGGGACTGGTTCCAACAAGATTAAGAGTCATAAACGTCTGATAATTAGATCCCCTCCAAACATAACCATCAAATGGAGGAAACCACAGAATCACCTTAAGCTCCTCTTTCCTTCTCAATCCTGATCTAGTCCATCAGTAAGTCCTATAGACTCAAAATATAACCAGAATTTGATACATTCTCACAATCTTTACTCCTACCTTCCTAATTTAAACTGCCAATTTAGATTATGGTGATAACCTCCTTACTGGTCTTCCTTCTCCTACCCTTGCCTTCTATAGTTTATCCTCAATACAGCAGCCAAAGTCATACTTCTAAAATAAAAATAAAATTATACCACTACTCTATTCAAATTCTTCTAATGCCTTCACATTTCAATAAAAATAAAAGTATTCCTAATAGCTTACAAGACCTTTAAATGTTCTGGCATTCCATTAATCTGCTGGCTTCATTTCTACTAATCTCTCCCTCCTTCATTTTGCTCATGAGCCTCCTGGCTCTTTCTTACAGGCCAGGTTAAATGTCACAGTAATGTCTTGAGAAACAGAATGAATTGCTGAATCATTATATTGTACACTTCAAAGTAATATAACATTGTATGTTAATTATATTTGAATAAAAAAAGAAGAAAACAACAAAAAATAAAGTTTATAAATTAGTAGGGAAAAAAAATCAAAGAGATGGCTTGTGGCTATCATTTGCTCACTGATATGAAGTGATGAAAAGGGTATTTTACCATTGTGTTATTCTTGCCAAAATCCCACACCCTCAGTATAATCATGAGAAAAATATCAGACAAACCTAAATTGAGAAACGGGCTACAAACACCTGACCAGTACTCCTTAAGGTCATGAGAAACAGTAAAAGGCTGTTCTCCTGAGACTAAAGAGACATAACTAAATACTAGTTAGGCAGGAGTGGATCCTGAACAACAAGAGGATGTTAATGGAAAAACTAGTGAAATCCAAAAAAATCTTAGCTTAAAAAAACCGTGGAGTCTTCTAACCCATGAATTTATACCTCCATTTATTGAAATATTTGCTAATGCCTCTAATAAGAATTTATAATTTTTTATATGTGGTTTTAACACAACTATTCTCATTTTATAGTTCTTACTGATGTATGAAGAGGACTTTGAATTCAGTATATTGTTGATATCTAAAAATTTATCAAATTCCCTTATTAGTCCTAATAATCTATTTGTATTCCTTTTTTATACACAATTATATCATCTGTAAATAATAAGTTTTGTGTTTTTGCCTTTCTAATCCTTATCTTTATTAATTTATTTTCTGATCTAATTGCACTGGGTAGCAATTCTCATATAAGGCTGATGGAAAATGTGGTGGAAAGTGTGGAAAGAGTGGTGATAGTGGAAATCATTACCTTGTTCTTGACTGCAAAACAAGTTTTCAACATTTTGCCATTAAGTAGAATGTCTGTGATAGATTTTATAGAAATATACTTTATTAGAACAAGGAAGTACCCTCTTTTCCTAGTTTACTAGCTTTTATGATATCCGTTTGTACGTACTAAATTCATACGTACTAACTTTGTTTTCTGTCTGTTGAGAAGAATATTTGTTCTCATTAAGTCTGTTCACTGCGGTATTTTTGAACTGCATCTCACACATTTACATACATATGTATTGTATAACTAATAACTAATATTTTGCTTAATTATTGTGCCTGTATACAACTGAGTGAGTCTGTAATTCTACCTTTTTTTTTTTTTTTTTTTTGTAATTCTACCTTCTTATAATTCATTTTGGTATCACGATTATGGTAGCCTCATTTAAAGAGTTGGGGAATCTTCCCATTTACCCTAGGCTTTGGAAGAGTGGTCTAAAACTGAAATTACTATCCCCTTGAATGTTTAGAAAAACTTACCAGTGATGCCACCTGGGCTAGAGTTTTCTTTGCAGGAGAGAAAAAAAACATATAAATTTTATAATATATACATATATGATATATACATAATATATATCATATATCCAAATACACACACATACACACATATATAAATGATCACACAGAAAATTTTAATCTTTTTTTTTCCTTTTGGTGTATGGTTCTATGAATTTTAACACATGTATAGATTCATGTAACCACCACCAAAATCAGGATACAGAACTGTTCCATCATCCCCCCAAATTCTCTAGTACTATCCCTTTAGAGTCACACTCTCCATGCTCTAGCCCCTAGCACCACTGATTTGTTACCCAACATACAGTTGGTCTTTTTGAAAATGTCAAATAGATGGCATCATTTTTCAAGTCTGTAACCTTTTGAGACTGGCTTCTTTCACTCAGCATAATGACTCAGAGATTCTTCCAAATTGTTGCTTATATTAATAGTTTGTTCCTTTTTTATTGCTAAGTAGTAGACCATTATTATACGGATGTACAATAGTTTCCTTATCCTTCCACCTGCTGAAGGACAAGGGGTTGTTTCCCGTTTTTGGCAGCTTTAAACAGAGCTTCTTTAGGCACCAGTGTACAAGTTTTTGTGTAAACCTGTCTTGATTTCCCTAGGAAAAATACCTAGGAGTGGGACCGTTGGGTCATACAACCCAACGTTGGTTAATTTTATAATAAAGTGCCAAACTGTGTTCCAGAGTGACATACCACTTACAATGAGCAATGTATGACAAGTTTTGGTTGTTCCAGATCTTCACTCCCTCTTTGTGGGAATACCTTTGACCATTATTTCAATTTCTTCAGAGGTTTTATAACACAGTTTTCCAATTGTTCCCCAGCCAGTTTTGGTTAGAATTATTAGTATCTTGCCCATATTTTCAAATTTATTGGCATGCAGTTGTTTGCAATACTCCCTTTTGCCTTGTCAATGTCCTGTTTTTCATTCTTGATTTCGGTTATTTGTATATTCTCTTTTTTTTTCTTGTCAATTTTGTCAAAGGTTTGTTAATAGTTTTCAAAGAACAGAGTTTTGCCTATGCTGACCTTTTGCATTGTAGGTTTGTTTTCAATTTTATATTACTTTCTTGTTTTTACATTTGAAAATATTTTAGCTGTTCTTTTTTCTAAGTTCTTAAAAATAGATGCCTAACCCATTAACTTTTAGCCAGAACCTTTTCTAAAGTATTTACTTAAGGTTCTAAGTTTTCCTCTAAAAATTTTTTATGAGTATTCCATATAGTTGAAAAATATTTTGCAATTACTAAGTACATTGTTTATACACCTTATGTATATTTTCATATCTTCTATATCCTCACTGGTTTTGTGTAATTATTCTATCAATGACCAACTGAGGTGTTAAATCTTCCACAATGTCTATTTCCCTTTCTATATATTTGAGGGCTTATTATTAGGTACAAACACATTTAAAATAATATTTTATTAGGGAATTTAATCTTTATTATTATTTTTTATTTTCAAATTAGTTAACATGCAGTGTAGTCTTGGATTCAGGAGTAGAACCAGTGATTCATCTCTTACACATGACACCCAGTGCTCATCCCGAAGAGTGCCCTCCCTAATGCTGTTCACCCATTTAATCCACTCCACCACCCCCCGATCCCCATCAACCCTCAGTATGTTCTCTGTATTTAAGAGTCTTTTATGGTTTTCCTCTCCTTCTGTTTTTATCTTATTTTTCCTTCCCTTCCCCTATGCTCATCTGTTAAGTGATTTCGCTTAATCTTTCATTATTATAAAGTGATCCTATTATCTATAATAATGCTTTCAAGCATTAAAAGTTGATGTCATCTGAAATTTAGTCACATCCACTTTTTAAAGGATTTTCATAGGAAATACTATGCGTCTATCTATTTTTTCCATATATTTGTAATCTCTGTTCTTACATCTCAGATCTATCAAGGATTTGTTTCCTCATGTCTAAAATACATTCTTTAAAATTTGCCTTAATAAGGGTCTACTGATAACAAATTTTCTGTTTTCAAACTTGTCTGAAATCATTACCTTATTTCACCTCCTTTCATAAAAGAAATCTTTGCTAAGTATAGAATTCAGTATTGGCAGGCATATTTTACTGCCCAGCTTCCGTTGTGGTTACTAGGAATTCAGCTGTCAGCCTAACTGCCACTTTCTTAAATACGATCTGACTTTTTCAAATTACTTTTAAGAGTGTTCTTTTGTCTTACATGTTCTGCAATTTCACCATAATGTGAATAGGGGGTAGGCTTATTTATACTTCTTGAGATTTACTGGTCTTCTTGAGTCTATGGTCTTGTGACTTTCACCAACTCTGAAAAAGTCTCAGCCATTATTTCTTCAAATATTGCTGCTTCCCATTTCATTCTCTCTTCTCCTAGAATTAAGATATATATTGGACCTTCTCATTCTATTCTTCATGTTTCTTATCCTGTGTGTGTGTGTGTGTGTGTGTGTGTGTGTGTGTGTGTGTGTTTCTATCTTTATTTCTGAGTTGTATTTAGTATAATTTCCCCATTTTCCAATTCTTTAATTCTTTCTTCAATTCTGTTTACTTTTTGTTAAAATCCATGCTTTGAATCTGAATTTATATTATTCTAATTTTTCATTTTTAGTTCCATTTGGTTCTTCTTAAAATCTATTGGTTATATTTTATTCTATCAGAGCAGGCAATTTCAAATTTGTCTATTTTTTTCTTGAAAAATGACAATCATTTTATAATCTCTTTCAGATAACTCACTACTAATTACAGTCTTTATGGGTGAGTTTCTGCTTCCTTTTGTTTCTGATAATTATCACTCATGCTGCTGTTTTCTTGGTAACTTACTTGGAAGATTTCTATAGTGCTAGTTTAAAGGTATGTTCTTCCAACAGATCTGAATTCGCTTCTTCTTGGCACCTAGAAGTATCAGCATAGATACTTTAAAGTATCTACTTTAAATTCAGTTATGGCTTGAGATTTATTAGGCTATACAGTAATGTGAATTTAAGCTGTAAATCGTTGTAGGACAGCTGGGTTACTACTTGTCAGAGACAATCCTGCATTCCCCGGACCCCTGGCCAAGGCAGTTTTGCTTGCGAACTCCTGAGGAAGGAGGGTTTACTCTGAGCTCACCATAGTGCATCATACTGTCAAGATGTAATTCATACTGGGGGAGGATCTGCTATAATTCATCCTGGGGGAGGATCTGCTATTAAACGTGGCTATTAAACTCTTAGGTGGTCCTAGGCTTTGTTTCTTCTCAGAGCCTGGAAACCACATCTTACATTACCCTGGTTAGGCAAATGTCCTTGAGGCCAAGGAATCTTCTATGCAGTGCTCTGATTACCTCTATGGGTTCCTGTTTTCACATAGATTTTGATCTGTTAATGTCTCACTTTCCAGTTAGCTCTTTTAAAGTTTTCAAGAAGATTTACGTATTCATTTTAAATCTAGCACCATTGGTTATTTTCAGTGAGAGAGTTAGTTCAAATAACTTATCCCAACACATTTTCAGACACAAAACCTCTTCATTGATTTTTCATCTTTCTTTCCCCCCCTCTATCTCATTCTTCTATCTCCCTCTTTTCCAGAAAAATCATTGTTTTTTTGTTTCTTGTTTCCATATTAACACTTTGGATCAACTATACCAATGGATCAATTCTGGCCCCAGACACAAAACATGTAAGAAATCCTTGCTCCCAGAAGTTCTGAGCTCAGTATTATAGTTTAACAAGAAGTAACAGATTTGCTATTAATGAGCTGTGATAATAAGTCAGCAATTTAATTTCTCCGGGTTTTACTTTCCAGAAGTCTAGGAGATGTCAATCCTTCTGTTACCTTCCACACAGAACAAGCCAAATCTTATATACCTTCTACATTCCTATTAAATCTCTCCCTTTCAATCGCATTCCAAGGGCCATTTCCTTAGTTATAAAGTCTCATCTTTCCTCCATTTTCATAGCCTCCTTACTGAAGGTGCTACTGGTCTCTAGACTCTCTCCCTCCAAAATTCTTTTCCGTATTGCTATCAGACTTATTTCTAAACTGCATATCAATGATGTTCTCATAGCTAGCTTCTAGGGTAAAGGTCAAATTCCTTGACTTAGCACACATCACCCTTCACAGTCTTTGTTTATGCCTCTGACCTCACTTTCTGCAAACACCACTTGTTCAAACCTTTATGGCTCCATGTATATTGTTTCTTCTGTTTTGAAACACCTTCTTTTCCTTCTCCTTTACCAAATCAACCTCTACTTGTCCTTTATAACTCAAGACCAGCACTGCTTCACTCGGAAATTCTTCTAGGACTTATCTTCCTCTCTCTGATTTGAACATTCCTGCTTAATGTTTCCACAGAACTTTAAATTTATACCTACATCAAACTGTAATGAATTTGTGACTTATTTATCCTTCTCACTCATTAAACTATAAGCAATACAGAGACAGTCTTATACAAGTTTGCAATCCTATTCTTGTAGAATCTGCTTAATGCTATAAAATGAGGGGGCTGGTTACATGATTTCAAAAGTTCCTGGGGCCCCTGGGTGGCTCAGTTGATTAAGCCTCTGATTCTTGGTTTTGGCTCAGGTCATGATCCCACGGTTTCATGAGTTCAAGCCCTGCATCAGGCTCTGGAGCCCTGCATCAGGCTCTGTGCTGACAGTTCAGAGCCTGCTTCAGATTCTTTCCCTCCCTCTCTCCATGTCCTTCCCCCACTCATGCTATCTCTGTCTCTCTCGAAAATAAGTAAACTTCAAAAAAAATTTCTTTGTCAGCTATAAATATATCCTGTTGTAGAAATCTTAACTACTGGTCCTCTGTGCTACTATTAGATCCATATTTTATCTAAGCTTCCACCAGAGTATCCAGACTCTTTGACCTGCAAATCTGACTCATTTCTCCAGAATGCCTTGCCTGGGTTTTAATATCTTATTTAGATGACCTCCCCAAATGTGAACTCTTGCCGGGGAGGCTTCTCCTCTGACTGACCTTGAATATGATCACTTGCATGCTCTTTGCCTTTGCCAATGCCCCTATTCCTGATCTCCAACCCCTCTAATTCACAACATGTGCCATTTCCACATTCTTCTGTTTTTATACAACTGTTGTTTAAATCCTGGCAAGACAGGGTAAATAATTTAATTAGCTTATTAGGAAAAGTAGAGAGGAGGAATTTTAGATCTGAAAGAAAAGACTATATAGTCCACTTTCTTCATTTGACAGATGAGGAAGAATGTTAAATATTCAATGTAAGTTAAGCAGAGAGACTCTCTCTCTTAGAGTGACTGTCACTAATCCTTCCACTCACCCATGCTTTAGTTTAGTAAAAGTAAAAATTTTACTTAAGTAAAAATTTACAGCAAATGAACGAATCACAGTACTTACAGGATTCTGATACATACAGGGAAATGGAAGAGGGGAAAAGAACAGGGAGGAGGAGGGAGAGTGAGAAGCTTTCAAACACTAAAAATACTCCCATGATTTATCTGTTTTGTGGATTTTGGTTGAGTCATGTTATAATTTTACTGTACCAAAATACAATCTGTAGGTTTCTAAGTAGATTCTTCATTTGAAGTCACCATATGAAATTAAAGGTAGGTTCAATTATATCCACAGTATATGGAAAGCTGGATTCTGGTTAAAAAAAAACTACTAAACCTCAATATATTATTTATATTGTACAAATAATCAGAATAGCTTTATTATTCTGTTTCATGATCTTCTTTCTGGTAAGTAAGAGGATACCTTATATTGAATTAATAGACAAATTCAGAGATCATTTCAAACTTTTCATCAAAGTTATCTTTTCAGTTAAGATATATTTTTTAAAGACTCAAGAGGCCAGAATATTACACAAAACATTAAACCCACCGTCATCGTCCCAGCAGCTCTTAGCATCGCCTTCTCTCTCGCTGCTCCCTGGTAACACTGTCTGGTCTGTGGGCTGGTCATCTCCTGGCACGCCACCCTCACAGTCTGCTGCATCTGTGATACTTTCTTCTTCCACAATATGGAGTTTGTCTTCATCATCCGAATCTGAATTTGTTTCTACCACAGTGTTATAATTTGTAACTGTAATACAAACAAGAAACAAATAATCAAAACCAACTAGCATAAAAATCAGTTTTCATACCTCGGTAAAAAGAAATTTTAAAAAGGACTTCGTTTAAGTGTTCTATAAATAGTAACTCATTTATTCTTACAACCTTCTAGCAACGCTATGAAACAGTATCTACCTGCTGTCTACTACTTATAACCCTGAAACCAGAAATAGAAACCAAGACCTAGGAAGGTAGGTACCTTGTCCAAGATCATATAGCCAGGAAGAAGTAGGGCCAGGATTTGAACTCTAGCAGTACAGTTCTATATACTGGGCTCTAACACTACATCAAGTATTCTCTCCTGCCATAATGAGTTTATCCTATGTGATACGCCTTATGTACAATTTGGGCCTCAAATCTTTAAGGCATTAAAATTAAGAAAAGAGTTCATCTTTTCTAATAAGTCAATAGTCCATCACCAAATTTACCATAAGAAAGATATGTTTAAGCTGTCAATTGGGCCTATGCATTTCATATTAATCCCACACTGAATTCAGAAAGAATCTACCAAATCAATTTAGCCAAATTCTGCATAAGGCATGATTCAAGTAATGTTTGTATGTAAGTCTGTAATTTTAGAAAAAAAATAACTGACATTCAAAAGTTTTCAAATGGCCACCCTTTCCATATCTTTAGTGAATGTCAGTAAAATTTAACACCAACATTATGAAGATAAGTAAGTATTTGGAATGACCACAGCTCATAGAACCATAAGTAAGGGTTGAGAATAAAATTCTCTAAAACAAATAATATAGTATAGTCAATATTTTTCCTTCAGAGTCCTTGTAATAATCACTCTACTGGGATAAATTATTTAGTACCACATTGGGTATGGTCACTGGAATGCCTCTTTTCAATTGTTTGCAAGGTGATTCTTATTTGCTAAGCAAAGACTGGAAGGGAGAAAAAGAAATCTTTGCTTTGTTTAGATAACTAAGCAATAATTACTTTCAGTTATTCTTTCAGTTTCTTCCTTAAAATTTCCAACCATTCTTGAAAGAAGTTAATAACCTGAATGTATAAATGATATGCATATATACCCCCTTCTCATATAAATACACACACACACACACCTGACAACAAGAAGAAAGAAATACAATCAGAAGTGGATACATATTTCAAGGTGAGAATGAATAAGAAAAAATCTCCAAAACTGCTTTTATAAATCTCAGGAAGACACCTCTGCTCCAAAGAGTACTAGAGTTACCCTTTCCCCCACATTAGAAATTCTTCAGTATCTTGTCAGAAGAAATATATCAAGTTTTGTTGTGTTATTAATACTTTAGTGTGAACACATTTTTCCAACTTTTTCCCAAGAGCAAACCACTTTCTCATCTCATTATAAATGTAATACATGTTCAGTTCACAAGAATTCAGATAACATAAACGTGTAAAACTAGTAAAAGCTCCCTCCCCCAAATTTTCCTTCCTTGACTCACTGTAAAGATAACAGTAACAGCAAATTTTATTAATTTATCTATGCATGAAATAGGCATGATACACAATCACTTTATATACTTTATCCTATTTAATTGAAATGTTGACCTCACCTTATACACATATGTATTTAATGTAAATTCTCTATATAAGTATGTTATGCATCTTTAAATACACACATATGGAATCACATTATACTGTTCCCTACCTCGTTTATTGTCACTTAACATATCTTGGAAATTCTTCTATTTAAGTATATGTGAGGCTTTCTCATTTTCCTCTTGTTCTCATTTCATTGTACAGACAGAATTTAACCAATCACCTATACTGATAAAATTTATGTTTCCAAGTGATGATTAAGCATTAGTGACAATGTCATAATAAAGTTTCTTGTAAATATATCTTTATATTGGCCATTCCTTAAATTCATTTGTCAGATATATTAGTAGAGATGGAAGTGCTGAGTCAAAGGGAAAACGTATTAAATAGATACGGAAACATGGGGAATTCCTTGTACTCCAGCCACACAATGAGGAAAGTAAATTGTGCAACTGTATGTGGGGATAAAGGGAATGATTCTTAAAGGCTGTTCCAAAGCTGTCACTATTCTTGGACATGGAGAGTTGAAATGCTGTTTTGTGAAGAGAAGGTTTAGTGATTCTTCAGTGTCTTTGGTTGGCCACTGGTGTTATTCTTGTTTTAATACTGTAGTACAGTTCTATCATTACAATTTTGTTAGCTGTAGATTGTCCAACCATACATTTACATTTAGAGGATTTAGGGCTTGAAAATTACCCTATAATTAGTCTTTAAGACATATATGCATTTTTGTTCAAATATTTGCTTGCATGCTATATAGTTTCACTAAGTTCCTTTTACTCTGAGCCACACTAAGTTCTTTTTACTTGGGTTTCTTCACCCTGTTTTATTCTGCCTGGGTTGGCTGTAGCCCTAAGTACTCTTCAAGAACACCTGTCACTTTCTAGGACTCTAGCAAAACTCCTTCTTGCCCCCCCAGTATGAGCTGCCATTTGGTATGGAAGATTGTAAGTCAAATACCCCAAACCACAAAGACTGCATGTAGTTTATACTTATCTTGGGAATTTTCCCAAAGCACGTTTTGAATATGTGGCATAGAATTTGAAAAAAAAAAAACCCACTACATTTTATTGGCTAAGATGGAAAAAAGACGAATAACTATTTTCCAAGGCTTCTTACTATCTTCTGCTTCATAGTCACTTAGCTGAGAGAAAAAGCAGTGAAAATGGTTTATACTGATTGGTGTAACTTAGAAAATAGGCAAGCTTCCCTTTGTTTCTGGATCCATCCTTTTGTTGATCTACAGAATTAATTTTAAAAATAGAGCCTCGCCACAAAAAGCATAAAGAATAATGCAGGCCCTGATAAATCCTAGTAGCCAATGAAAGTGTTTGTTACCTCGACTGTCTGTCCATCAATCTCCATTCCTCTATACTTTTAAATATTTGGCTAAAAAATATAATAAAATATAGTTTATCTAAAGTTTGGCATGTTCTTTTTTCAAAAATTTTTTAAAAATGTTTTCATTGGGGCGCCTGGGTGGCGCAGTCGGTTAAGCGTCCGACTTCAGCCAGGTCACGATCTCGCGGTCTGTGAGTTCAAGCCCCGCGTCGGGCTCTGGGCTGATGGCTCAGAGCCTGGAGCCTGTTTCCGATTCTGTGTCTCCCTCTCTCTCTGCCCCTCCCCCGTTAATGCTCTGTCTCTCTCTGTCCCAAAAATAAATAAATGTTGGAAAAAAAATTAAAAAAAAAATGTTTTCATTTATTTATTTTTGAGAGACAGAGAGACAGAGCATGAGTGGGAGAGGGGCAGAGAGAGAAAGGGAGTCACAGAATCTAAAGCAGGCTCCAGGCTCCGAGCTGTCAGCACAGAGCCTGACACGTGGGGCTTGAACTCACAAACCACGAGATTATGACCTGAGCCCAAGTTGGACATTTAACAAACTGAGCCACTCAGGCGCCCCTGAAGTGTGGCGGCATATTCTTAACAAACAGGTGATTATCACCTTTTAGTTCTGAGTTGTAATTAAAATAATAACATTTCAAGAAAACAAAGATAAAGGGATTGGAAAAGGTTAACAGTTTTTAAAATCTTTCAATATAATTAACAATATACAATATGAATTTAAATTTCTATAGAAAAATGGTAATACTTGGGGGGGGGGCTCCTGGGTGGCTCAGTAGGTTAACCATCTGACTAAGCTCAGGTCATGATCTCAGTCTGTGAGTTCGTGGCCCTCCTCAGGCTCTGTGCTGACAGCTCAGAGCCTGGAGCCTGTTTCAGATTCTCTCTCTCTCTCTCTCTCTCTCTGACTTTCCCCTGCTCACACACTCTCTCTCAAAAATAAAAATTAAAAAAAATTAAAATGGGAATATATTCTATGCATTCCTGTTGTGACTAGAATGTGGTCAAGGACACAGTGACTTCTTGGTGGTAGTTTTTGTTGGTGTTACTTGCTAATATTTAATGCAGATATAACAGTATCCACTGCATAAGGTGGTTGTGAGGGTCTAATGATTTAAAAATGTTTTGTGCTTAGATCAGTGTCTGGCACACAATAAAGACTATAGAAGTATCTGCTATCATCATCATCATCATCATCATCATCTTCATGCTCAATCTTTACAATTCCTAAGAAGTTGGTATTGCTACATCTCTCCCTTTTATAGACCAAAACAACAACAACAACAACAACAACAACAACAACAACATCCCAGAGTAGCACAACCTGTTTGAGGTTATTTAGCTATTAAGTTATAGAGCTGGACTCAAATCCTGGTGTGCCTGATTCCACAGCTCAGACACTTTAACTACTATGTACAAAGGCTCCTGACTGAAAATTGTTGCACAAATGATAAATATTCTTAAATTTGTAGTTTTGTGTCTAGCCTATGCTGGGGCCCTGGCATTCTATACTTAGCAAAATGCCACTAAAACATTTTCAAATGAATAAGAAATTTTAACCATTAGAATCTCATTGCAATATAACAGACAGTACACCATAGGGTAGTATCATCATTATAGTCAACAAACCTTTAAAGACTTTCACATAACATACTATTGTTAGCACTTGCCTGCATATAGTACCATATCAACTGCACTAATTAAACTCCCATGTAAACATGTTTCTTAAGTAACGTACAATTATAATAAAGAATTAAATAAATTAGATGAATACAGTTCCAAAAAAGAGCAACACAATCTCAACTTCAGTCATTAAGGTAAGAGCTGGATCATCTAAATGCTTTAGAAATAAGAACCCTACCAAGCACTGTTTACTGTAGCTCTGAACAGCAGGTTGGGCCTCACAGGGGAAGACACTGAAGGAGGGATGAAGGGAAAGAGAAAAGAGGAGGGGACATACTTAACCTGCAGGTCTTTGATTCTGGTCAGGTGATAATTGTGGCATGTGTTGATGAAAGCCACAGGCTAAGGCCATATTTCAACATATTTTCAGGCATAAAAATGCTTTTTTTCCCCCCTGGAGAGAAAGTTCTGTTTATCCTATGCCATTAATACAGGCTTAGCTATGTCTCATTCTGATCAAACACATACTCATCTGCATGGTAGAAAAGAAAGATAAAATCTCTCTTAGGAAAAAGACATGACAAATATTTTAAAAATAACAGACTGCTGTACTTCTAACATTGTTCCATATATGTCAGACGAACATAGTGCCATAATTTAGAAACAACTAGAAAAAGGAAGATCCAACAAGGTGGAGAAGTAAGTGGACCTGAAGTTCCCTCGTCCTTGCAACACAGCAGTGTTGAGGCCAAAGGACTTTGAATTCCAAGAGTACGGGCTGCAGAGTGAAACAGAGGTCTCCAGGGACCCATGAAGATAACCTGGCAGGCCATAGGTGCATGATTGTGAACTAGGAGAGATAAAATGCGCTGCGTAGGCATGGACTGGAGGGATCCCCTTCTGAGGAAAGACAAAGGGAAATGAAAGAGATGCTGGGGAAGTGTAGGACTTTATCGAGACAAGAGAAAAACCAGGGAGCAGGACGGACAAAGATCCAATCTCTAACTGCGGAGCTATCTCGGGACGGAGGTCAGCTGCCCTGTTCGTGCACCTTGGGAGGAGGGGAGCCAGCCCCGGGATCAGTAACTAGTTCAGAGGCACAGTCCGCAGTGGGAGAAAGCGATCCCCTCCCTGGAGTACTAGAGGAAGAAGGTATATAACCGTCTAAAGGGCAAAGACTGCCTGTGCCCGCCAGCCAGAGGCCATATATCGGTGGTGCGGAGCAGCACTTCCCTGGAACTGGGGTGCTCGAGCGGGACCCTTTAAGACATCGGGGTTTAAGTCCCAGCCGAGTGCCAGGGAGGTGCGGGAGTCGGTGGAGCAGTACAAACCACCTCGTTTGCCCCCGTGGCACTGTGAGGACAGTCTGAACAGAGAGGTTTGGGACACCCTGTCCATGGAGGAGAGACTGGGGTGTTGCCATTTTTCTCCCCATCACCATCAAGGTGGGCTTCAGGGAACAGCGGGCCCACAGTGGAGGCGGGACCCACCTACACCAATCCACGCCCCTCCGGGCCTGGTAACTGCTATCTACAAGAGCAAGATTGACGCTAACCAACCCTACAGCCCCTCTTCCAGACCAGTGCTGCCACCGGTTCCCAGGCACCCAGCGGTTTTGCATTTCCTGATTTAATTCTTGGACAATTATTATATATGCATATTTTTTTCTCTTCCTTTTCCGTTCTTATTTCTTCCCTCCTCGAGTCTGGTTATTCTGGTTCTTGGTTTGTTTAAGCAGACATATTTAATCTGTTCTCTTTATACTTATTCTCTATCTCCTTCTTTATTTTCCTCTCTCTGTTTTAAGCCATAGTTTCTCTGCCGGGTCAATTTTCTTTTCTTTTCCCGCATCCCTGTCATTTCTCTCTTTGTAGGGGATAAGGCCTTTTCCATCAACACTGCCCCCACCCTGTTGTTTTGCTGCTGATGGCTTTTGTTTTTGTTTCTTGTCTTTGTTGTTTTTTGTTTTTGTCTTCATTTTTATTTGTTTGTTTGTTTAACAGTTTTCCAGGGCTACTTCAATGAACAAATCAAAGCACACCTGGTGGAGGGTCTAAAGCATCACTATTTAGGGAGATAAAAGCAAAGAGACTCATAACAACAGAGAGCAAATAACACACTCCAAAAAGCACCTCCTGAAGGGCCAGGCCCTGGACAGTTATGACCCACCTTTAATATAGTAGTGTTCACAGGTGCAGGGCACATAACAAGCTTTTAAAGCACATAAGGGACAGAAAACTAGCAAAAATGAAAAAAAAAAAAACAAAACAAAACAAAAAAACAACAACCAGATTTCTCCTCAAAATAAATTCCAGGAAGAAATGAAAGCTAAAGAATTGATCAAAACAGATATAAACAATATAACTGAACAAGAATTTAGAATAACAGTCATAAGATTAATCACTGGGCTTGAAAAAAGCATAGAAGACCGCAGGGAATCTATTGCTACAGAGATCAAGGAACTAAAAAATAGTCATGATGAATTAAAAAATGCTGTAAATGAGATGCAAAAACTAGAGGTGGTGACAGTGAAGACTGAAGAGGCGGGGGGAGAATAAGTGAACTAGAAGATAAAATTATGGAAAAAGAGGAAGCCGAGAAAAAGAGAGTAAAAAAATTCTAAACCATGAGGGGAGAATGAGAGCTGAGTGGTTCAATGAAACGTAATAACATCTGTATCACAGAAGTTCCAGAAGAAGAAGAAGAAGAAAGGGGCCACAGGTGTGCTTGAAAAAATCATAGCTGAGAACTTCCCCTATCTGGGGAAGGAAACAGACACTGAAATCCAGGAGGCACAGAGAACACCCTTCAAACATAACAGGAATCGATCTTCTGCATGACATATCAGAAGATATGTCTGGCATATCTCGCAAGATACAAAACTAAAGAGAGAATTCTGAAAGCAGCTAGGGAAAAATGGGCCTTAACCTACAAGGGTAGACATATAAGGGTAGTAGCAGACCTATATATTGAAACTTGGCAGGCCAGAAGGGAGTGGCAGGAAATATTCAATGTGCTGAATAGGAAAAATATGCAGCCAAGAATCCTTTATCCAGCAAGCTTGTCATTCAAAATAGCAGAAGAGATACAGGTTTTCCCATACAAACAAAAACTGAAGGAGTTCATCACCACTAAACCGGCCCTACAAGAGATCATAAGCGAGACTCTGTGAGTGGAATGGTGTAAAGACCACAAAGGACAAGAGACATCACTACAAGCATGAAACCTACAGCTAACACAATGACTCTAAATTCATACCTTTCAATAATACTGAATGTAAATGGTCTAAATGCTCCAATCAAAAGACATAGGTTATCAGAATGCATTAAAAAAACCAAGACCCATCTATTTGCTGTCTACAAGAGACCCACTGTAGACCTGAGGACACCTTCAGATTGAAAGTGAGGGGATGGAGAACCATCTATCATGCTACTGGAAGTCAAAAGAAAGATGGAGTAGTCATACTTATACCAGACAAACTTGATTTTAAACTAAAGGTTGTAACAAGAGATGAAGAAGGGCATTATATCATAATTATGGGGTCTATCCATCAAGAAAGGCTAACAATTATAAGTGTTTATGCACCCAATTCGAAGGCACCCAAATATATAAAACAATTAATCACAGACATAAGCAATCTTATTGGTAAGAATGTGGTAACTTCAGGGGACTTTAATACTCCACTTACAACAATGGACAAATCATCTAGGCAAAAAAATCAACAAAGAAACAATGGCCCTGAATGATACACTGCACCAGATGGACTTAACAGATATATTCAGAACTTTTCGTCCTAAAGCAGCAGAATACACATTCTTCTCAAGTGCACAAGGAACATTCTCCAAGACAGACCATATACTGGGTCATAAAACAGCTCTCAATAAATATAAAAGAATTGAGATCATACCATGCACATTTTCAGATCACAATGCTATGAAACTTGAAATCAACTATAGGAAAATGGTTGGAAAGCCTCCAAATGCATAGAGGTTAAAGAACATTCTACTAAAGAATGAATGGGTCAACCAGGCAATTAAAGAATAAATTTAAAAATATATGGAAACAAATGAGAATGAAAATATAACAATCCAAACCCTTTGGGATGCAGCAAAGGCAGTCTTAAGAGGAAAATACATTGCAATCCAGGCCTATTTCAAGAAACAAGAAAAATCCCAAATACAAAATCTAACAGCACACCTAAAGGAACTAGAAGCAGAATAGCAAAGAAATCCCAAGGACAGAAGAAGGGAAATAATAAAGATCAGAGCAAAAATAAACAATATAGAATTCCCCCCCAAAAAACAGTAGAACAGATCAATGAAACTAAGAGCTGGTTTTTTTGGAAAAAAAAAAAATAAAGAAATAAACAAAATTGATAAACCCCTACCAGACTTCTCAAAAAGAAAAGAGGACCCAAATAGAAAAAATCATGAATGAAAATGGGACTTATCACAACCAATCCCTCAGAAATACAAACAATTATTACAGAATACTATGAAAAATTATATGCCAACAAACTGGACAATCTGGAAGAAATGGACAAACTCCTAAACACCTACACACTACCAAAACTCAAGTGAGAAGAAACAGAAAATTTGAACATACCCATAACTAGTGAAGAAATTGAATCAGTTATCAAAAATCTCCCAACAAATAAGAGTCTTGGGCCAGATGGCTTCCCATGGGAATTCTCCCAGACATTTAAAACAGAGTTAATACCTATCCTTCGTAAGCTGTTTCAAAAAATAGAAAGGGAAGGAAAACTTCTAGACTCATTTTATGAAGCCAGCATTACCTTGGTTCCCAAACCAGACAGAGACCCCACAAAAAAAAGGAGAATTATACACCAATATCCCTGATGAACATGGAGGCAAAGATTCTCAACAAGATACTAGCAAATCAGATTCAACAGCATATAAAAAGAATTATTCACCATGATCAAGTGGGATTCATTCCTGGGCTGCAAGACTGGTTCAATATTCACAAATCAATCAATGTAACACATCACATTAATAAAAAAAAGGAGAGGAACCATATGATCCTGTCAGTAGATGCAGAAAAAGCATTTGACAAAATACAGCATCCTTTCTTTATAAAAATCCTCAAGAAAGTCGGGATAGAGGAACATACCTAAACATCATAAAAGCCATTTATGAAAAGTCCACAGCTAATATCATCCTCAATGGGGAAATACCGAGAGCCTTCCCCCAAGATCAGGAACATGACAGGGATGTCCACTGTCACCACTGTTGTTCAACATAGTGTTGGAAGTCCTAGCATCAGCAATCAGACAACAAAATGAAATAAAAGGCATTAAAATTGGCAAAGAAGTCAAACTTTCACTTTTCACAGACAACATGATACTTTACATGGAAAACCCAAAAGACTCCACCAAAAGGCTGCTAGAACTGATACATAAATTCAGCAGTCTCAGGGTACAAAATCAATGAATGGAAATCAGTTGCATTTCTATACACCAATAATGAAACAACAGAAAGAGAAATCAAGAAATTTATCCCATTCACGATTGAACCAAGAACCATAAAATACCTAGGAATAAACCTAACTAAGGATGTAAAAGATCTGTATGCTGAAAACTATAGAAAACTTATGAAGGAAATTGAAGAAGACACAAAGAAATGGAAAAACATTCCATGCTCATAAATTCCAAGAACAAATATTGTTAAAATGTCAATACAATATACACATTCAATGCAATCCCAATCAAAGTTGCACTGGAAATCTTAAAGCTAGAACAAACAATCCTAAAATTTGTATGGAACCACAAAAGACCCTGAAAAGCCAGAGTAATATTGAAAAAGAAAACCAAATCAGGAGGTATCACAATCCCAGACTCCATTCTCTACTACAAAGCTGTAATCATCAAGACAGTATGGTATTGGCACAAAAACAGACACATAGAACAATGGAATAGAATAGAGACCCTAGAATTGGACCCACAAATGTATGGCCAACTAATCTTTGACAAAGCAGGAAAGAGTATCCAATGGAAAAAAGTCTCTTTAGCAAATGGTGCTGGGAGAACTGGACAGCAACATGCAGAAGAATAAAACTAGACCACTTTCTTACACCATACATAGACTCAAAATGGATGAAAGACCTCAATGTGAGAGAGGAAACCATCAAAACCCTAGAGGAGAACACAGGCAACAACTTCTTTGACCTCAGCCGTAGCAATTTCTTGCTTGACACATCTCCAAAGGCAAGGGAATTAAAAGCAAAACTGAACTATTGGGACCTCATCAAGATGGAAAGTTTCTGCACTGCTAAGAAAACAATCAGCAAAACTAAAAGGCAACCGACGGAATGGGAAAAGATATTTGTAAATGACATATCGGATAAAGGGTTAGTATCCAAAATCTATAAAGAACTGACCAAATTAAACACCTGAAAAACAATCCAGTGAAGAAATGGTCAGAGGACATTAAGACACTTTTCCAAAGAAGACATCCAGGTGGCCAACAGACACATGAAGAGATGCTCAATGTCACTCATCATCAGGGAAAAACAAATCAAAACCACACTGAGATACCACCTCACACTGGTCCAAGTGGCTAAAATGAACAACTCAGGAAACAACAGATGCTGGCAAGGATATGGAGCAACAGGAACCCTCTTGCACTGTTGGTGGGAATGCAAACTGGTGCAGCCGCTCTGGAGAAATAGTGTAGAGATTCCTCAAAAAATTAAAAATAGAACTACCCTATGACCCAGCAATAGCACTACTGGGAATTTATCCAAAGGATACAGGAGTGTTGATTCATAGGGGCACGTACCCCAATGTTTACAGCAGCGCTTTCAATAATAGCCGGATTATGGAAAGAGCCTAAATGTCCATCAACTGATGAATGGATAAAGAAGATCGGTTTATATATACAATGGAATACTACTTGGCAAAAAGAAAGAATGCAATCCTGCCATTTGCAGCAATGCGGATGAAACTGTAAAGTATTATGCTAAGTGAAATAAGTCAGAGAAATATATCATATGTTTTCACTCATATGTGGATCTTGAGAAACTTAACAGAAGACCAGGGTGGAAGGGAAGGGGAAAAAAAAAGTTACAGAGAGGGAGGGAGGCAAACCATAAGAGACTCTTAAATACAGAGAACAAACAGGGTTGATGGTGGGGGGGCGTAGAAAATGGGTGATGGGCATTGAGGAGGGCACTTGTCGGAATGAGCGCTGGGTGTTGTATGTAAGCGATAAAGGACAGGAATATACCCCCCAAACCAAGAGCACGCTTTACACATTGTGTGTTAGCCTATTTGACAATAAATTATATTTTAAAAAAAGAGAAAAAAAGAGAGGGAGGAAAACCATAAGACACTCTTAAATACAGAGAACAGACTGACGGTTGCTGGAGGGGTGGGTTAAATGGGTGACGGGCATTAAGGAGGGCACTTGTTGGGATGAGCACTGGGCGTTATATGTAAGAGATGAATCACTGGGTTCTATTCCTGAAGCTAATACACTGTGTGTTAACTAACTTGAAAAAAAAAAAAAAAGACAAAAAAAAGAAACACCTAGAAAAATACATATGTTTGGAGTCATGTTTTCAAGAGTAATCAATTACAGTTAAGTAATAGAGTATTTTCACACGTTAACACTATGCTGAGAACAATATGATTTAGGCAAGAATGCTATGAAATATGAAGGTAGAGACACTGAACAAGTATTTCCATTAGTCTCTAATATCAGTTGGGACAAAACCGTAACAAGACCACTCAACATGTTTTTCTTATCCTGAAGAGATTCCTGGCACATGACTTTCCACATAGTAGGTAGAGAATTATTTGTTGAATTGAATGTGGGGCCATATTTTTTTCTCAGTGAAGAAATAAGTCAGGAAAATGACAAAGCTGTGGGGATAACCAAAGAACTGGCAAATAAGCACACAAAATGAAAAAGAGAGGTCATTTGACAATCCACAACATCAAAGAAAACTACAAATAATGTTACAACAGGAAAGAGGAACTTATGTTTCTATAAATACTATATACCCAGGTATATTGTAAATATTTGTTAATCTGGCTTTTGACCTAACTTATAGATAATATTAATGTGTATGTATTTTACTACAGAATAAAGGTTATGATGTAATATGCATATTTAATGTAACATGTAATATACAATGTGTACATTATCTAACTGTAACAAGTCTTTTATTGATTTATTTTTTAAATGTTTATTTTGAGAGAGAGGGAGGGAGGGAGGAAGTGGAAGGGAGGGACAGAGAGAGAGGGAGAGAGAGAATCCCAAGCAAGCTCCACGATGTCAGCACAGAGCCCTGATGAGGGGCTCAATCCCACAAACCATGAAATCATGACTTGAGCCAAAATCAGGAGTCAGATGCTTAACCAAATGAGTCACCCAGGTGTCCCTCTAAATATTTTAAAAACATAACTCCAGCCAAAGTCAGTGATTCTGACATTTACCTCTGCAAAGGGTTGGTGGTTTTCAATGCCTTCAGATACAAGCTATTCATAGAATGAAAACTGATAAGCAAAGTCAGGGGAAAGGGCTGCCATCATGCAGAGAATCCTAGTTCTTATTTTCTCTCCTCTCTTATTACACATTAATATTAAGTATTCCTGGGATTTGTCTCTGGTGCTAAGTTCTTATTCTGGCCTCTTTCCCATGGTCCTCTGTCTATATGCCCCCAAAAGAGTCATCCCAAATTACCTTCTTATTTCCCTGACTTATCAAAGCTCCTACTCACTCAGTGAGCTAATTTCAGCCAGTGTAAGTAGACCTCACAAAGAGATAGATGAAACAATTAAATAGCAAAGTTCTTAGCAGACCAAACCAAAATCAGTCCCAGGGACAGGTGCTTCTTGTGTGTGTGTGGTGTGTGTGTGTGTGTGTGTGTGTGTGTGTGTGTGTGTGTGTGTTAAAAGTATGTAACTAAAATAATTTACTCAAAATTATCAATAACTAGTATTTCCTTCACAGGTAAAATATGCATTTATAAAAAGAATGCTTTTTAATTTATATAACTTATTACTTATGGAATACAGGCAGGATGACAAAACCCAAGTGAGGTGTGAAGACTGAATAAAAATACCAATGCAGAAATTATTGAGTCAACCAGTAGAGAAGATATATAACTGATAAATCAATCCAAAAGCCAGATCTCTGAAGAATCAATAAAATTGGTAATCACTAGCCCCCTTAATCATAGAACAAAATTGAGAGGCACAAAGTTTCAATATTAATGCAATCAGAGAAGTAATTATAGCTATAAAGGAATTTAAGAGACTTATTTACAAATATTTTGTACAAATCTAAGCAAATACATTTAAGAACTGGAATGAAAAACTTCCAAGGCAAATGTTAGTGTTTGTAACTACATTTATTATTTTATAGAATTTATACAATTATATAAGAGATGGCAAAGGTAGACAGACCATAGATAAATTTAGGAAGACCTCAAAAGTCTTCCTAACCACCCAAAAAGTGCCAGATGTTTTCCCAGGTGAATTTCTTCAGCTCCTCAAAGGACTGATAATTCTGTTGCTTTTCTCAAGGAGAGGAAAATGAAAAGAGCCTAAATTCTTTTTATGAAGCCAACATAATAGCAGTCAACTAAAATCTGAGAAAGAGCACACATACATGCATGTGAATGCATACACACACACACACACACACACACACACACACACTCTCTCTCTCTCTCTCTCTCTCTCTCTCTCTCTCTCTCATAGACTCAGTCTCACTGGTGATCCCTGATATAGAAATGCTAAATAAAATACTAAATCCAGTGGTACATTAGAAGTTAAATAAAGCAAGCATTATTCAACATTAGGAAGTATATAAGATAGTTCACTATCTTTACATAGTAAAGGATAAACAATATGATCCCTATAAGACCATGAAAGATATTTGATAAAATTCACTATTCCTTGCTGATACATTTTTATAAAAATCAAAGTGAAGTCAGTATTATGATAAATGATTATGTATCAGAGACATTTGTAAGATAAAGATGTTATTGTCATAATTACTGACAGCATTTTAAAATAATATGCTAATTTTCAAAAAGAACACAAAGAAAAGCACAAATAGTGCAAAAAAAGAAAGCAAAAGTTTTCTTTGCAGGTGATAGTTTGATGTTTCTGGAAAAATCACTGAAAAAAACTATAGCACAGAAAATTTGGTAAATGACTAATTACAAAGTTGACAGAAAAAATCAATAGCTGTCCAATAAACCAATAATATCTTGCTAAAAACATAACAGAAGGAAAAATCCTATTAATAATAACTCACAAGATGACCCATGAAGGCAAAAAAAGAAACATGGAGGAACTATATAAAGAAAATTTTAGCATTCTATTGAGGGTTATAAAAATTCAAAGGGATACATGTACCCTGATGTTTACAGCAGTATTACCTACAATAGCCAAATTATGGAAGCAGTCCAAGAGTTCAACGACTGATGAATGGATAAAAGACGTGGTATGTGTGTGCGTGTGCACACGCACGTGTATACTCACACATACACACAATGGATTATTCAGCCATAAAAAAGAATGAAATTTTGCCATTTGCAACAACATAGATGGAGCTAGAGAGTATTATGCTAAGCAAAATAGAGAAAGACAAATACTATATGATTTCACTCATATGTGGAATTTAAGAAACAAACAAGCAAAGGGAAAAAGAGAGAGGCAAACCAAGAAACAGACTCTTAATTATATAGAATAATGTGATGGTTACCAGAGGGGAGACAGTAGGGGAACGGATTAAATAGGTGATGGGGACTGAGGAGTGCACTTGTGATGAGTACAGGGTGATGTACGGAAGTGCTGAATCACTATATTATACACCTGAAACTAATACAACACTGTGTGTTAACTAACCGGATTTAAATTAAAACTTAAAAAAAGAAGATCTGAATAAATGAAAAAGACATACCTTGCATTTGGATAGAATGGTTTTATATTATAAAGATGTCAATTCTACCTAAAATAATCTATAAATTCAATGCAATTCTGATCCAGCTAGTAACATAATATTTTCAATTCTAAATGATTTAGACCAAATAAGTCCAACATTTACAGGGAGAAGTAGGAAAACAATCTCTGGAATGAGACTGCCTGCTACAAATCACAGCTTCACCAATTACTATCCATGTCACCTTGGGCATGTTTCTGAATCTTCTCATGCCTCAGTTTCCTTCTTTCTAAGGTAGGGATAATAATAGTGTGTCCCTAAATAGGGTTGTAACAGTGATAAAGATAACTATATATTCAAGAAACTTAATACAGTACTACTGCACATAAGTGCTCAATACATATTGTTACTATTATTATTTCCTAAAAAATTAAGCCCAGGAATATTCAAGAAAATTCAGAGAAATGACAATAATGGTGGTGGCAGGATAACAGGACAAGCCGTACCAGAGAGAAAATGTATCTTGAAACTACAGAAATGGAAACAGATTTGTGCCAATACAGGGATAGGCAGAAAATTAATGGACTTAAACAGAATCCAAAAATAGATCCCTCAGACTTATGGTAGTCTTGCTAATCAGATTCCACCTCACAACTTTAACCAAAATGAAATCTACGTGTATCAAAGATTTTAACTAAAGAATAAGGAATCATAAAAGTAATAGAAGAAAATACAGGCAAATCCTTTTACAAGTCCTGTAATAAGTAAGGCTGTTATTAGCATGACACAAAATTCATGACTATACATAGAAAAAATTTCAAGTCAAAAGACAAATGACAAACTGTAAAAAATGTTTGCAATACATGTTACCAAAGACTGATTTTTTTTATTATTATATCCATGAGGAAAAAATAAAACATCCAGTAAGAATATGCAAAGAAAATTCACCCCCACAAAAAAATGAATGGGCAATAAACATGTAGTAAGATGTTCAACCTCACTAATTAAAGAAATACGTACTTGGATTAAAGTATACCGTTATAGTCACTTCTTGCATACACTCTTAACTCTCTCCTCCTGCCTTTCTCACACTTAAAAATCCCTATTCTGGCTAAACCCCCCCATTCTGATCAAATCTCACTTTTCCAAGTTCTACACCTCAGGCCCTTTTACTGCAAAGCTTTTTGAAAAAGTTACTTTACACTGGACTCCAATTTGTTTCTTCCTATTCTCTCTTAAATCCACTCCAGTCACAAAACTGCTCCTGTCATGATTGTGAAGGACCTTTACGTTGTGAAAGGCAATGACAATGATCAATCCTCATCTTATGTGACCTATGAGCACCATTTGACATAAAATCTCTCCTTTTCAACACAATCTCTCTCCACTCCCTTGATTTTCCTAACTTACTGACTGCTGCCTTTACATTTCTTTCCTCCACCTCCTGGACCTCAATCTGTCTCATGGCTCTAAATGTCATTTAATGACTCTCTGCTCTATATCCCAGCCCAAACTTCTCTGCACTCCAGATACGTAAGTCCAACTGCCTACCTGGTATCTCCACGTGGACGTCTGGGCAAACCTGCCATACCCAAACCCAACTCTTGACCCTCTCAGCTTTCTCTATTTCAGTAAATAGCACTTCTGCTCTTCCAGTTGCTCAGACTAAAACTCTTAGTGTCAGTTTTTGACTCCTTTTCCCCCTTCTTCTCATACCCCATATCTAGAGAGAAATGCCTTAAAATTTATTCAGCATCTGGTCCCTTACCACTAACTCCTCGCCACCTCCCTGCTCTAAGCCACCACCTTTCACTGAGAGTGCTGCTATTGGTTCTCATCAGGTTTCCTTGCCTCCACTTTTGCCTTCCTATGACAGTTATCAATACAGCAGCCAGCACAATCCTTTTAAACATTAGAGAAATCCTGTTATTCCTCTGGTCAAACCATCTAATGGCATCCCACCTTGCTGTAATCCAAAGGCCCTTCGTGAGTGAACTCCCACTCATTCATTCTCTCTCATCTTCTACTTTATGCTTGTTCACTCCAGTCCACATATGCTGGCCTCTTGACTTGAAGCTTTTGTACTTCTTGTAATTCCACCTGGAATGTTCTTTGAGCACGGCTCAATTTCACCTGCTTATTAGTGAGGTCTTCTATGTGCACTCCATTTAAATTTATAGACCTCCTGGGGTGCCTGGTGGCTCAGTTAGTTGAGCGACAGACTCTTGATTTTGGCTCAAATCACGATCTCACGGTTCATGGGATCAAGCCTATGCGGGGCTCTGTGCTGACAGTGCAACTTCTTGGGACTCTCTCTCTCCCTTTCTCTCTCTGCCCCTCCCCCGACTTGCATGTGCACTCTCTCTCAAAATAAACAAACTTAAAAAAATAAATTTATAGACCTCCTTCAACCAAGAGCACATGCCACTCTCTCCTGTGATTTCTTTCTTTTTAAAATATTTATCACCAGCGGCCATAATATTTCATTTTTTATTGTCTCCTCTCACTAGAATATAGATTCCATGAAGCCAGGATTATTTTTGGTTTTGTTCACTGCATGTCGAACACTGTCCATAAGTACTAATTGCTCAATAAATGTTTAACAAATTAGCAAAAAAATTTCCCAATAACACAGGGTATATGCAAAGGTTTAGAAAATGAGTTCCCATTTACATGCTGTTGTGTTAACTTGTTGTTGTATTGAAACTAATTTTTAATTGATTTTTATAAAAATGTAAAATGTTTACCTGCTGACCCAGAAATTTCTTGGCATTCACAAACTGATTTACACATGTATGCAAATACAGGTACATGTTTATCTGCAAGTTTATTTTTAACTACAAAAGCTTAAATAGCCACCAAATAGCCATCCTTTTGTACTGATACAGAGAGGAGCCCTCCAAACTAGTTTGATTCCATTCTTTTTTTTTTTTTTCAATGTTTATTTATTTTTGGGACAGAGAGAGACAGAGCATGAACGGGGGAGGGGCAGAGAGAGAGGGAGACACAGAATCGGAAACAGGCTCCAGGCTCCGAGCCATCAGCCCAGAGCCCGACGCGGGGCTCTAACTCACAGACCGCGAGATCGTGACCTGGCTGAAGTCGGATGCTTAACCGACTGCGCCACCCAGGCGCCCCTGATTCCATTCTTGAAGAAAATGAAGACATAATAGCATGCATACATGCACCTGAATAATGAATGATAGGGTCTGGAACATACAAATGAAGAAATAAGGTAATGAAACAATGACTTGTTTTTTCTATTTTATTCCTTCTATATTCTTTAACTCTATGTATTATACTTAAAAAAGTTAAAAGATAAATTTTAAATATGCAAGGAAAAACATGAAATGATATTCAGTATACCATTGCCAGTGGTGAACTTAAGAAAACTGAACTGGGATTGGGGGAAATATTTTCTTAATATTTTTGTTATTTGAATTTTGGTAACAGTAAATAGATAGGAGGCATAATTAGAAATAGCGATCAACACACTAAAATGAAATTTTAAAAATAAAGGTTAAAATGACATTTAGGAAGAAAATAAATACTATGTTGTAAACATACATCTTGTGGATTTTGAAATAAAACTATTTTAAGTTCCTGTTAGAAAATAATCTCTATTTTTTATGTATGAAAGACAGTGGTCTGCTTTAAAATATGAATAACACTGACCTTTTCTGCTCATAGCTTCGTAAAGTATGAAGCTATGTAACATGAAAAGGAAGGTAATACTTGTAAAAAAAAGAGCTAAGTGAAGACCAAGGTAAGTGAATTCTGCTCCTTCTTGCCAGCGCTGAGGGCAGCTGCACATGCGCCGCACAGATGCCCAGGAGGACGGCACGGTGGAGGGCATACACTTTCTCTTGTCAAAGGCAACTAATAGCACCCAACGACAGGTTAGAGCAACATACACCCCCCCCCACACACACACACACTCATATGTTTAATAGCTTCTGCTATACGAGTTGGCTTGATTCTAAGTTGTTTTTTTTTTAATTAAAAAAAAATGTTTATTTGGGAAACAGGGAGAGAGAGACAGAGTCAGAGCACAAGTGGGGGAGGGGCAGAAAGAGAGGGAGACACAGAATCAGGAGCAGGCTCCAGGCTCCCAGCACAGAGCCTGACGCAGGGCTCACACTCATGAGCAGTGAGATCATGACCTGAGCCAAAGCTGGACGCTTAACCAACTGAGCCACCCAGGCGCCCCTTGATTCTAAGTTTTTCTTAATTTACAAATAAGTTTTAAACAATAGTTTGTTATCTACCAACCTCAGAAGGCACTTTTTCCCTGACTGATTTTGAGACTCACTGATTTGTAGCTGAACTGGTTATGAAAAATAAGATGAAGGAAGAAGACAAGAATTTTACTTGAATTACTTTCATTTGGGTTTCTCAGATTCCTTTAAACTATACTGTGTATAACTGAAAACTGTTGGCCCTGTGCTAGATACTAGTGTCCACAATGGGAACGGAAATCATAGGGGAAGAGAAAAGAAACAGGCCATGCACACCAAGGATGCAGTCTGAGGACCACTCCTCCCTTGTCTCCTTGGGAGTGGCAGTAAACAATAATCTAAGTAAGGCTAAATGGTACCCATCTGGGGCACCTCCTCTTGGAAAGCTTTCTGGAGGGCTAAATTTTAACACAGGTCTGCTAATTCCCAGAGTCTAGCCTTGTAAATAAAGTCTCTCTTCTCCTCTATGGACTAGATGTGGAAGAATAAGGATCATACTAATGAAAATTGTATTGGAATTTATTTCCTAGTGAAGCATTTATAGGTAATCAAAGTTTAGTTTTACTGAGACCTTCTAAACATCACATGTTACAAGCTTGTGAATTATCACATTAGAATGAATAATTTAGTTCCTCTGACCTAAGTGCTCCAGAAGGTAGAATGAAGGCATATAATACTTACAGTCTCTGCTTCTGAATACGTGTGCCATTTATAAAATATGAGTAATGTACATTAAATATTATAGAGAGAAATGGGACAATAAATAATTCAATGCTAAATTAAGAGTGATGTAGAAAATAAATACTACAGGATTCCCTACCTCATAGTGTCTAATCTCTTCTTTTATGCCTTGCTAATGTTCCAAAGAAATAAAACTTTAAATACTTTGTTTTTTTTTTAATTTGAAATATGTTGTTGGAAAATTAAATTGATTTGAATTGTAGTACCCAAGAATTCCTGGTGTTTTCGTTTACCTGATTTATCTGAGAAACAGTCACTATGGTAATTCTCTGTGCATACAACCTATTCAGAAAATAAGTAATATCCAGTAAGCTAGAAGACCTTGTGAACTCACCTTCACTCACATTTTCATATAAATTTTATCTTAGAGAGTAAATGGACTTAGTGGTGAAAGTGGATATCTTGGAAAAATACAGATAAATGAAAACTTTAATTGCATATATAGAAACAAACTGAGAAAAGGGTATTTTTCAAAGTATTTCAACAAAATTCTGTTTTATCAAATTCCTACTACTGGCAGAAAGAAAAGTTCAATCAATCTATGCCGCTTATATAGCTTTGTGCGCTGCTCCGGCCCTGCTCCATGAGAACTTATGAAGTATTCAGTGCTTTATATGCATTCAATCGCTTAATCCTTACAAGAGACAGATGAAGAATTATTATCCTCATTTTACAGATAATGAAACTGGACTTAGAGGTTATATAACTTGCCAAAGGTAGACCAGTTAGAACTGGAGCCAGGATGCCAATCCAGGCCACGTGGCTCTAGAGACCTTGCTCTGAACCTACTTCTCCTGCTTCTCTGAAGCAAACAGAATAGTACAGCCAACAAATGAGCAAAAAAAAAAAAAAAAAACCCTCAAAAACAAAACAGAAGAGAGAATTATTTAACACTTTATTGACAAGAACTTAATCAAGTCTTTCTGAACTCAGAATCTAAGAAAATAAAAATGTAAGTAGCCTTATTATTCATTTTTTACATCAGAATGGCAATGGAATATACATAAAGCCATAAAACCTCATTTTAGAGATTGTTTTATTCCCTTGATTTAAAATTCTGAGGGCTCTCCATTGCATATACCGTGAATTCCAAACTTCTATGCATAGCAAATAAGGGTCTCTAGACTGTGAAGTTCATGGCCTCAATTATCTCTATCTCCTACCCTTCTGCCCAATATATTCCATTCCTTACACACTGCTATACTTTCATACTGCCCTCCCCCTTTTTCCTCTACTGCCAAATTTCTACTCATCTTTCAAAATTCATATCCAACCCATCAACAAATCCTATTGGTTGTAGTTCCTCATCTCCAATGCCGTTACCTCTTTCAAACTGTCATCTCCCCTACTCTGGGCTACCACAAATCCCACCTCATTGGTCCCTTTGTCTCCCCTTACCACATAGCAGCCAGGGTGACTTTTTCAAACCATAAAGCAGAATAAGCCCCTCTACTTCCTGAAAACTTTCAGTGGTTTTTCAGTGTTCTATCATGTTTGGGCCCTCACCTTCTTACCCCTACTCTTTCTTATACATTCTCCCTAAATAATCTTTCCGGTCTTTGCCGGTGACAAGCCTTAGTCTACTCTTAGCCCTCACGCTTGCCTTTTTCTCTGCCTGGAATGTTGTTTCCAGTCTTTGAAGGGCTGGCTCCCTCTTTTCCTCATGTCTACATTCCAATGTCCTAGTTTCAAAGAACCATTCCATGTCTACCTAATCAAACATGCTCCATCTTTTCTTTTCTTTCATCATCCTATTTATTTTCTTCAAAGCATCTAATCTGTAATGATCTTGTTTAGTACTTGTGTATTTTCTCTCTATATCAGTTTTTATTGCTGCTGTATAACAAATTACCACAAACTTAAGGGGCTTTAAATAACACATACTTGTTATTTTACAGTACTTGAGGCCAGAAGTCCAAGACCAGCCTCACTGGGCTAAAATCAAGGTAATGGTAGAGCTGTGTTCTTTCTGGCAACTCTAGGGAAGCCTGTTTTCTTGCCTCTTCCAGCTTCTAGAGACTGAACACATTCCTTGGCATGTGGCCTCCTTCTTCCTTCAAAGCCAGCAGTGGCCAGTTGAGACTCTTCTCACATCACATTATTCTGACACTGATCCTTCTTCTGTCTCCGACTGGCGCTTTCAAGGACTCTATATTGGGCCTAACCAGATGACACAAAATCATCTCCCAATTTTAAGGTTAGCTGATTAGCAGCCTTAATTTCCTCTACGACTTTAATTCTCCTTTGTCATGTAATATAAACTACTCACAGATTCTAGGGATTAGGACATGGACATCTTTGGGAGGCCATCATTCTACCTACCATAGTTCCCTACTAAAATGTAAGTTCCATGAGGGCAAGGACATTGTTTTGCTCACTCCAGTAGTCTAAGTTCCAAACATTAAAGGCAACTTAAGATATTTTTTGAACTAATGAACACATTAAAACACTGTTGTGTTGATGATGCTCCTCTGGACTTTTTCTGACTCTTGTCCTAAATAAACTTTGTGCTCCTGTGTAATTTTCTATGGGCAATATGCCCATATACCATCATGTCTTCATTATGTTCACATGCTTATCATTAAGTCTTTGGCCAAGTGTGAAGCGTTATGATAATATGTCAATAAAGGATTATGTGCTGTGAAAGATGTGTTGAATCAATAAATTTTGAAGTTAAAGGGACAATAAAAGGTTCCAAAGGTTTATGCTAATGATTTTATAATTGTTTTTATGATTCCTAATAAAGTGTGGAATATTCTGATAATGTTTTGGTAAAGGATTACTCTTCTACAAAATGTATATTAACTTAATGAATTTTAAACTCGGAAAGAATCTGAAGGTTAATCTCAGTTCCACATTTTACACTTGAGAAAACTGAAACCCGATGAAACTAACTAATTTGTCTACTTACACAAAAAATTGTGGTGAGCCTGGTACAAACCCCACTTGACCTTTTATAAAAAATCTACCTCCTGAGGTTGCCATGAAGATTAATTTAATGCATTTAAAAGCACATAAACACAGTGCCTAGCCCAGAGCAAGGGCTTTACAGTAGACAGCTTTTACTGGCATGGCCATTATCTTAAACACTATATTTTTCCCATTTCTCAACAATACAAATAACTTATACAAAACAGGTACTCAATGAAATACTTGTTGAATCAATAAATCATTAAAAAGTAAAATACAGGGGCGCCTGGGTGGCGCAGTCGGTTAAGCGTCTGACTTCAGCCAGGTCACGATCTTGCGGTCCGTGAGTTCGAGCCCCGCGTCAGGCTCTGGGCTGATGGCTCAGAGCCTGGAGCCTGTTTCCGATTCTGTGTCTCCCTCTCTCTCTGCCCCTCCCCCGTTCATGCTCTGTCTCTCTCTGTCCCAAAAAAATAAATAAACGTTGAAAAAAAAAAAAAAGTAAAAAAAAAAAAGTAAAATACAAACACGGTTAAACAATTTTTAATAATTAAATAAATTAAGCAATTTTCCTAGGAAAAGCAGGTAAAAGAGAAGTAGAGCATGCATATTACATTGCTCTCTATCATGAAGCCTTCCCCAACTTATTCTAGCTAGTAATTTCTCTCCTCCCTTCATGTCTATACCAGCAAGGTCAAAATCGTTTTTACATTAATACTAAGGTATTATATTATTTGCCTTTTTCACTCTTGACGTTTGCACCAATGCAAAGGCAATGGTGGGTAGAGCTGTTGGTGCCTTAACATGATTCAAGGCCATGGCGACAAACCATATCCTGCATACTTCACTGACATTCATTCCCAGTAAAAATAAACAAATAAATTTGCCAATTTCATTTAACAATGTCCCTGATGTGGGGCGCCTGGGTGGCGCAGTCGGTTAAGCGTCCGACTTCAGCCAGGTCACGATCTCGCGGTCTGTGAGTTAGAGCCCCGCGTCGGGCTCTGGGCTGATGGCTCGGAGCCTGGAGCCTGTTTCCGATTCTGTGTCTCCCTCTCTCTCTGCCCCTCCCCCGTTCATGCTCTGTCTCTCTCTGTCCCAAAAATAAATAAACGTTGAAAAAAAAATTAAAAAAAAAAAAAAGAATGTCCCTGATGTAGTAAAAGTTATTTTACTAAATAATGGCCTCTTAGTGCATGTCTTTAATATTCTGTGTTAGATGACGGGATGTACACATAAACCACTTCTGCTGGGTAGCAAAGCATACAATTGTTTTGAAATGCCAGCTGAACTGGCTGCCTTTTTCATGGTACACCAATTTTACTTGAAAGAACAACAACTAACCATGATTTTTCAGACTTGAGTATTTGGCAGACATTTTTCTAAAAAATAAACCAAATAAGTCAGTCACTTCAAGGGAAACAAAACACCAAATTTGTTGCCAATAGCAAAATTTGAGCTTTCAGGCATAAATTAGAATTCTGGAAAACATGCAACTGCCACTATGAGTTTCACAGTTTGCCAATTTTAAAGACCTTTCTGAAGAAAGTGATGCTAATATTGATGGTTCTTTTGATATGGTAAAATGTAATGTGTCAACATGTGAAAAATCTATACAACTAAATGAACCAATATATTCCAAATGGCTAATGCAGGAAATACAAATTCATGAGTGGGTAAAAGTGATCCATTTAAAGTTCAAGACATAAGTATGAAATTCAAAATATGGTTTCATATTCTGCATCGCAACTAAACTTTAAAACATGCTACTTGATAAGTTTTGGTGCAGTAACCAAATAATAGCCACAATTATCTGAAAAGGCTAATTCCAAGTACATGTCTGTGTGAGGCCAAGTTTTAATATATTTCAATCATAGCAAATTACAACAGATTGAGTGCAGAAGCAAATATGAGAACCCAGCTGCCTTTATTACTGAAGATCAATTAATATTTTAAATATCTTTCATTTTTAATTGTGAATAGAGTAAATATTGATAAATATAACCCACAAAATCAAAAGCACTTTGGGGTCTTCAAGCATTTTTAAAGTGTAAAGGGATCCTAAGATCAAAAAATTTTGAGAATTGTGATGTTTAAAAAGGTGGTCACTAGTCACACATGTCTATTCACATTGAAGTTAATTAAAATTATAAATAAAATATAAAGTTTGGGTCCTCATTCATACTAGACACATTTCTAGTGCTCAGTAACCACATGTGGCTAGTGGCTATGGGATATAATAGATATAGAACATTTCTATTACCACAGAAAAGTCCTACTGGACAGTGCTAGTCTATATTATATTTGGGGGGGGCAGTTAATTAGCATCTTAATAATTATCACTGGTATAATCCTACAGTATTTTATCATACCTGTTTTAACTCCTTAAGAACATATGCCTTTTGGAGGCAGAGTCTAGAACACTGATGTCTATATCTATATATGATAATGATACTGTCGTGTATATATGACATACTGAATCCCAGGAAATGTTTTATATATATATTACTAGAAATAAAAACTCTGAATAAGATGCTTGCTGAACTGAATATTTATTAACTCAATAAATATTTATTCAGGGTTTTACATGAGAGAGACATCATGCAATTATGATTATTATCTTTCATATTTCACTATATTTTGGTCTAAATTTATAAGCTCTGGGTCTCCACTTTTTCTGTTCATATGTGTTTATAATAAACTATTTGTCAACAATTTAATGCTTACACATTGCTTCAGTTCACATTTTCATAAGTGAGGACTTGAAGACAATTTTCCTTTTATTATCTATTGGTTATATTACATAGGACTTATAGTTCATAATTATGGACTACTAAGTATGACTTTCAAGTTTTCTAAAGACCTCCACACATGACATTGAAAGCAGTGTTTTAAAAGTGCCTGCCTGGATGGCTCAGCTAAGCATATGACTCTTGATTTCAACTCAGGTCAGGTCATGATCTCAGGGTTGTGACACTGGGCCCTGCATCAGGCTCTGGGCGGGGCATGGAGCCTGCTGGGATTCTTTCTCTCTCCTTCTCTTCCTCTGCCCTTCCCCTGCATGTGCTCTCTCTCACTCACTCTAAATAAATAAATAAATAAATGTTATATTAAATCTGTAAACAATAACTACATTTGTTTCAAAAGAATTAGTATCACCTGGGGTTTACAGCTTGATTTTATTTCCTATTATAGCTTTGTAGGATTCTAACTTTTTGAAATTTTAGCACCTATTATTTTGACAATTTTATTTTTACTGAAGTAGTGAGACGAATTTGTAAAAGCTTGTTAAAATTTAAATTTAAATTAAGTTTTGTTTAAATACACTTCTGAGATTTTTACATCTCAGAATTACAAAGGATGCTGGGATACCAAAAAGCTAGGGCTGGCCTGTAGGGTTCCAGTTGCTCTCTATTACTCCTCATATAGTAGAGATTTATAGCATAATGAATGCTGCTTGTTTCCAGTGCAGTTTAAAGCAATGCTCCTGGCAAGCAAGACCCATTTATAGGAAGGAGAATAAGAGGAGAGATATGTGGGCTTCTGGCCAGGTACTTTTCTAGTCAACAACCAAGATATGTACCTGGAACTAGGTGAGAGATTAGCTGCCTGTATATACACACAAGCCCCCTGCTAATTTAAGACTATGTATCATCCTCTCCACAGAACCCTACAGATTCTTTTTGGAAAAAGAATAAAATATTTCTTCTTAAATATTCTTTTTGGATGAGAGAAGCAAAAACATGATTCACAAAACTAATAAACCATTTGTACAACATGGAGTAGGTACTAATAAGCCTATACAAGCAGCCCCACTCCATGCAAAAGAATGTGTACCATAAACTGAATCATAGGAATTTATTTCTTCAATAAAAGCAAATAAAACAATAGCTATTTAAATAAGGCAATTAAAAAAATTAATGTTTATTTATGAGAGAGAGGGAGACAGAGTTTGAGAGGGAGAGGGGCAGAGAGAAGGAGACATAGAATCCAAAGCAAGCTGCAGGTTCTGAGGTATCAGCACAGAGTCTGATGCGGGGTTTGAACCCACAAACTGCAAGATCATGACCTGAGCCGAAGCTGGACACTCAACCGAAAGAGCTACCCAGACGCCCTTAAGTAAAGTAATTTTTATAAAGTGTAAACTTTACATTATGCTAACTTCTAAAGCTTCTGTTTTCAATTTTGTCTTGCTATGTAAGTTCAGTTTAAGCAATGTTTCTGTAGCAAAAAAGACTTATAATTTAAATAAGAGCTAACATATTTTCATAAACTGCTTTATTTTCCATACAGAATGGGGTGTGTGCCTATGAAGCAATTTATTTTCCAGAGACAATCTACAGCTAAGGGTAAAATTTTTATACTATATTTTTAGTGGTAGAAATTTTTTAAAAAGTGAAATCAGATTTATGGTTCAAACTGGTTAAACTTTAACATTGAAAAATTAGAAAATTTAGGCAAAAAGTCATTTGACTAATTATTAAACTGAAAAAAGAGACAATTTTTGTTAAGTTCAAGTCATGTCAGTAGCAACCTAAGATACTACATTAAAAGGTAGTATTTATATGGCTTGCATAAGGAGGCATTTTATTAATAAAAGCCATAATGGTATAATCTGACCATGTAATAGAGGCTTTGGAGTCAGGTTGATCCGAGTTCAAATTAGGTGTCAAACACTCAATGGCTGGTTGTTCTTGGGTAAGTTTCTTTCCTACATCTTGATTTCCTTACATATAACGTGCTAATAATAACCATTTATAAGATTATTTTAATGACTGAATCAGGTAATTTATATAAGCTGCTTAGCAGAGTAAATGATAACACAGAAAGTGATTAATAAATGCCTTACACACCATATACATACAGTTTCCCCAGGATACAACTATATTTACAAGCATTTCACCTTGATTCATTCTAGTAATCTATACCTGATATAGTAAGAAATTTTTAGTATATTATTTCAAATATCATTTAGATGTATAAATAAGAAAATTAAAAAATTTATACTTCAAAATCATATGCACAATTGCATCTAAGAACATCAAAAACAGAATCTCAGAATGCTGTGAGATTCCTCTTCCCCTCAGTAAGAATTCTGTCTATAGTATTCCTGACAGAGTCACAGACTTTTAAACAACCAGTTCAAGTACTTTGTATCTCAGATGGGGGATGAGGAGAGAGAAGTAGAGAAAGAGACAGAGTGAGCACATGTGCTTTCTTAAAGACAGAAAGACAGACTAAGAAAGAAAGATTGAGGGGCACCTGGGTGGCTCAGCTGGTTAAGCATCTGACTTCAGCTCAGGTCACAAGCTCATGGTTCATGAGTTCGAGCCCTGCATCAGGCTCTCTGCTGTCAGCACAGATCCTGCTTCAGATCCTCTGTTTTCCTCTCTCTCTGCCCCTACCCTGCTTTGTCTCTCTTTCTCAAAAATAAAATAAACATTTAAAAAAAAGTTAAAAAAAAGAAAGTTTGAGATTGAATCTTTGAACCCCTAGATCAATCATTACTTGAAGTTATCATCTCATGAGCCAATAAAATCCATTGCTTACTCTCCTCCTCCTTTTAGGCTATGCCTACTGATTGAGTTGGGTTTCTAAAGCTTACAACCAAATCAGTCTTTACTAATACACTAATTATGGGTGAGAATATAGCAATTAGACATAAGAGAGGTTTTATTTCCACCATACCCATTAGAATTCTTTAGTAAGTGATGGATTTAGCATTTATACTCAGGATATTGATTCCAAAGCTTGTGCCCTTAATCACTGCACTGTAGTAAATGGCAGCACTATTACATATATCCTCTTGAGATGTAACAATAGAATTCTTTTCTGAATCAAGACAAGGTTGCACACATCTATATGCATCTATTTTTTAACCATATATTTGACATTATGTAAAGAGACTGAAATAGCAACAGAGACTACAATAATGTAAATGGTATTTTCCTACTCTTAATGATTTAGATAAAAAGTATTACAAAATTCTTTCTCTTCCCAGAAAGATCTCTTCTATTTTTATAGGAAGAAGTATACAATTCAAAACCTATTTCCTCAATTATATAGAAAGACTACAGCCCTGTATTCGTACTTTAGACATGTCTTCTCCAGATCACCTGGAAATGCTATTCAAAGCATGCCTGTGAAAACATAACTAAGAATCTTTTTTATTACATAATCTTGTCTTTTTGAGCAAAGAGACTCACCTACAAGAGGTATTTGATTAGGGAAAAGGTAAATAAACTCTCAAACTAGAGACTTCTGTTGTAGAAGGTGCTATATAATCTGGCGCTAGAATTTCCAGGCATCCATCCAATTACTCACAAACAGGATACGGGTGGGATTAGCTTGTGCACTTGAACAGTCAGAACACAGGACGTCCCCAGTTGTAAAACCTAAACAACATGAGGGATCTCTGCACTACTGAAGAATTATAAAGTCTGACTCTATAATCAGAATACTGTAGTATTCTAGACTTTGGAGCGAAGTTACAGACATAAAACTGTTTCAAGAAAAGTGTTTCAGAAGACCAAAATGAATAGAAGTAAATAAATATCCATAGGGATCTCCCCCAAATTATCCTGTTTTTCCCAAGTATGTCTTAGAACAGCTGGCAACCTGAGTCACCCTGGATGGGAGGAGGGGTGGACAGTCATGCTTTCTCTTGGTCACATGTTTTGTGTTCAACTTGAGTCTTCAAATTGACAAGGAGTAAAATAACATCTTCAAACTTTGCAACTCTATTGCAGTTTACAAATTGCAAACTACTCCAACCAGAGTATACTCAGAACAATACTGTAAGACTGACCGGTAGAGTTGGTACTATCATCACTTTTTAAGAAAAAGTGATATGAAGCTTAGAGAAATTAGGCAGACCATTCAAATTCACACAGAAAGTAATTAGGAAAGTAAGGATTAAAAATGTTTCTGGAGTTCCCTCCAAAGTACCATGGTATTCCAGGAATAAATGTAATTCTCTTGCTGCATGTTTTTTCAACGTTTATTTATTTTTGAGACAGAGAGAGACAGAGCATGAACGGGGGAGGGACAGAGAGAGAGGGAGACACAGAATCGGAAACAGGCTCCAGGCTCTGAGCCATCAGCCCAGAGCCCGACGCGGGGCTCAAACTCACGGACCGCGAGATCGTGACCTGGCTGAAGTCGGACGCTTAACCGACTGTGCCACCCAGGCGCCCCGCTGCATGTTTTTGAATACATCATCATATTTAGTTTTCACAAAACCTTTGGGCTGTATGTATGTATGCACATACAATTCTGTATGACACCTTCAACCAGTTTTTCCACCCTTTGGTAAACACTTGTATTCCCCTTTCTCAACAGATGGGAAGATGTTCAATTCTAGAAAAATATGCCCTTAAGTACCATCAAAATACAAGCTGCTTCACAATTTTCCAGACTTGGGGAAAAAATAAAACAAGGGAAAAATAAAGTGAAAAAGTAAGTTTCAAACCAGATGGTTTAAAAAAACTTTACAAATGGGTACAATTTATAGAATCCAAAATTTGTGGGAGACTCATGCTATAGATCACAACTGAAGAAAATGGGTCAAGTAAAGAGCTTTTAGTGGAGGAAGTTTGTTATGCTAAGAGATGGGGCTTATTTTGAATTTTTTTTTAGATTAAAGATTTCTCAGACTTATTGTGACATATATACAGAGTAATTTTTATTGTTAATTCCCTAACCATTGTTTTCCATGAAGCTTAACTTTCTCTGCTTCAGTTTTGCCAACCTCATTCTTTTTAGAAACCTAACCTCCTGGCTGGTAAGGGACAACTGACTTACAATACTAAAATGGATTTTAGTAATAAATCTTTAGTGTATTTTAGAATGTGCACTGATAAATAACAAAGCACTCTGAATCTATGATAACAGCAAAAATTCATTAGGTTAATTATTGGTTTACTCAAAATTTTTAAGTACTTTCCTACGTTTGTTTTTATTTTCAAATATTTTTTTTAAAATTTTTTTTTCAACGTTTATTTATTTTTGGGACAGAGAGAGACAGAGCATAAACGGGGGAGGGGCAGAGAGAGAGAGGGAGACACAGAATCGGAAACAAGCTCCAGGCTCTGAGCTGTCAGCCCAACGCCCGACGCGGGGCTCGAACTCACAGACCGCGAGATCGTGACCTGGCTGAAGTCGGACGCTTAACCGACTGCGCCACCCAGGCGCCCCTATTTTCAAATATTTTTAATGTCTAATGCAAATTCAATTAAATCAAATTTATGTTTTTCTGGTCTTGGCATTTAGAATTAATAAAGGTTTGCTGAAATACTCAGTATACAACTTTTTTTTGGATATATTGTGCTATTCCAAATATCTTCAGATATATTGACATTCTTCCCAAAGTAACAACTGATGAATATCAACCTACTAAACATTTTCAAATTTTCTGTAAGAAACAGTTTTTTTCATTAAAAAATAAAATCTTGATTGCATTTATCTTATAGGAAAGCTTCAGATAGTAGGCCAGTGCTGTGCTAAGGACCAATCCTCTGTCTATATTGGATGTTTTGATATAACCCATACTCAGGTTATAATTATTAAGGATAAAATGTTGGTTCATTAAGTTGAAGAAAATATAAAACATAAATCAATAAAATACTATGACTTGGTAACCACTTTAAAGATAAAAACCTATGGAATACATTATACCAATAACCCACATTTCAAAAGAGAAATTCCCACCTTAGAAATATAAAGTACATCTGAGCAGCATAAATGTTCTAACACTAGTTTAGCAAACCAGGAGCTGTCAAGTTCCAATAACCTATTATTCACACCTCTTTAATCACTGCCACAGAGTCGATTATAAATAGCCTCATACATTTTTAAATAAGGTCATTCTGAAATGAAACAAAGAAGGTAGTAAATATTCTTGTACATAAGGAATTCAAATCCTAATGCACAACACAACTGTGTATTTCTCAAATGTTCAATTTACAGAAAGCTAACAAAGTCTTTTATTAACTATGTCAAGTATGCACTCTATGAGGATTCGGTGGAATAACTAAATTGCAGCACCATTTAAACACAGCAGCCTAAAAAGATAAAAAAAAAAAACTCTCCCCAATAAATCTCATTTATTATGAGGCATTACTTATGGTATAATAAAAATAAAATATAATAATCGATTTGTTGATCTACCTAAAACAATGCTATGCGAAGTCATGATGCAAAGACCATTCTACAAGGAAAATGTATAGTATCAGTGATGATGTCACTGGCTATTAATTACTCCATATAGCTGATAATCTGAATGTATTTCTTCAATATGAATTTATATAAACATGTTAGAGAAGAAGTTGTAGAATGTTTTAACAGAGTGGCAGAATATCTTTTAGAAAAAAAATAAATTAAATTAAAATTGAGAATAAGGGGATAAAGTACCACTTAGGAGGCAAGGATCTAAAAGAATGAGCTAAAACCAACTAATCAAAATAAAACGAAGACAACACAACAAACATTAACAACAAAAACACTGTGGTTTTGTATAACATGTCCTTTATAATAACCGATCATTACAGAATCTCTAAGAAAAATCTAAATTATTGAGGTGATTCCAGAGTGGTATGCTACCATTATGGCACCTTCAAAAATTATCTGTTGAAATGAGAATGGCACACTACCCAAATTCCTCATTTAAGAACTAACAGAATCAGAAGACTGGGCCTGAAGAACACTTGACACCACGTAACTACAATCAGATTTTAATTGACTATTTTAAGATTTCCTGTTAGGTTTTCAGACTAAAAATCCTAAGGTTTTCTGGATGAACAGACTTTCTACATAACCAACTTTCCCCCATTTTTTCATTTCTTCCTACAAGTATGCCTATTTTTAGATAACAAAAGATAAAACATTACATTTTGGGAAGAGATAAATGAGAATTCTGTGACTACTTAGTTTCTTAAACACTGACTTTATGTGTTCACATGATATAGTAACAGAACCTTGTGGGAGTATGCCTACTGCATAAACCTTTGTTATCAAAATAACTTGAAAACAAAATAAGATTGGAAAATCATGCATAATATTAACATGTTTTACTATATATATATATATATATATATATTTTTTTTTTTTTTTTTTTTTTAAAGAGAGAGAGCGAGCATGTGTGCACTTGTGTGTGGGAGGGGCATGGAGGGAGGGAGAAAATCTCAAGCAGGCTCCATACCCAGCGTGGAGCCCAATGTGGGGCTTGATCTCATGACACTGACATTATGACCTCAGCCGAAATCAAGAGGTGAATGCTTGACTGAGCCACCCAGGAGCCCATGTTCTACAATCTTTTACAAACTCACATGCGTGTCCCAATATTTACTGAATCATTTATTACCTTTGCCTGGTTGTTTGAGAGCTGTAGCTTAAAAACATTATTTCTTGCACAATAAAAAGTTAGTCACCTTGTGAGCATTGTTTTCTATCCACAAAAGATTCTTTTTTAAACAAAAGCTGTTAATTATAGTCAGTTAGATACCTTCTGACAAGGTACGTACCAACAGAAAATGAAGCCCACAGAGAAAACCATGAAACTAATTTCTGCCCATATTCCAGAAGAAGAGCTACATAAAGGTTTTGGAAATCAATGAAGCACTGTTATCCATATCACACTCTCTTAATTCTATACTCCTAGAGTCCTACAGAATTAATTTTAATATTAAAAAACATTTCTAATATGGAAATTATGTTCTTCCAAGGCCACATTTCTGATGATGCTATTGTACCATCTTTTTTTGACTTATATAGGTTTATGCACAAGTGTTATTATCTGTATATTCATACTTAACATTTTCAGGTTGTTATTAACACATTTGAATAGTCCATCAACACAAGAGGCAACAATAAGGTGAAATTTTGTTAAACCCAACTCAAAGATAAATGTAATTCTAAGACTAAGACTGAATGTTGGTGTTTCTATTTTCAAAATTTATTTAAATTCAAGTTAGTTAACATACAGTGTAGTTTTGGCTTCAGGAGTAGAATCCAGTGATTGATTCATCTCTTACATATGACACCCAGTGCGCATCCCAAAAAGTGCCCTCCTTAATTCCCATCATCTATTTAACCCATCCCCCCACCCACCTCCTCTCCAGCAACCTTCGGTTTGCTCTCTGTATTTATACTGTGCCATTGTTAATGCTGCTTTCAACAAATATACAAGGATCTTCAGTGGAGATGAGAATCTGAAGATACTATCTCTGACTCAGCTCTCTGTTAAGTATGAATATAAAATTAGTCTCCTTCCTAGTCCAAATATTATATTTAAAATTATTCAGCATCTACAACCTTAAGAATGTGTTGTACATTTCAAAATATGGGATTTCTGAAGGTCTTCTTTGGCCTAATCCCCAAACCTAAGGATGCTGGGATGATAGCTCCTATTCTTTTTCAGAGGCTCAGAAGTCCACTCAAATGTGAAGATGTTAATAAGATCCTTGGCTATTTGCTACACCCTATGCGAAGCACTTCCTTTTCCTTTTTTTTTTTTTTTTTTTTTTTTAAGCACTTCGTTTTCCTATACTTCTGGAGTGACTTACAGGACTTCACGACAAAAAGACTTTGTCCCAGGGGCGCCTGGGTGGCGCAGTCGGTTGAGCGTCCGACTTCAACCAGGTCACGATCTCGCGGTCCGTGAGTTCGAGCCCCGCGTCGGGCTCTGGGCTGATGGCTCAGAGCCTGGAGCCTGTTTCCGATTCTGTGTCTCCCTCTCTCTCTGCCCCTCCCCCGTTCATGCTCTGTCTCTCTCTGTCCCAAAAATAAATAAACGTTGAAAAAAAAAAAAAAGACTTTGTCCCAGCCATAATATATTTTTGGAAGTCTGGTCTTATGACTTTAAAACATGATGATGGTGGGGGGGAGGGGAGGTAGGGGCAGGGGAAGCATGGGAAGGCAGAGAATTCTAGGCCAAAGTAGCTTCAGAAGGAATGGCCAGTACTTTCATTATATATCCATGGAGCGAAGTAAAAATATGTGTATCAGGGTCAGTGTATGTATCTGAGGGAATCAGATTTGGTCACTTGAAGTCAAGTGAGTGAAAATATTATGATTTGGGTTAGTGCAATGATTTATTCATTATTTACTTAAAATATGTATAGAGCATTTGTCATGTCAGGAACTGTAGTTAAGAAAATGAATATATCAATTTCCATCCACAAGGATCTCACTAGTAGGGTGGACAAACACGTAAATAAGTTGTAATACATCATGATATATGTAACTGACACAAATCTGGTAGAGAACAGAGAAGAGAACATTCTCAAGGATGGACACTAGGGAGCAGGTTTCTAGAAATAAAAATGCTTTAGTAGGGAAATAATGTCTAACCTTTTTTTTTTCTAAGCTGGTTTTTAACAATAAACCAATCAGATAAGAATAGAGACTAAGGTAATTTCAGAAAGAGGAAAGGGACTGCTTCTTCCAAGTAAATTCCACCAAGCTATTCCTAAATTAAGAAGACTATAGAAGACTGAAGGTCTTAACTGAGTTGTATGCAAGATACTCAATTTTGCTAGAGGACAGAGGTGAAATTCTGTTGCAATTGCTACATTTAAACTGTAAGAATGTATGAACGTATCTTTTTATTAAAATTTTTTTCCCCGTGGTGCCTGGATGGTTCAGTCAGTAGACCATGTAACTCTTGATCTCAGGGTTGTGAGTTTCGGCCCTATACGGGGAGTTGAGTTTATTAAAAAAAAAATTTTAAACCCATCCCCATGACCCACTTCCCTTCTGGCAATCACTAGTGTGTTCTCCGTATTTACGAGTTGGGTTTTTTGTTTGTCTTTTTTCTTTGTTCACTTGTGTTGTTTCTCAAACTGCACATATGAATAAAATCATATGGTATTTGTCTTTCTCTGACTGACTCACTGCACTTGGCATTATACCCTCCAGGTCCATCTGTATTGTTGCAAATGGTTAAGATTTCATGCTTTTTTTATGGCTCAGTAATAGTGCCTTGTATACATATACCACGTCTACTTTATCTATTAATCAATGGACATTTGGGTTCCTTCCATATTTTGGCTACTGTAAATAATGTTGCAATAAATATAGGGGTACATATATCTTTTTGGAATTAGAGTTTTTGTTTTGGTAAATACACAGTAGTGGAATTATTGGATTATATAGTAATTCCATTTTTAATTCTTGAGGAACCTCCATATAGTTTTCCACAGTGGCTGAACCAATTTGCATTTCTATCAGCAGTGTACGAGGATTCCTTTTTCTCCACATCCTCAGCAACACTTGGCTATTTCTTGTGTTTTTGATTTCAGCCATTCTGAGAGGTGTAAAGTCATATATCATTGTGGTTTGAATTTGCAATTTCCTGATGATTAGTGATGTTGAACATCTTTTCATGTGTCTGTTGGCCATCTGTATAGCTTCTTTGGAAAAAACATCTGTTCAGGTCCTCTGTCCATTTTTAAGTGGGTTATTTGTTTTTTGGTGTTAAGTTGTGTAAGTTCTTTATATTAATTTTGAATAGTAACTCCTTATTGAATATATTATCTGCAAATATCTTCTCCTGTTCAGTAGGTTGCCTCTTTGTTTTGCTGGTAGTTTTCTTCACTATGGAAAAGCTTTTTATTTTGGTATAGTCTAAGTAGTTTATTTTTTATTTTTTCATAATTTTTTGAAGTTTATTTATTTGAGAGAGACAAAGACTGCATGAGTGCGGGGCAGAGGAGAGGGAGGGAAAGAGTATCTCAAGCAAGTTCTGTGCTGACAGCGCAGAGCCTGACGTGGGGCTCAAACTCATGAAATAGAGAGATCGTGAACTGAGCTGAAACCAAGAGTCACATGCTTAACTGACTGAGCCACCCAGGTGCCCCTAGTCTTAATAGTTTAATTTTGCTGTTGTTTCCCTTACCAGAGGAGACATATCTAGAAAAATGTTACTGTGGCTAATGTCAAAGGATGTATTTGCTTTTAGCAATATACTTTGAAATAACTGATAGGTTAATAACATGCTATTGCCCAACTCATTCATATTTAGTCCCTCTCAATGAATGTCATAACATACCCATATTCTTCTAAGGTACCCTGGCATAACAAGACAGTACTCCCCAATGCTACTGCAGCTACACCTTCTAGAATCAGCTGACACAACTGCCTATCTCCTGATATGGTGAAGTTTTCCCAACCATCTTCAGGGTTTTTTTCACCAACCATGAATAACTTGAGTAGATGGCACTGATAGCAATCATGTTCCCTTAAACTAGGAACTTCCCGTTTCTCCCCAAATGGATGCCAGAATGATGGCAGAATAACAGATTGCTTTTATTTTATTTGTTACATGATTAATCTGTTCTTCTGCCACTGACCGGAGAAAAAAATAATCTGCTCTTAGATTTATTCTTAGTAGGAATCTGGCCCTCAGCCAGTGGGAAACAATAGATAATAGGGTCAAGAAACATATTGGATGGTTAATGGGATGTTCTGGGGAACCTCAACACTTATGAAATGGAGACAGAGAGGAAAAGAAACCATCAAAGACATGGAGAGCCTAAGAAGAGCATGCCTTGCTGGAAGCCAAGAGATGTAGGAGATTTTAAAAAGAGGCAATGAGACAGGCAGAATAATTCCCTCCTCTTGGGTATGCGTGAGGACCCGTGAATATGATGGGCTACCACAACCATTATATTGTTAGGTTATATGACAAATGTGAAGGGACTTTGCAGCTGTACTGCCAGTCTCTAATCAGTTGACTCTGTGTTTGTCAAGAAAGATTTCCTGAGTGGGCTTGGCTTAATCAGCCCAAAACTAAAAGAACCCTAAGGCCTCCCTGAGCTCAGAGACTCCAAGTAGCAGAGGTTCTCTCTTTTCTGTTCTTGAAGAAGCAAAGAGCCATGTTGTGAACTGCCTGTAGAGAGGGGCAGCCTTCCTACAAGCATAAGGAAATGAATTCTGTCAGTAAACTAAATGAGCTTAGAAGAGGAGACTGAGCCACATATGACAACGCAGTCTGCCTGATGCTTTGATTGCAGCATTGAGTGGAGCTATGCTGGTCCACAGCTAGTCCAAGCTATGCCTGGACTCCTGATCCACAGAAAATGTGAGATAATAAATATGTGTCATTTAAACCACTAGATTTGTAGTGATCTGTTATGCAGCAATAGAAGAGTAATCCATTAAGCAAGGTCTCAGCTTTTGTAAGACTAAAGGAGAACTGGGATTCAATCTTTAGGTTGTCAGGCCCCTGACATATGTGTTAGGATTTATGAGGGGCTGAATTTGCAGCAAAGATAAAGTAGAAACCTAGTTGTATAAATTAGAAGCAAGAGGGGGTAAGGAGAAGATGTAGTTTAATTGATGAAAGGGTCACATGGTTCATCTAGGACATTCCTGGTCCTGAGGTTGAGATAAATGGACAAATTCCATGCCACAGGATTAGGTCAATATATTGCTTGCTTTGCTTAGATCTGATTAACCAGACTAGAATCCACTTGACAGCAGATATCATATCATGCCTATCTTATTCATTGATTCTATGTCCTCAGCCCCTCAGCTAATATCTAGCATATTCTAAGCACTCGATATTTGTTGAATACATGAATTTCACATTGGTCAATGTGAAAAAGTAATTTAAAAATATGAAATTTTTGAGGAAACATTAGCACAAATGGGCACTACTCTGTGATTTCTTGAAAATATTCAATTTAACTCTGTTAAAGTATGGATGATTTGAGATGTCATAACAGAGGCAGTGATACAGTTGTCCTCCAGCGAATCCACAAATATCTACTGATAGCCTGTGTGCCAGACTCTAGAATAAGACTCCTGTGATAGTTTCTTAACTGATGTCTCTGTATCCATTCTAGCTCTTCTTAGCCCATTTCTCCACATCAGCCAGAGTAATATTCTTAAGAAAAATCATCTAATTTCATTACCCGTTGAAAATCTTTTGATGGTTTCTCATTAGACTGAGGATAAAAGTCAAAGTCCTTAACTTGTCTTTCCATAATCTGGCCTCTGCCTCCCTCTCCAGCTTTGCCCCTTGTCACTCACCTTACCACTTCAGAGAATTCATGCATTTTATAACCCCAGCCTAGAACATTCTGCCTTTGCCTACCTCCTCAGATTCCAGCTTAAATCTCTATTTAAATATAACTTTTTCAATGATCTCCCAATATAAATCACCCCTTCTACACAGCATTTGTTATATCAGGTGTAATTACATTGTAGCATTACTTAAGATCCATCTCCTCCATTATACTAAAGCACCATGAGGTCAGGAGTTGTGTCTGTTTTGCTCAAAGAAATATCACTAGTACTAAGAATACTTCATACATATTTGTTGAATAAATAAAAGTAAAGGCCTAGGAGACCACCAACTATGAATTATGAAAGCTGCTGCTACCATCAATTAGAACTATGGAGCCCTACCTAGTAATACTGTCACTCTAGAATACAAGCCCTAACCTCAGTGGAGTATACAGGCAAGCAGCCATGACAACTATCATCCCTACGACTCCATTTCCTCACCATAAAAAACAACAAAGTAAACATTAAACAGTACCAGAATTAAAAGCAAAGTTCTTCTCCTTTTATTATTTTTTAATACTGACCAACTGTGTAGAATTTTAAAATCCTTAAGAATTCCACTGCTAGGAAAACAAAAGTTTTAAAACCACTGATTTAAGGAATCCAAATGCTTTTTATAAAGAGTATTTTTAGAGAGAAAGTATAGAATAACATTAAAAAATCTGATTAATAAAAGCATGCAAACTAAAGAACCTAATTGGGCTTAACACAACTCTGAAAATTAAATAGATCATTTCATTTTTCATTTGCTTTTAAAACCTTTCAGCGATTTCCCCACTGCTCTCATGATAAGAATCCCACTTCTTCACACTGTCTTAAAACCCTTCACAACCTGACTCCTGCCTACTTATGCAGTTCATCGGTGACCATTTCCCCTTCACCAACTCCTCCAACCAAATCTACACTCTGGCCTTGGAGAACTACTCCCCCCAACTGCCTTGTTCTCTTTTCACCACTGGGCCTTGGTTTATATTCCCATTCCAGGAATACGCTTTATCCTTGTCTCCTTCAGGAGGACTTCTACTTACCCAACTTAGCTATTCCTTCATCTCAGAGGGGGCTCCGGAATTTCTATATGGGAAGATTTAGTGGAGGCACTCTGGAGGGGAAGAAAACTGGAGATTTGCCTTACAGCTATATTTGCATAACAAAAACACATTACTACTTGGGTGACAAATTTCATCTGGTGTAGTTTGGGGGGCTTAAATTTCCTAATTCCCTCCTTGGTACTGACACTGGAAAAGTTTGCTCGACACTCTCCAAACTGAAAAGGTACAACTTGCAACTGTGTATTTACTTCTATTAGAGAATTTACACTAGATTAGGGATGTCTGTCTACTTGTCTGTCTCTTAAGAGCACAGACTGTCTTTCCATGGTGATAGTCCTAAAGTCCTATCTCCTGGCATATAGTAGATTTTCAATAAATATTTTCTGACAGAATGAATCAAGTATTTTAGGAAAATCTAATATGTACAAAGTATAATGTTACGTGTTCAGAGTGGGGAATAGAGATACTTACTGCCGATTAAAAATATAAAACATGTTAAAATATTTACAATACCTTCAAATAAATAAGCAACAGCAAGTATAAAAGACAGTAAAAACTAGACATTTTTACTAACCAGCAGTCCTACACATCAACATTTCTAAGTGAAATGCCTACTATATCATCAATGAAGCATTAAATACATTGCACTGTATTTTCTTATAATGTGAATTTGACTGAATAAAGAGTGTTTAGCATTGTTAACTTATGAATAATATGATAAGCCACTAATTAACTAGAATACTCGTATTCCTGATGATGTTTTCAAGATCCAGAATATAAGATGATCCACATTAGATGTCTAAAACAGCCTAAAACTCAAACCTAAGAAGGTACTTTGGGTTTTTTTCATTGTAAGGGAGGAGTATATCCTTAAAGAGGAGAGATGCGATAGCAAAACAAGAAGTGGGATACCATGCTGAGAAGATAAATGTTACCATGAAGAAACGGTGTTGAAGAGCAAGAGTCAGTAGGATTTGGAAAACTTTAAATTCTAGGTTGAGTTTACTTTTGATTTGGTAACCAGTCAGGGATTATTAAAACTCCTAACTAGAACTGGGAAACACAAAGGCATTGCTTGAATAAATTTGAGCAGGGCAAGACTGCGGCATGAATTCCAGCATGGAAGATACAGTAAACCAGGTGTAAAAAGATGAGAGCCAGAACTAGGGTAGCAGCTGCAGAATTGGACAAATAATGGTTTTGTAAATCTAACAGCCCAAATGTTTGCACTGGAACTGATTTCATTAATCAGAGTAATGCCACAAATATAAACTTTCAGGCTGTTATGATACAATCAAGAAAATGTTTGCTTCATAGATCATTTTATTTGGCAAATACGTACCCAAATTGTTGAGTCCTCAGATTAACTATAAAACACGCACTGGATTCATTCTTTCTATGTACTTCTGTATTTCTCTCTGGTGCCCTAAAAATAAGACTTAGGTCCACCTGTAATATCTCCTAGTTTACAAGGTGCTTCGAATCCTGAGTCAAGTAACATATTTTAAAATTTACTTCAATATCTTAGAGGGAAAATGACTAAAGAGTTCACTGAGGATTCAAATTCAGTCTTTTCAATTTCTTGTTTTCCATTTTAATCAATCTGGTGCATTACCATCATGTAGATGCTGTAAGCTTATGACAAGACTAGAAAAAACATATTACCACACCATCATATAAAAGCTAAGAACTTAAAATTTGATTTCTTAAATAAAAAATATTTTTCCCGAATTTTTAAATTTTTAACAGCTCTTCTGAGATATCCTTGACATATAAAATTATACATACTTATTTTTTTCAACTTGATGCTTTTATATATGTATACATTGTGAGAAGAGCACCATAATCAAGCTAATTAACATATCATCACCTCTATATAGTTACCATTTTGTACGTGGGAAGATTTAAGATATATCCTCTTTGCAAATTTCAGGTATACAATACAATAAAACTATCATCACCATCCTGTACATTATATCTCTGGAATGTATTTGTTTTGCATAACTAAAACTTTGTATCCTTTGACCAACATCACCCCATTTCCCTATTCCCCCAGCCCTTTGCAAATCATTCGACTCTCTACTTTTTTTAAAAACCTTTTTTGATGTTTATTTATTTTTGAGAGACAGCAAGCGAGCATGAGCAGGGGTGGGGCATGGGGGGTGGGGGGTGGGGGGTGGGGCATGGGGGTGGGGCAGAGAGAGAGGGAGACACAGAATCCCAAGCAGGCTCCAGGCTCTGAGCTGTCAGCACAGAGCCCGATGCAGGGCTCAAACCCACAAACTGTGAGATAATGACCTGAGCCAAAGTCAGACGCTTAACTGACTGAGCCACCCAGGCACCCCCTCTCTACTTCTGTTAAGTTTGCCTATTTTAGATTCCTCACAGAAGTGAGATCATGCAGTATTTCTCTTTCTGTGTCCTGCTTATTTCACTTAGCATAATATCCTCCAGCTCCATCCATACTGTTCCAAGTAGCAATATCTCCTTATTTTTATGCTTGAATATTCCACTGTGTTTCTGTGTGTGTGTGCGCGCGCATGTGTTTCGTTTATCCATTCAGGCACTGAAGGACATTTAGGTTGTTTCCATATCTTGACCACTGTGAATAATGCTGCACCAAACTTGGGGGTGCATGAGATCTCTTTGAGATCCTGATTCTATTTCTTTTGTTACATACTCAGAAGTGGGATTACTAGATCATAGAGTAGTTCTATTTTTAATTTTTTGAGCAATCTCCATACTATATTTCATAGTGGGTATACTAAATTACATTCCCAACCAACATTGTACAAGGATTCTCTTTTCTTCACACCCTTGCCAATACTTGTTATTTCTCATCTTTTTGATATTAGTCATTGTGACAGGTGTGATGTGAAATTACTTGGTTTTGATTTGCATTTCCCTGATGATTAGAGATGATGAGCACCTTTTTGTATACTTTTTAGCCATTTGAATTTCTTTTGAGAAGTGCCTATTAGGTTCTTTGGACCATTTCAAAGTGGGTTATTGGTATTTTGCTATTAAGTTGTATGAATTCCTTACGTATTTTAGATATTAACCTCTTATTGGATATGTAGTTTGTGACCATTTTTCCCATTTGTAGGATGCCTTTTCACTCTGTTGATTATTTCCCTTTGCTGTGCAGAAGCTTTTTAGTTTGATGTTAATTCCATTTATCTATTTTTTTTTTTTTTTGCTTTTGTTGCCTATGCTTTTGCTGTCATTTCCAGAAAATTATTTCTAAAACCAATGTAAAGAAGTATTTCCCCTATGTTCTCTTCTGAAACCTTGTGATAGCTTATGCTTAAGTTTTAATCCATTTTGAGTTGATTTTTGTGGATGATGTAAGATAGGGACCAATTTAATTTTTTGCAGGGGGATATCCAGTTTTGCCAACACCCATTTGTTGAAGAGATTGTCATTTCCCATTGTGTGTTACAGGGACCCTTGTCAAAGATAAGTTGACTATAACTGCACAGGTTTCTTTCTTTCTCCATTCCATTGGTCTGTATATCTGTTTTAATGCCAGTACTGATTACTATAACTTTGTAATGTCATTTGAAATCAGGAATTGTGATGACACTAGCTTTGTTTTCCTTGCTCAAGATTCATTTGAATATTTGGGGTCATGGTTCCATTCAAATTTTAGGATTGTTTTTTGTTTCCATAAAAAATGTCTTTGGAATTTTGATAAGGATTGAATTTGTTGACCAACTTGGGTAGCATGAACGTTAACAATATTAATCTTTCCAATCCATGAATGTAGGATGTATTTCCATTTGTTGTTGTCTTTTAATTTCCTTCATCAATGCTTTATAATTTTCAATGTACAAGTCTTTGTCTCTTTGGTTAATTACTAAGTATGTTATTCTTTGCCCAGCCTATGTGGATGGGATTGTTTTCATAATTTCTTTTTCAGGTAATTCCTTGTTAGTGTATAGAAATGCAATTGACTTTTGTATGTTGATTTTACATCCTGAAACTTAGCTAAATTAGTAGTTCTAGTGGCTTTCTTTGTGTGTGTGTGTGTGTGTGTGTGTGGTCTTTAGTGTTTTCTATGTCATTTCATCTGCAAAGAGAAATAATTTTACTTCTTCCCTTCTTGTTTGAATGCCTTTTATTTCTCTTCCTTGCTTGATTATGCTGGCTAGGGTTTTTTTTTTTTTTAATGTTTATTTATTTTTGAGAGACAGGTAGACAGAGAGAGAGAGAGAGAGACGCAGAGAGAGAGAGAGACAGACAGACAGAATCCTAAGTAGGCTCCAGGATCTAAGCTGTCAACACACAGCCTGATGCAGGGCTCGAATTCACAAGCTGTGAGATCCTGACATGAGCCGAAGTACGACGCTTAACCGAATGAGCCACCAAGGCACCGCTAATTTTTTTCTAAAAAAAATTTTAATGTATGCGGTTAAGATTTTTTTTTAAAGATTTTCTTTTTTTTTTTTTAATTTTTTTTAACGTTTATTTATTTTTGAGACAGAGAGAGACAGAGCATGAATGGGGGAGGGTCAGAGAGAGGGAGACACAGAATCTGAAACAGGCTCCAGGCTCCGAGCTGTCAGCACAGAGCCGGATGCGGGGCTCGAACTCACGGACCGCGAGATCGTGACCTGAGCCGAAGTCGGCCGCTTAACCGACTGAGCCACCCAGGCGCCCCTGCGGTTAGGATTTTTTTAATTTCAGGTTTATTAAGATAAAATTGACATATGCCATTGTGGAAGTTTAAGGTACACAGCGTGCTGGATTTGATACACTTGTATACTGCAAAATGATTACCACAGTATAGTTAACATTTCTAGCAACTCACAAAATCACCATTTCTTTTTTATGGGGGAGGGTATTTAAGATTTACTCTCATAGCAACTTTATATAATGCCGTATTGTTAACTATAGTCACCATGCTGTCTCTTAGCTCCCCAGAACTTAATCATATAACTGGAGGTTTGTACCTTCTGACCAATATCTGCCCATTTCCCCCATCCCTCAGCTCCTGCCAACCACTTTTCCACTGACTGTTTCTATGAGTTCTAATTTTTTAGATTCCATGTATAAGTGAAATCATACAGTATTTTTCTTCTTCTGACTCATTTCACTTGATATAATGCTTTCAAGGTCCATCCATGTTATCACAAATGGCAGAATTTCCTTCCCTTTTATGGCTGAATAATATTCAACTGTGTGCACGTGTGTGTGTGTGTGTGTGTGCGCGCGCATGCATGCACACGCATATCACATCTTCTTTATCTATGTATCCATTGATGGGTGCTCAGGTTGTTTCCGTATTTTGGCTATTGTGAATAGTGCTGACCACGGGAGTATGATATCTCTTGAAAGTCCTTATTTTATTTCCTTTGGATATATACCCAGAAGTGGGATTGCTCGGCCATTAAATTGCCCTAATTCTAATTCTTTGAGAAACCTCCATAGTTTTCCATAGTGATTGTTCCAGTGTGCATTCCCATAGGATTTTTAACACTATGTTGCTGGTTGTGGTGAGAGAGGGCATCCTTACCTTCTTCTGAATCTTAGAGTAAAAAGCTTCCCAATTTTTTCGGATTATGATGTCAGATGTGTAGTTCTCATATGTGGTCTTTATCGTATTTAAGTATGTTCCTTTTGTGTCTATTTTGTTGAGACATTTATAAAAAAGATATGAATGCTTTTTCTACATCTATTGAGATTATCACGTGGTTTTTCTGACTTCCATTCTATTAATGTAGCGTACTACACTGATTGATTTCCATAGGTTGAATCATCCTTGCATCCTAAGGGTAAATCCCACTTGGTTATGCTGTATGATCCTTTTAACAGGTTGCTACTAGTATTTTATTGAGGATTTTTGCATCTATGTTCATCAGAGATATTAACCTGCAGTTTTCTTTTCTTGTGTTGTCTTTGGCTTTGGAATAAGGGTAAAGTTACTCTCAAAATGAGTTTAAAAGTATTCCATCTACTTTATTTTTTTGGAAGAGCTGAAGAAGGATTGATATTAGTTCATCTTTGAATGTCTGTTAGAATTCCCCCAATGAAGTCATCTGGTCCTGGGCCTTTCTTTGTGGAAAGGTTTTTTATTACTTATTTAATCTCTTTGTTATAGGTCTAGGCACACTTTCCATTTCTTCTTGATTCAGTCTTGGTAGGCTGTAGTCTTTAGGAATTTATTGATTTATTCTAGGTTGTCATGTAATTGTCTTAATGGGCTCTTCTGATCCTTTTTGTTTCTGTGTCATTTGCTGTAATGTCTCCTCTTTCACTTTTGAGTTTGAGTCTTCTCTCTCCTAAATGAAAGGTGTGTCAACTTTGTTTATCTTCTCAAAAAACGAATTCTTAGTTTTGTTGATTCTTTTTTCAGGAGAGAGTGAGTACGATTTGGGGAAAGGGGCAGAGAGAGAGAGAGTCTTAAGCAGGATACAGCTCAGGGCAGAGCCCAAAGCAGACTCAATTCTAGGATCCTGGGATCATGACCTGAGCTGAAATCAAGTGTTGGATGTTCAACCTACTGAGTAACCTAGGCGCCCCAGTTTTGCTGAAATTGTAGTGTTTTTCTATTCTCTATTTCTGCTCTAATATTTATTTCATTCCTTTGCTAATTTTGGGTGCAGTTTTTTCTTTAGTTCCTTGAGTTGTATGTAATGATAGGTTGTTTGGGATCTTTCTTCTTTTTTAATCGTGGGCATTTTTTGCTATAAACTTCCCTCTTAGTGTTGCTTTTTTTGCATCCCAGGTTTTGTTAAATTGTATTTTCACTTTCTTTTTTTGTCTCAAGTTAGCTTTAAAATTCCCTTTATATTTTTTCTTTCACTCAATGGTTATTCAAGAGTATGTTCAGTTTCTAATTGTGAATTTTTCTATTTTCTGTTATTGACTTCTAGATTCATTCCACTGTGTGTCTGAGAAGATATGATTTCATTTTTCTTTAATTTGTTAAGATGTGTTTTGTACCTAACATGTGATCTATCCTGGAGAATGTTCCTTGAGCACTTGAGAAGAATGTATATTCTGCTACTATTTGGTGGAAAGTTTTGTATATGTCTGTTAGATTCATTTGGGCTATAGTGTTGTTTTAGTCAGTTGTTCCTTATTGATTTTCTGCCTGGATATTCTTTCATTATTGAAAGTGCAATACTGAAGTCCTCTACTATTATTCTATTGCTATCAACTTTTGCCTTCAGATCTGTCAATATCTGTTTTTATATATTTAGGGGTTCTGATGTTGGATGTGTATCTATCTGCTATACCTTCCCTTTATCATTATATAATGACCTTCTTTGCCTCTAGTGAAAATTTCTGACTTACAGTCTGTTTTGTCTGATATACATATTGCCAACTCTGGTGTGTTTTAGGTTACTGTTTACATAGAATATCCTTTTCTGTCCCTTTACTTTCAGCCTATGTGTTTTTATACCTAAAGTGAGTATCTTGTAGTCAGCTTATCACTAGATTTAGTTTTTAAATTTTTCTTTCTTTTAAAAAAATTCAGTTAGTCACTCTCTTTTCATTGGGGGATTTAATTCATTTATACTTCAAACAATTGTTGATAAAGACTTGACTATCTCCATTTTGTTAATGTTTTTCTGTTGTGCAGTAACTTTTATTCCCTTCCTTCTGTCATCTTTTATAATTTTTTCTGTAGTGATTTGGTTTGATTCCTTTCTCTTTTACCCGCCTACCATAAGTTTTTCCTTTGTGGTTACCATGAGGTTCATATAAAGCTTCTTTTATTTATGACTATCTATTTTAATTTGATAACAATTTAAGTTCAACTGCATACAAAAACTTTATTTTACCCCTCACAAACTATGTGTTCTTGAAGTCAGAGTTTACTTCTTTTAATACTGTGAATCTGTTATTCAACTTTTGTCATTACAGTTATTCTTAATACTTTTAATTTTATATTAGTTACAGATAATTTGCACACCATCATTGGAGTGTTATGTTATTCTGCATTTGCCTATATATTTACCTTTCCTAGTGAAACTTATACTTTAATACATTTTAATATTGATTAGCATGTTCCAATTCCCCCTGAAGAACTCCCTTAAGGATTTCTTGCAAAGTAGGCCCAGGGGTGATAAACTGTCTTCAGTTTTTATTTGTATGGAAGAGACTTTATTTCCTCTTTACTTTAAAACTTTGCTGGGTACAACACCCTTGATTGGAAGTTTTGTCTTTTAGTGCTTTGAATTATAACATCCCACTCTTTCCTGGCCTGTAAGGTTTTTATTAAGAAATTCACTGAGGGGCACCTGGGTGGCTCAGGTGGCTAAGCATCTGACCTTGGCTCAGGTCATGATCTCGCGGTTCAGGGGTTCAAGCCCTGTGTCGAGCTCTGTGCTGACAGCTCAGAGCCTGGAGCCTGCTTCAGATTCTGTGTCTCCCTCTCTCTCTGCCCCTCCCCCAGTCACACTCTTGTCTCTCTCAAAAATAAACATTAAAAAAAATAATAAAAAAAAGAAATCCACTCATATGGGGGCTCCCTTGTATTTGATGGGTCACTTTTTCTTGCTCCTCTCAAAAGTCTCCCTTTGTCTTTGACTTTTGAGTTTAAGTCTAGTGTTTCTTGGTGTAGACCTCTTTATGTTCAATCTATTTGGGGTCCTATGGGCTCCATGAGTCTGGATATCTATTTCCCTCCCCAGATTTGGAAAGTTCTGTCATTTCTTTAAATAAGCTCTTCACCTTTCTCTGTCTCTTCTCCTTCCAAGTCTCCCATAATATGTATACTGATTCATTTAATAGTGTTTGATAAATTCTGTAGGCTTTTTTTCATTCTTTTTCATTCTTTCTTTTCCTCTGACTAGACAATTCAAAATGACCTGTCTTTAAATTCATTCTTTCTTCTGCTTGATCAAGTCTGTTGCTGAAACTCTACATTGTATTTCCAGTCCTGGCATTGCATGCTTGAGCTCCAGAATTTCTTTTTTTAATACTTACCTTGTCGAACTTCTCTTTTTGTTTTTGTATTATTTGCCTGATTTCAGTAAATTGTTTACTTATCTGTTTTCACTTGTGGCTTGCAGAGCATCTTTAGAACAGTTATTTTGAATTCTTTCTTAGGCAATTTATGGATTTCCATTTATTTGGGGGTAGGTTATTGGAAGTTTACTGTGTTTGTTTACTGGTGCCATGGTTTCCTGATTTTTGGTGTTCCCTGTTTCCTTGCACTGATGTCTGTGCATGTGAACAAGTAGTCATGTCTTCCAGATTTTAGAAGCTGGCTTCCGTAAGGAATGACCTTCACCTGTAGGGTGGAGCTGAGGGGAGGTGCATGGGTGCCATTTAAAGGGTATGTGTAAGTACACTGATGCACCAGGTCTTGTTATTCATGGAGCACCAAGTGCAGGAGTGGACAGCAGCTCCAGGTGTCAGGAGGCACCCAATGGCATAGCAACTAGGGTCCGTGACATCATTCTCTGCATGGTCCTGGGTAGCAACAACTGAGGGGTTTAGCAGTGGCTGAGAGGGCTGGTGGGGTCCTCAGCAATGCCTCCAGGTCCAAGGGTGAGTGTCCTTAGGCTGGTTCTGAGTATGTGTGTGGTGGTGGGGGCTAGCTACAGGCATGCATGGGCAGTAAGGACAAGGCCAGCTGTGTGCAGTTGTTCTGCTGTGGGGTCATCTCTCAGAACGCATTCAGTAGTGGATCTAGGTTGGTGGCAGGAACTGAATGCAGCCATAGGGGGGCATACGCGTGCTGGTGGCCTCTAAGCACCTATGTGGGGCAGTGACAGCAGAGTGTTTAAACGTGCAGCTGTGGGGGTTGACAACTAGTGCATGCATGGCAGGGGAAACCCAGACTGACAGTGGTAGCTGGGCAATGGAGGCTAGCGGCTAGGTTGCATGTGATAGCATAGGTTATTTTGTTTTGTATCATAGTAGTGAAATATAAAAATCAAAATGCTCAACATATTTAATTATACCAATTTCAGCTTAGAAGTCTACATCACAAAAAGATAGATATTAAGACATCACTTATAAATATACTTAAAAACTAAATTTGTCTCCCCTCCCCCAAATATATTAAATATTAAATTACAGCCAATCAAAAACAAGAGTATTTAGTCAAGGTAGTCTTTATAACTATGCGTTTTGTTTTATAACTATGTGTTAACAGTGAACAATACTTCATATTTAAAATTTGAGGGGAAAAAAACTCCTCAGATAATCACACTTCTGCATAGGACATAAACTATAGCAGAGGATTTAATTTCAAACATTTCAACACATTTTTTTTTTTTAATTTTTTTTTTTCAACGTTTATTTATTTTTGGGACAGAGAGAGACAGAGCATGAACGGGGGAGGGGCAGAGAGAGAGGGAGACACAGAATTGGAAACAGGCTCCAGGCTCTGAGCCATCAGCCCAGAGCCTGACGCGGGGCTCGAACTCACGGGCTGCGAGATCGTGACCTGGCTGAAGTCGGACGCTTAACCGACTGCGCCACCCAGGCGCCCCTTCAACACATTTTTATACCAGCAATTAGGTAGAGTAGAAAACCAGTAAGACATTAGCATTTACTTCTAAGATTTGTAGAAATAATTCCAGTGCTGATTAACAATTAGATATCTCATATTCTGAAGCACTCTTAAGTTTTTGAGTGTCAACTTGGGTGGCTCTTAAAACACTGAATAATTCTGAATAACTTTTTTGTTACTGCTCACAGTTGAAGAGAAATGAACATTTATTGCTAATAATGATTTATAAAGGGTTCTGCAACAAAATAACCAATCAATTGTGTTTTTAAATTATCTTTCAGGAGGGAAAAAAGGCAACAAATATCTCAAATACAGGTTTTACATTCAAATGTACTTTTCACCTTTCTATACTAAGAATCACTCAAACTGTACTTACAAAATTGCCAAAGTATGTCAAGGTACCGAGTAAATGGTAAACGGCTCTGTTAATGTCAGACATGAATTATGTAAATGGAAAATAACTGATGATACAAGCAAGTCCAAAAAGACAGGATGCGTTTTTTTAATTAAAAAAAAGTTTTAAGTACAGGAGAAATATTAACAATACACAAGAAGACATTATTTAAAAGAGACGTAATGCTACCACCCATAATGACTACTCCCTCCCTGGGGGATGATGAGAGAGTCCTTTGTCTATACTAGCAGTGGTACAGATATACCAGGATTAGTAGTAGCAGCAACAACAGCAGTCAGTATTATTAAGTTATCCTTGCTTAACTTATACAACGTATAGAAACATTATTAGCATTACTTCTCAGAAATGTAATTTGTTTTATACACATGTATCATGCCAGTGGTTCTTAAGAATTTTTGACATTTAGATTTCTAGAATTAAATGAGCAAAATCAAAACAAATCTGTTTTTATAGGACTATACTGTTTTTTTTCACAGACATCTTGTTTACCCTTTTGAACAGTTAATTATATTGGAAACATAGATAGACTTCAGGACATTACATTTCACCATCAGCAATGCCTACCAGGTCAAAGGTCTTTGTAAAATAAGGATGATGTAGGTAGACAAAGAGGGTAGTAAAATGATTTTGAATGAAAAACAATATATAACTGATTAAACACTTGGATTGGGTGAAACCTAGGATTCCTGTTTCTCAACACTATTGTTTGAATAAAGTTCATCCACTCAATGTTAAGTTTCAGTTTCAATCTTTCAAGAACGGTTAAACATCGCAAAGTATGAACAATGCTTCTATCATTCTTTTGGTGGTGTTCCTTATTTAATATATCCAAAGATCCAGTCAACAATGCTACTATTTATATCAAGCGAGGACTGAATTTTACTTTGCTGGGGTGTCTTGAAACACAGAAGGGAGATAGTTATGACAGGTAAAGGCCTGGTATACACAGTATGAAGTGTCTGATACAACACCACACGTCAAGGATATCATGATTAGATTATCTAAAATGAGTTATTATAGGTAGCAATGTGAAAACATTAAATCACAACCTCTCAAATCACACAGTTTCTGACAGAGATATGGAATGAGAGAGGTTGCCTTAGTTTGAGAAGCAAGTAATTTCATAACTAAACTGAGAACTACGTAAAATGTGTCTCATACGGCAACCCCTCTAATTTTCAAGCTTATTTTAAAATCATTATGATTTTATGAGTTGTTTGCAAGACCATGCTATATTTGGTTATGCCCCAATTAACCTTTTAAGACAACAAAACAACTAAGGTAGAAACACTCAATAGCCCTATCTAATGAGAACAAATTTATACATAATGCACTGTATAAATACAAACCAAAATTTGGGCAAACACCACAGTTCATGAAAAATTTTTCCCTGAATTACTGTATTACCCTTCCAGTAGAGTAATTATTACCAGTTGGGAAGAGGAGAAAAACAAGTAACATTTGTTGTACTAAAGCTCAACTGTTATGTGCCATGCACTACGCTGGGTGCTTTCAAATATTGACTCATGTAATTTTGCAAGTGGTGATAAAATTTATTAGCCCCAGGTTACATCTCAAAAAACTGAGACACAGAGATATTATGCACTTGAAAAACATTACATCTAGGATGGAAAGGTAGAGAAAAGAGAAAATAAAAATGACGGCCACAAAAGGCAGTTTGGGAGGGGGTAGGGCTTTGTCAGGAGATTTCAGGGGTGAGCATGTGGCAATGGACCAGCTTTCATGCAACAGCAGACAACCAAAAGAGCTGTTTTAGGGACAGCTGGAAGCACACACTGGCACAGGGAAGAAGATATTTTATCTTTTTATGTTTATGAACATCAAGTTTATTTTAATTGCCATAAAATTGAAAATGTTCGATCTACAAAATTAAAATGTAACCAAATCTCATTTATTTTTTTTAATTTTTAAATTTTCTTTAAAAACTTTTAAAGTTTATTTTACTTGCTTTGAAAGAAGGAGTGAATGAACAGGCTGGGGAGGGGCAGAGAGAGGGGGACAGAGAGAGAATCCCAAGCAGGCTCCACACTGCCAGTGCAGAGCCCTAGGTGGGGCTCAAACCCATGAACTGTGAGATTATGACCTGAACCAAAACCAAGAGTCAAAGGCTTAAGTGACTGAACCACGGAGGCACCCCACCAAATCTCAATTTTAAAGATACGAACCAGAAGTAGAATAGAATCAGAAGTTTTATAGGTAGCCTTAATAAGAGACCAGATTTCTTTGCCTTCAAACTTTATTCTGGAAAAAAGCCCACTGAAATGCCTATCAGTGAACAACTGAGCACACCGGCTTCACTCTGCATCAGCTTTATCCTCATGCTTGTTTGTCCCTTTCTCCTTTCTTTGGATAAATATGTTCAGTCCTTTTGCCCAATAGGTTTTTCTATTTCTACACCACCCCCAAGACTATAGCCTCTGATTCCTAAATTCAGGGCTTCCCTAACTCTGCATCTGGCACCACACATTCCCTTCCTTTTTTAAACTGCAGCTTGTCAAAAGTAATTTCTCCCATCATCCACATAACGAAAATTCTACCTCTTGTGTAAAGCTTTTTTAGGCTAAAGAAAAAGATGCACTTTTTTTTTTTGCTAGACTATTTCAGAAGAAACAAGGGTTTATTATCTGTGAAGTCCAAAAAGCATTTACCACGTTATCAATATATTCTTTGCCTCATGCTATTTGTTCAGTTGCTTACATGTCTTCTAAGGGGCTGTGTTGACATTGTATATTTTAGGCTTCTGATAAGTAGACATTATATTTAACTTCATTTTTTATGGTTATTACCTTACATAATGTCATGCAAAACTAGATGCAGAACTAATGCTTCTAATATAGTTTATGTTCCATGCAATGTTATAATTCTGGATAAAAATAAGTGAAATAGGGGCATCCTGGTGGCTCAGTTAATCGACTGACTCTTGATTATGACTCAGGTTATGATCTTATGATGGTAAGATGGAGTCCCACATCGGGGCTCTGTGCTGGGCACATGGAGCCTGCTTGGATTCTCTCTCTCCCTCTCTCTCTCTGCCCCTTCCTTCCTTGCATGCTTGCATCTCTCTTAAAAATATGAAATAAAAACCATTCTTATCCATAACTTAGACTCTATGGCTATTAAAAAATATTAACTATATGACTCTCTAAAAATGTCCTCTTGCAACAGGAGAAACTATAGGGTAAGTCAGCTGGCTTTGGCGTTCTCTCTTATACTTCCAGGAGATAGAAGAGTTTCAACACCCTTGCTAGGCTGACAGTACTCCAGCTTAAACTGTTAGCCTGGTGCTTCCTGATAGCTCCCTTCCAAAATACTTTACAAATACAGGAGGTTAAAATATTTCCGACTGAGGACAAGGAATCCTTAAATTTATATAAGAAAGTGTCTTAAAGAAACTGATTTTTCCATTTTAAAGCAGAAATTTCACAGTAGTCATCTTATAATGGAAATTTTGGTATTCCCCCCTTCTCTAGTTTTAAAATGTTCAATCTCTATTATATTGCTAGGTAATTTATAAAAGTGGGCACAAACTTTCACTAAATTAGCCAAGAAACCAGTGGTGTTGTTATATCTCCACACTCCTATCTTTTTCACAGTTTTACTCCTAAAAGAGTAGAGTCTCATTCTAGATCATGTAGTGTAAATATAATGACTTTTGGATGAGATCTGTGAAGGAGAATTAAATTTAGGCAATCCCTTCCCCCAACCATTTTTTTTCACAGTTTATTAGAATAAAAGAACTCTTTTTTAAGTGAAAGAATGTAAAAAAAAAGTTTGGCTTTGTTTTAGCTTTGTTATGCACCAAATGATATTAAGGTACCTAAGCAAGGAGGAGATCTGGTAAAAGAGTCTTGGTGTGATAGAAACAATAAATGAGTATATGTAACCATTGAATAAAAGTAAGAAATCAACAGGCCTCCTTAAAAACTCCTTAAAATCTGTTTGGGATTTTGAATTTCTAAATTTTAATTTCCAATTTTTTTTTAAAAATAAACTTCACAGTTATTGTAAAGAAACAATTACCATGTTAGATATAATAACAATATTAGGGGGGCATAATGACCAAATAATAAAGTACTATACTGAATATAAAGCATCAGGCTCTACGGGTGAAGAAAACACTACTGTGGTTTGCATAAACATGTAGTAGGTTAATTCAGGAATAGAATCCTGTACTTCCAACTGTTTTTATGTCTCAAACTATATATGCTATATAGTTACTTGATAAAGTCTCTATTAGAAGTTGTATTATATCTTGGATATGCACAAACCTGCACACACATATACATACACACACACACACACACACACATATATATATTTTTGGGTAGGTGTGTGCAGGTATGTGTATACACACACACACACACACACACACACACACACACACATATATTTTTTAAGTAGGCTTCACGCCCAGTGTGGAGCCCAATGTGGGGCTTGAACTCATGACCCTAAGATCAAGACTTGAGCTGAGATCATGAGTTGGACGCTTAACCTACTGAGCCACCCAGGTGCTCCTCTTTGATATTTTTATAAAAATTTTTAATAAACTCCTATTTCCCCTTACCTAATCCTTTAGTAAGTGAATACATACGTGCATACATACAAAATCACTTTCAAATTAGGCTAATATTCCACAATATTTCATGGTCTATAAGTCATACTTTAAAAATAATTCCCACTCTGGCTATACTGGGAAAAGGAATAAAGAACCAAGGAGACAGAAGAAATCTCTGCTTCTTTTTCTCCTCTGTCGTTTATTGTCTGCACAGTTATATCATTTGGATCCAGTGAGAAATGAAAATGTAGGGAGGACCCCTGTTTGCAAATTATTAAAAATGTAAAGATGGTAATAGCAAAGCATTAAACTGAAGTCCTGTGTGACTACCCAAATCACATGCCAATGAAGCTATCCTGCTCTTTTCCCTGTGGCGTTGACTTTGTTTCACACCCTCACCCACTCTTTTGTTGGAGACTTAGTTCCTCTAAAGTCAGCCACATTTGCCTTCACCTCTTAGCCACTACACAGCTTACTGGCAGAGACCACATTCCCTCTCTGATAATGCCACTATCTTCAAATTGAAATAATAAAAGGAGAGACGCATCTGAGTATGATAAAAGGCAAGGTCCTTAGTTTAGCACAATACCTCTCAATGGTCTTTGAATTATTTTAATTGTAACCTAGTCCTTATAGGATAAGAACAGTATATAATAAACCCACAAAAGGATCAACTTGCTAGAAAACTATACAAACGCAAAGTGCAAACTAACACATGAAAGCGAGAAGTAAACTTAAATATACCAAATATGTTGTGTGTGTGTTTTTTTTAACAAAGATAAAAAATTCTCTCAAGTAGGAGGTATGCATTTGGCTTTTACCCTATCATCAGTTAAGAAGATTTTTGAACATGACTTCAAGGCTACAAAGGGGGCAACTTTTTAGTAAATGAATACTTGCTTGTACAGGTAAGTGCTGTATATACATGGGTAAGTAAAAAATGTACAAAGGCAGATAGGCAGAAGCTTGAATTTTTTATTAACAAATAATCATTTATTTATTCTTTTTGAAACAAGAAGGAGAATCACTATAATGAAACAAACTTTAGGAAGAGTAAAAAACAAAAAGGTTGTAGAAAAGGATATCTAGCAATCAGAGAAGCAATGATTGATTTTAAGATACAGTCTTCAAATATAATTGCAATCATACATTAATTTATTTCAAACACATTGTTCCTGCTCTTAAAAAGAGTATGATTTACTTTTATATGTCCAGAAAGATAATACAGTGAATCTTTTATAACGTAAGCAAAAATTTAATAAATATAGGCCGGTCTGTTCATAGTCAACACTTACACAGCTTATCCGTTTACAAACTATGTTGAATTTTCAGCAAAAATGTGCCTTTCATATTTTCTCCATCTATTTTAAAAGGTGTTATTATTTCAAAAAATAAGGTTTCTGCAAAAACATGACAGACAGTTTTACCATATTATTAACATCATGTTTTATATGTAGATGTTAAGAAATACCTACTTTTAAGGTATTTTTGAAACATTTAAATAAAGTTTATAAAAGCTAAATATAAAATATAAATGATATATTTAATAAACCATCTTGCATACCCACAATATCAGATATCTTTTAAAGGAAGTAGTGTGAACAAGATTCTATAAGATTTTGTTTCTATTATTTTGTCAGGTCTAGCTAGCAGATTAGTAGTATCAAGTCTCTTATTTTTGAAAATTTTTTTCATATTTGTCTCAAATATTTCTATTTTTAAATTCAAGACATAGAAGGGAAAGTCATCGAATTTTACACAAATAATTCTTCTCTAAAGAAAGGAGTGATTTCTGAGTTTAAATAGAAGTTAGTTCCAACTGCCTGGAACAAGGTCATTTTTTGCCTCTATGCTAGAACCCAGTGAAAAAGAGTCACAATATTACCTTTAATGCATGCAATTCAAACATTACTACTTTTTAATTGTTTGGAGGAGGGGTCAAATAAAGCTACCTAGTTATTAAATGTAGTGGTTCACAAATTATGGTCCCTGGAATAACAACATCAGCTCCATCTGGGAACTTCTTAGAAATTTCTTGGAAATTCTGGGGCTCCTGCCCAGACCTGCTAAATCAGAAACAATGGGAAAAGGGTCTACCAATCTTTGTTTAAACAAGTGCTCTACATGATTCTGATTCAGCTTAAGAACCAGTGGCTTAAGAGACTCTTAAAAACTGAGAATAAACTGAGGGTTGATGGGGAGTGGGAGGGAGGGGAAAGTGGGTGATGGGCATTGAGGAGGGCACATATTGGGATGAGGACTGGGTGTTGTGTGGAAACCAATTTGACAATAAATTTCATATTAAAAAAAAAAAAAGAACCAGTGGCTTAATAGGTCTTCAAAACGTATCAGAAGGTATTTGAAATAAAACTGTCCAAATTTCACGTATTTTTTTACTTATAAAGTATCTCTAGACCAAATGAATAGTTTAAGTGAAGCTCATAAGAAACACAAATCAATTTTACAAATATATTAAATCTTTTTAGCAATAATACAATCAAACCATATGAGAGAGAAATTATGATCAAATGTAATGTCTTGGTCAACAACAGGTTAAAAAGAACCACTAAAAAAGCTGTAAGTAATTACCGTATAAATCATCTTAGGAATTAAGAAATCATAAGTACACAACAACTACTGAGCTCACACCAGGTACAAAATGCAACATAAAAGAGAGAAAACTACCCACTCCTTAAGGACACTGGGTCTGAAGTAAGCTATAGTAAGACAGCTTCATCAGTTCCAATATAAAACAGGTCCTCTGATAACATACCATCTAGCATTAATAATATTTGCATCTCTTATTTTTTGGGAGATTTTTCATTACTAATTCGATTTCTATACTGGTTATGGGTCTGTTCAAATTTCTTATTTCTTCCTGTTTCAGTTTTGGTAGTTAGTATGTTTCTAGGAATTTGTCCATTTCTTCCAGATTGTCATTTTATTGGCATGTAATTGCTCCACTGCTGGTGGGCATGCAAACTGGTGCGGCCACTCTGGAAAACAGTATGGAGGTTCCTCAAAAAGTAAAAATAGAACTATGACCCAGCAATTGTACCACTAGGTATTTATCTAAGGGATACAGGTGTGCCGTTTCAAAGGGGCACATGCACCCCCATGTTTATAGCAGCACTATCAACAATAGCCAAAGTATGGAAAGAGCCCAAATGTCCATCAATGGATGAATGGATAAAGAAGATGTGGTGTATATATATATACATACATATATATATATATATGTGTGTGTGTGTATATATATATATATATGTGTGTGTGTGTGTGTATATATACACACACACACATACATACATATATATGTGTGTATATATATACATATATATATGTGTATACACACACACACACAATGGAGTATTACTCTGCAATCAAAAAGAATGAACTCTTGCCATTTCCAACTGCATGGATGGAACTGGAGGGCATTATGCTAAGCAAAATTAGTCAGAGAAAGACAAATATCATATGACTTCACTCGTATGAGGACTTTAAGATACAAAACAGATGAACATAAGGGAAGGGAAGCAAAAGTAATATAAAAACAGGGAGGGGGGACAAAACATAAGAGACTCTTAAATATGGAGAACAGAGGGTTGCTGGAGGGGTTGTGGGAGGGGGATGGGCTAAGTGGCATTAAGGAATCTACTCCTGAAATCATTGTTGCACTATATGCTAACCAATTTGAACATAAATTTTAAAAAAATTAAATAAAAAACACTGAATTAAAAAAAGATTTGCATCTCTATGCTTCTTTAGTATTCAACATGTCTTTTCTCTTAAAGGTAAATAATCTTTCTGCTCCTGTCATAAAATATATATTCCAAGTTTTAGGGTCTTTTAAAAATTTTCTTCTGATTTTTCACCTTTTCCTATTTTGGCTTCCTGACTAACATCTTTCTTGATAAACCGTCAAGTCATTCTCTTCCATCTCTTCTTAGTTTTGAAGCTCATGATGTGTCTGTATGAACCCTGTTCCCTCACTTAACAACTTTTCCTTTTTCCACATATATTTGAATAAAGAACGTTCTAGGCTTCCTTTAAAAAGTATAAATCAAGGGGCACTTGGGTGGTTCAGCTGGTTAAGCGCCTGACTCTTGATTTCGGCTCAGGTCATGATCTCGCAGTCATGGGATCAAGCCCCAAGTCAGGCTCTGCACTGACAGTGTGGATCCTGCTTGTGATTCTCTCTCTCTCTCTGTGCCCCTCCCCTGCTCTCTCTCTCTCAAAATAAATAAGATTTTTAAAAAAAAAAGTATAAATCAAGCCAATGAAGCACATCTACTTTTTTTAGATCCTTGAACAAATAAAATTCCTGAAAGAGGCCATTGAGAACCCCAAGAACGTTCCTCCAGTTAAATACCCAGGGCAGTTCATCTGGCTCTAGCATTAGAAATAATAAATCTGCATATAGTGTGGCAATAGTCTGTATAGCATTATAAAATATAACCCATTATCTTTAACAAAAACAAAATTAGCTTTCCTGATTCCTATCACAAAACATTTTGCATTGTATGTCCCAAACCCCCTAAAAAGTGTACTTCTAGTGATTTTAATGAACTATGGTCTCAATCTAACAAGTGTTCTTACAAGACAGGCATTTAAAGGAAACAAACACTTCTTTAAAAATAAACATTATTCCATCTGAGACTTGACTATGCTAAAGCTGTAGAATAAGAACTTTTAACATAATTCTTTAGTTTTGACAAGTCATTTAAAGCTGCCAAAAAGCTGAGTATTAGAAATGCCAAGGTCTCATCCCCCACCCCCACAAACACATATGATCCTAATTACAGGACAGGAATACAGAGTAAGTATTTTATACAGGTAATATTTTGAAAAAGTATTAACTATCCTCATAACAACTCTGCAAACTCAATGTTACTATTCCAATTTTACATGGAAAGAAGCTAAATCACCCTGTAAAATCAAGCTTTTCATTTCAACTTGTCTAAGGCAACACAGCTAGTACAGTAAGACTGATAACTGAACCCAAGCAGACTAATTCCGAAGTCTGGTCTTTTCTCCTATGTGATAATTGCTTCCCCTAGATTATACTTATTATACTTATTTTACATATGTACTTACATGATGCTATATTTAACTGCATTACTTTTTTTCTGATTCATTTACTGGGATTTCTGGTAGTGAATAACAGTAAGAGCCCCAAAAGTATGTCTTAAAGAAAATTCCAGAGTGCTTTCTCTAAGTCTGGCCTTAATCCAATCTTCCTTGTTCTAAATTTTGATCTATGAGAAATTGCTTCTGGCTGAGAAAGATAAAATGAAATGGCAGTTCTGCACTTCCTGTGTCAAGTCAAGTGTTTCAGTATTCAGGAAAGTTTAATCTCCAACAGACTCAGGATTGAGCATTTCATGCTCTTTTCATTATAAACCAAAGCTTTTATGAAAGGTCACTAGAAAGCAATCAGAAGAAATAATAATGAAGTTCAAAAGAAACAAGAGGCACAGCAATCGTCCCAAAGTTGGGAGAGACTTCAGCAATCACTTAGTAGTCCAGTACGTGTTTGCAGATGGGAGAACTGAAAGCTTGAGAAATAAATGGCTGTCCAGGGTCCCATGTGATTAATCAAACTTTCCTGACACTCAGTCCAGTGCTGAGTTCATAACTGCAAGAATACCCTCTCTTTGCACTCACAGCATTCTTCCTGATCCTCTATTCTTTTCTTAGGATCATTATTCTTTAGCTACTCCAGATACTTCAGAGAAATCTTGGACAAATGTTTATTATATTTATTGGAAAACAAATTTTACTGCTCACATGTGTACTTTCTTCTCCATTCTTACTACCACGCTGGATGGCAACCTCGAAAAGGAGAATAGTTTATTTATAATGAACATCAGCAATATGGTCTGTTATCAGTTGTTTAAAAAGACAAAAATGGAGACGACAGTGAAACACAGAAAATGGATGTCGTAGTTAAGAATCAAAATTAAAGACATATTATGATTATAATTATTTAAAATAGTTATGCATGTAGTCAAGACAGAAAATATGGACATTTGGAAACAATAATTATTTGGTGGTTTATAATGGTTTATTTAGAAAAGTTATCTTAAAAAGGAAAAACCTTGGGGCACTTGAATGGCCCAGTCAGTTCACTGTGCAACTTTGGCTCAGGTCATGATCTCACAGTTTGTGAGTTTGAGCCCCACATTGGGCTCACTGCTGTCGGAACAGAGTCCTCTTTGGATCCTCTGTCCCCTCCTCTCTCGGCCCCTCCCCTGCTTGTGTTCTTTCAAAAATAAATAAATATTTTTTAAAATTAGTATTCATCTTAAGCTTTTTGAAGCTTGCAAACCTATAAAACAAGGGTCTGGAATTAACAACTAAAAGAAACTAAACTAACTAAACTAAACTAAACTAAAACTAAACGAAATTAACAACTAAAAAAAACACAGAAAAACAAAAAAACCTCCTACATTGCACTAAATCACCAATACTTTTAAAAACAGAAAGATTCTAAGAAATTTCCACATTGTAGTATACTCAAATGGTCGTATTCAATCTCAAATAGTACTTACTTTTTAAGCATTCTACACTTATAAAGTTAGATAGGTAAATACTTTGAACAAGGATTTGTTCAAAGAAGCAAGTTCTGTATGTTACAGTATCAGTATACATGGTCATATTTCTAATGCCTGCTGTCTACTGAAACATTTGACCACTTATTAAATGATCCAAGGGCTCTCAAAATCCCTGAATTACTTTTAAATTTTTTGTGTTGACTATTTTCTACTACATTCATTCATTCAACAAATATTAATTGAGTGAATAACATGAGCCAGGCACTATACTTCTGTGCGCTGAGGACAGAGAAGTGAACAAAGCAAACACAACCTTTGCCGTTTCATTTTAGAGAAATGTGGAAGAAAATAATAGAAAAAGTGAGTAAAATACGAAGATGGTAGATGGCAATAAGGCTTACAAGAAAAGAAACACAAAAGAGGAAGGAAAATTAGGGTGGAGTGGGGGAATTTTGCAATTTTAGATTGAGTGGCTAAGGAAAGCCTAAGGAAAATAAAAATCCCAAATTGATGAAGGAATGAGCCATGGAAAAGTGTTACGGGCAGAGAAAATAGCCAGTGCAAATCTTCCAAAGCAAGAACTTGCCTGACACATTCCAAGAACAGCAAAGAGGTAAATACGACTAGAGAAAAGTGAGTCGGGGGAGAAAAACAGCTGGTATCTGGGAATAACAGGGGTCCAGAGGATAGAGCCATGGTAGACCATTTCTTGGACTCTGGCTGTTATTGATTGAAATGAGAAGCTGATGGAGGGTTTCCCTCAAGGAGTGACATAATAAGACCTATATTTTAATGTAATTATTCTACCTGCTGTATTAAGAACTGATTGAAGTAAATCAAGGGCAAAGACAGGAAGACCAATCATAGGAGGCTTTTGTAAGAATATGGACAAGATGTAAAGATGACTTTGATCATAGATATAGCAGTGGAAATGGTATTCAGTACTGAATTCAGAGTATATATTAGGGGCACAGACAAGAGAATATGATGACAGAGATGTGTGGATTTATCAGACATGGATGAAAGAAAGCTACAAATCAAGGATGACATCAAGGTTGATCAAAGGAACACAACTGCAATTTACTGAGATGGGGAAAACTTGGGAGGAAGTTTTGGTGGGGGCAGAGAAGATAAGAAATTCAGTTTACTACATTACATTTTGAGAACATTAAATGAGTTCTGCTCATCAGCAAATGGATGGTCATTTATAAAATTTCTTTTATGTTTATTTATTTTTGAGAGAGAGAGAGAGAGAGAGAGAGAGAGAGAGAGAGAGAGAGAGAATGAGCCTGGGAGAGCAGAGAGAAGGAACACAGAATCAGAAGCAGGCTCCAGGCTCTGAGCTGTCAGCACAGAGCCCGATGCAGGGCTGGAACTCAGAGCACTACCAATTCTATCAATTTAGAGGTTGGAAAGTAGGGATCAGCAGAAGAGACTGAAAGTAGCAACCAGAGAAGTAGGAAGAAAAATTAGGAAAGTGGAAAAACTGAAAGCCAAACAAAGTGTTCAATGCTGCTGCCAGGTAGGTTAAGAGGAGGACAGAGAAGTGACCAGCACAGGGGTCAGTGATGGGCAATCTGGGTACAGTGGCAGGGGTTACAGAAAACGAACTCAGAGCACAGACAACTCTTTCAAAGAGATTAGCTGTACACAGTAACAGAGAGAGAAGTGGAAACAAGAACTTTTTTAAAAAATGGGAGAAAAAAATCCAGTATTATTTGTATATTGATGAAAAAGATCTAGTAGTGAAGGAAAAATTAATAATGCAGGAGAAAGAAATCAGAATTGCCCTATTGTTTTGAGACTCATTTAACTATGATATATAATAATTTTCCATTAATAATATTTCAATATTTATCTAAAAGAATCAAAGTATCTCATACATTAATAATAATATAATTAAAAAGTCAAAAATATATTTAACAGTTCCAAAAATAAGTATAAATATTGAATAAACCAATGAATAATATATTTTTTAGCAACCTCCTTGCTCAACACTTTATCAGTTAAATGTGTATTTTCTTTTGCCTTTTTACAATATACTTGCTTTAGGTAAGTGGTATCTTCAAAAGTAAGGATTATATTTTTATGTTAAAGATCGTATTTTGATATCTATCAACTGATCTGTATAGTGGTTACTGCACTATTCATTCAAAGAACAAAATCTCCTTTTATATTCACACAGTCCTCTGAAATGGATTACTAAATCCACATTTTGTTCATATACTTTCACTGCAGAATTCAGTAAGCTGAACTATTAGCTGAATACCCTATATGAAAAATAAAATTATTTTACCTAATCAACTTTGCTTGAATTACACAAATATATGCCCAATTCCAAAAATATCCACATGTATTTGGAAGAGCTTAAAAACGGAACTACTTTTACACCAAGGGTTGGCAAGAAAACCAAAGGCCAAATAGTAAATACCTTAGGCTTTGAGGGCTACATACAGTCTCTGTTGAGCCGTCTTCTTCTTTGTCACAATCCTAATCCTTCACAATCCTTTTTGTTAATGATTTTAAAATGTAAGAAGAATTCTTAGCTTGCAGGCCATATAAAAACAGGCCAAGGACTAGACTTGGCCCATGGGTTATAATTCATTGACTCCTGCTTTAAACTGCTGTATAGAAGATTAGATATGATCCAGGTGAGTCATATCTCAGGATTAAAGTTGGACCTTTATTTAAAGTGCTTTATATTCTGTAGAAAGGAGATATATATTTTTTTCCAAAAATAAGAAAGTTTTTCTTGAAATAGCAGGCTTAGCAATATGCTTATATCTAAAAAAAACAAGTTAGTTCTTTTACTGAAAACCATGAAATATGTAAAGTAGCCACCATCTCTATTATGTAATCAATCCAAGTGATACACTTTTTAATCCAATTCTGCAACTTAATCCAACTTTGCAATCCAATTGAAACTATTTATCTCTTAAATACTGTACCAGTAAACAGTGAAAGAAAAATATCCAATAACATTTAATGTTTTCATTTCCCTATTGTTATTTCTTATATTAAAAATATGTATATACAAAGCAGTTAGATTAAAAACATTTTAAGTCAGGGGGCGCCTGGGTGGCGCAGTCGGTTAAGCGTCCGACTTCAGCCAGGTCACGATCTCGCGGTCCGTGAGTTCGAGCCCCGCGTCAGGCTCTGGGCTGATGGCTCAGAGCCTGGAGCCTGTTTCCGATTCTGTGTCTCCCTCTCTCTCTGACCCTCCCCCGTTCATGCTCTGTCTCTCTCTGTCCCAAAAATAAATAAACGTTGAAAAAAAAATTAAAAAAACAACAACAACAACATTTTAAGTCAGGAGAGCAAATTCTTTTCTATTGTCAGACCCTTTCAGATTCTGATAAAGGTAATGGACCCTTCCTCCAGAAAAGGGATACATCCAAATTCTGTCTTAATTTTAGAAAGATCCAGACTCCCTGAAGTGAAGCCATAGATCCCAGATGAAGAGTATTCATTTTTGAAAGGCAGAGAGAGACAGAGCATGAAAGGGGGAGGGGCATAGAGAAAGGGAGACACAGAAATAGAAGCGGGCTCTGGGCTCCGGGCTCCGGGCTCCGGGCTCTGGGCTCCGGGCTCTGGGCTCTGGGCTCCAGGCTGTCAGCACAGAGCCTGCAGGGCTCAAACTCATGGACCACAAGATCATGACCTGAGCCAAAGTTGGCCTCTTAACCCACTGAGCCACCCAGCTGCCCCAAGATTCTCTCAACTTTTTAAAAGCACAATCACTTTGCTCCTGCAGGTACTCTCACATGAAGTTTCTAAAAAGATAAAAATCTAAGTAATTACCACATGATGACAAGTGAAAACTAAATAATTACCAAATAATGACAAATAAAAGTATACTTACATATAATCTAAAAATCAAGACAAGAATCCATGCTTGGTAAAGTTTCAATGAAACTTTTCTGTCCACACACCAGCTTGTGTTCTCTTCTCCTGCAGTCTGACCAGTTTCTCACTGGGCCCAATACGTGTCATATCTGTTTCTGCACTTTTCTCATGATAGCACCCTTCCCTGCAGTGCTCTTGGCCATACCTGTTCAAACCCTACTTACCCATCAGGACCCAAATTAAATTCTACCACCTCTGTCATTTTTCCTAGTAGATCACAGCCTGTATCTTCTTTCCCCTGAATTCACTGCTTTTACAACACTATTCAGGTAATCTGATAATAATTTGTATGATCACAATGATTTGTATGTTCTGAGGCTCCCAACTACAGTGTCAATAAAAACAGGCACAAACACTTCTTTGCATCATTACCCTAGACCACAAAACTATTACAAATATGGAATATACTTCATAAATTTATGCTGAATGAGTGAATTAAATTCAGTGGTTTCAGAAAGTACTGGTTTGGTTTCACTATGTAAATGTTCATTTGGCAAAAATTTGAAAACAAACAAACCCAACACACATACACACACACACACACGCTCTCTCTCTCTCTCTCTCTCTGTCTCCCCCCACCCCCTCTCCAGGAAATGAATGGAGGAATTTAATTTTAAGAACTGTACTACCTGGTCAGTGACAGGACCTAAAGCTAGGTAAAACTCTGTAAACTGAAAATCATGACCATGACTACTTACTTGTTTTTTTCATGGACATGATAAAATGCCTTGATTTTAGTTCAAATTTTGTGGGCTAAATACAACACTAAATCATAAATGACTGGTGTAAACTGGGAAAACTACCAAGTCTATTAAGTATTCCACTAGTGCCAGCATTTGCTTAATTCAGTGTCATACCTATTATTCCTCTTCCCATAAAATTTCCCATGGGCGCAAACAGTCCCAGGCAGCACTGTTAAAGGAGGCAGAGTTCCTCATTCATAGTTCCTATCCGACCCCATTGGGATTCCATCCCTTTAAGGTCAGGGACTTTTATCCTACTCCCTAACACCCAGGGTTCTCTCTATGGCTCCCTGCCTAGGCTCCAACTCAGGCTTCAGGTTCTACCTCATTCTTATGTTTCTTTCCTTTCCCCTACCAAAATTTAATGAACATTTATTTCAGTCACTTTAAGTCTTGCCAAGTAAGTAGGTGGATCATTTCATATAATTAAACTCACTTTACAGTGTGGCTATTGTGCACTAATCCAAGACTGTAAGGACTGAAACACATTTTTTAAAGTATGAAGGCATCACGATGTATATGGGAAGGTGCGATTCTGCATGCATATTAAGTCAGCAGTACTTTAGGGGAAATACACTATATAGGAAAATATATGAAAAGAATAACACTTGATGAAACCACTCCTACAAACATTAGGAAGAGCATCTGATGAGATTTATAGGTGAAGAAGAGATAGGTTTACAACCCTCCCCAGGTAGAACTCTGTTAGCACACTGTTATTAATGAATGTCAAGTCATGCATTCATTCAGTTAGTAAACAGTTCTTTAGTTGCACAAATTGTGCAATGCTTCACAGGTACCTCAAACATACTGGATGCTAAATTCATTATCCCCCTCTATCACTAAAACTCATACAACAATCCATCCCTTTCCAGTGTTTGGACTTAAAGGGCACCACCATCCACTTCTGATCAAGCCAGAAACCTATGGGTTATCCTTGGTGCCTTTGTATTCCTCATCCCCTCATCTAATTAATCACCATGCCCTATAAATTCTAACTCATAAATCTCTAATATGCCCACTTCTATTCATCCTCACTTGTCACCACACTAGCTCAAACCCCATTATCTCTCCCCCGGACTTAACTGTGAAACTTGCTGACTTCACATTTTTCTATCCTGCACTGGGCAGATATAACAAATCTCATGGTACATTCATATGATATAACATACAGCCATGAGACTGATCAGCAACCATAATCAACAATATGGGTGACTCTCAAAATCAGAATGTTGTGTCTGCCTTCTTTCATTCATATGAAATGAGCATATACTCGAGTCCGCATTTACATAAAGTACAATATAAGCGATAACATCTATGCAGTTAAAGAAGTCAGGTGAGAGGTGTCCTCGGTGGGTGGGGGGCAAGACTGACTGGAAGGAAAGATGAAAGGGAATTTCTGGGATGCTGATGATGTTCTGTTTCTTCTTCTGGGTGATGGTCACATAGGTTATATACTTATGCTCATGAAAAGCTGTGTTATCAGGCTTTCATAATAAGTTTTAGAAAAAATAAAATATGATGTTCAATGTCTTCCCACTGCTCTTGCTAAAGCGCAAAGGCCAAGTATCTTTAAAGATACTTTTATATACAGTCTCGTCTCTCCCTCTCTCTAGAAGTCTTTTGTCTTCAGTGTGTCTTGTTTATTTCTTCCTTCAGGGCTTTCACATATGCTTATTCTGCCTTCTCATTGTCTTTCACTAACTCCTAATAATGCCTCTGGTTCAGTTAAAATTTCACTTTGGCAAAGAAGTCTTCTCGGGAGCCGTGGATTAGGTTAGAATCCCCTCTATCCTCCCTCTATACCACTCCATCACACATCTTTAGTAAACTGTAGATACTATGAGCACAGAGAATGTTTTATTTACCATTCTATTCTCAAGTTCTCTATATATTTGATGACTGATTGAATACATTTATTTCCTACATAAGAACATGGAGGGCAGTTGCGGCAAAGTTTCAAAGTCTACGTACTACAGTATAAAGAGTGAAACGGCTAAAAGAGTTTTTGATACATGAACTGAAAATAAAGAGTTAAATGCTAAATTGTTTATACCCAGAAAGATATAAGCATGCATGTAGGCACACAGAGAGAAGTCACTTTTAACAGTTCTGGTTTCTTTGAAACTACTATTATTTTATAAATAAATAAATAAATAAATAATCAATCTATGTTAATAAAATTGATCATTAATAATTTCTACTGATCTATGTTCAGATGTTGATTAAATTTTTTTTAATGTTTATGTATTTTTGAGAGAGAAAGAGACAGAGTGTGAAGGGAAGGGCAGAGAAAGAGGGAGATACAAAATCTGAACCAGGCTCCAGGCTCTGAGTTGTCAGCACAGAGCCCGACACAGGGCTTGAACTCATGACCCATTGATATCATGACCTGAGCTGAAGTTGGACGCTTAACTGAGCCACACAGGCACCCAGATGTTGGATTATTTTTAATATGCTGTGTAAACCAAAGCTCCACCACTGATGTAATGAATTGTGTGAATAGGTCAATTAATTGTTCCAATTTCTTTGAATGCAAAGGCAATATTTAAAATCCGTCTACCTCAAATAAAAAAAAAAAGAAACTATTTCTAAATATTTGTAAATGTTCCTAAGAAGAATTTAAGCTTTTCTATTTTAAACACAAAATATTTGATGAATGAAAAGTAAAAATACAACTTTTGTTTGTTAGAATTACCCATAGAAAGCAACATAGGTGGCCTACTGGGTGGCATATATGAACTGTTCTTCCTGGATAAAATCTGGCTCACTTAAAAAGTTACCTTCCACAAAGGCAGAAGAGCGTAAGTGATTATCACCTTGAGTGACAATGCTCAAAGGGGGGTGGGGGGAGATAAAATTGTAGTCTATTTCAGAAATTTGTGCCATTTTCTATTGTGAGCTTTATATATTATGCATTTTAGAATCTTCAAGTATCATTAAATTTAAATTAAAAATGTAGGTAGTGACCCAAGTTGTCTTACTCTTTTTTGTCCCTTTTGAGAAATAACTGGTTTCCGTGTATCATCTCTCAAATAAATTCATTAAATCTTGAATGAGGCAGACTTTCCTGACCAGTATCAGGAAAAAAAAGAAAGGTAAAAAAATGGCATTTCCTTTATTTTGAGAAACAAGTAGTGGTTTCCTTCATTAATTTGGAACTTGCTTACTTACTACTTCTAAAGTACTAGTATATTAATAAAAACATCTTCTGATAAAAAAGAATGAACTTCAAATACTCTATCACTGAAAACCCACTTGAAGTATATAGTCTATTGTAGAATCTAACTAGGCTTCAGGACCAGGAGTCCCAACAAAGCTCAATGTGATGTTTATAAAAGCAATTAACTGCTTTAATGCTCTCAAAATCACATTATTCACCTATTTTCTTGAGTTTTAGTTATCACTCTCTTTGAACAAAGAATTTGAAAAGAGAAAAAAATAGGATCTCAAATTATAATAGATAATTCACTTTTTCCTTCCCCGACTTTCAAGAATTTATCACATACTTTACTGAGAGGCCACTTTTATACAACTGATAAAGATTCCAGTCAAAGGGTAGAATGCAAGAAACTAGTGGCAAATTACCTGCTCTCATTTAGGCTGGTATTCTCAAATTTACTTAATTCAAGTTAAAGCTTTTTCCTTCTAAAAACAAATACAGTGTTTTCTAGAAACGAACTTTAGTTTTTTACAAGTATTAAATTTCAAATGAGAAGGCAAATAATTCACATCCTTTGAAATTCAGTTTATCAGTAAAGTGATGATGTTAGACTCGATCAGTGTTGCAAAGCCCTTCGAGATTATGATGAAAATTATGTACACTCTTCCCAGCAAAAAACACATACGTACAAAATTTTATTATAATTTCAGGGGATTCACAGACCCTCTAAAGCTCATCCATCATGGGGTAAAAAAGGCGTTAGATTTTAAGGTATTTTGCAGCTTTAAATTTTGGTTTCAGAAATGAGGTTAAAGCCTTTAAACAAAAGAAGTCAGTCTTGAGAATAAAAGTGAAAACCCAAACACAATTCATTAATTTACTCACTGCTGGTAAAGATATTAGCTCAGAAAGGCTGAACACCTGAGCTATATATAGATGTAGGTGTTAATTTGACAAAATAATTCATACCTTAGACACTAAAAGTTAGGCAAAATAAGATTCTTACATAAACCTAGGATATTTCTAGACATGGAATGTGTGATATTCACAGCTTTCAAATGACAATAAGTTGTCTCCTCCTACCTCCCCTCCTTTCCGGGTTCAATTCCTTCTTAGAGTGAGGAAGAAAACTGTTATATAATATAGGCTATGTTTGAGATTTTTTTTGGTGACTGTTTTGAGGTAAGAGTAATACCTTCATATTCTTAAATTTCTTACATAAAAATAATTTTTGGATCACTGCAAAAAAAGAAACCAAAACCAAAAAAACACCAAGCCTTACCTGTAATTCTTGTTCTCTGAAGGAAATGCAGTAATTATAAACATATCCACACTCTTGGGTACATTCTCCTAAGCATGAATGGATTTGGAATGCGCCATAGCTTAAACTGAACTGCTAAACTGCCAAACCGCACTGGCAGTTGGATCTTACCTGCCTGGCTGGTAATGAAGCAGACCTGTCACCTAAAGTTATTCACCTCCTGAAGGCAAGTGTTCCCCCTGAGAGGGAGTGTGGAGCTGGTGTAATTACTGTCCTTAGAGAACACGAATTATAAATGGTCTCCTTTCTAGAGGTTAAGAGGGATAAGATCTACTTACTACTAAAGAAGTTGTTACTTGCTTCAAAACGGTACTGAATGTTAAAAAATAAGAATGGAAAGCTGTTCCTCTGTAAAAGACCTTAGTATGAATGAGAGAGAATGGTTTAAGAACTGACTGGATGTTGACTGGGTCAGGGTCTAATGATCAACACCAAAGCACAGAATTACAAGTACTTAAATACTTGCAACGTAAAGTAAAACTTATCCTGGCACTTGGCAACCTACTATTTTGAGCCAGCGCTTGCCAACTTGAGACAATGTGACAGCTGCAGTGGTTACCAATAGTAGGGAAATAACTTGAAATAGCCAGGACCCTGAAAACTGCTGAGACAGTCACCAAGGGCGAACTGTTTTTCATAAGATGTGATACTAGTAATATGCTGTTAGATACTTTCTATTTTGGAAGCTCAAGTAAGTAACTATAAACCTTAACACTTAATGTAATAATTTAGATTTAAAATATTTAAATACATGATGACTGAGCCTCTGTGATACAAGTCCATCTTCTGTCTTAAACATCTTAGAGAATGAGGAAGAATTGGCTATATATAGTTTCTGGTTTGCATACTGATTTTTGGAGGGTTATCAAAATTCTCCACAGAGGAAGAGATTCTCTATCCTCTAGTCCAACAAGTATCTAGGAAGCCTGATGACGTCTTCCATTCAGTTAAACCACGGTAGGATCGCCAGATAAAATACGGGACACTCAGTTAAATCTGTGTTTCAAATAAACAATGTTTTTCTAAGCATGTCCCAAATATAGCATGGGTCACAATTACACTAAACAATTTAAATTTAACTGAAATTTAAATTAAACTAGGCACCTTGTTTTGTTTTTGATTTTTTTTTTTTTTTTTTTTTTTTTTTTTTGTCTTCTGTTAAATCCGGAAACTCTAAACCAGGGGAGCTTACGGAGTTACCCAATGGAATTCATCATGGATGATGCTAAAATGGAAGATCCATTCCTGGTGTAGATCCGCACTGCCTCATACAGTAGCTGCTAGCTACATGTGGCTATTGAGCACTTGAAATGTGCCTAGTTCAACACAAAATTTTTTGTAAGTGTAAAATACACATCAGATTTTGAATACTTAATTGAATAAAAGTAAAACACCTCAAATTTTTATACTGATGACATGTTGAAGGAATATTTTAGATATATTAGGTTAAATTAAATGTGATTAAAATTAATTTTGCCTGTTTCTTTTTACTTTTTTAATGCGACTACAAAAAACCCTTAGAATTATACATGTAGTTTGTATTTGTGGCTTATATTTTTATTGAACAGTGCTGGTCTAGAAAATCAATATTGGTAAGGAGGGCTCTCTCACCTCCCTTTAGCTGTTAGACAGGGAGCATGATCATACCAAAGAAACCAAATTTCTAGTAGGGACTACTCTTTATTTAATTAAAAACAAACAAAAACATGGCATCAAAATACTAGTGAAAGACAAATCAGAAATCTTATCTTTGACAAATCATTCTTACAGAATTCAAAAGGAGAAATAAACACTAGTGTGTATGTATGTGTAAGAGTAAGTATATGTATGTATACATGCAAATAAAATCTCCCAAATTCTAGTTCCAATTCCAGTAGAAGAATTCCTTAGTGTCAATAATGTTGGGTTGGGTTTTCACTCCTATATATCATCAAAATCAAAGAACAACAGTTTATTTTGTTGCCTAATATGAATTGAGGTGATATTAATAAGAGTTGTTAGGAAAAGATCCTATTTTTCATACTTTAGATACAGAAGACAAGTTCCTCATTGGTCCCAATTTTATATATTCCTGCTACATAACTGATTTGAAATTTGAACACCAATTCTAACATGTTGAAATAAATTTTTCTTTTTACAAATATATTGCCAATACTATTGTTTAAGACAAAGCTCATTTTTAAAAAGAAGGGGGTGCTTTTTAGATTAAAAATTTTTAGTTCTAATAAAGTTTTATTTTAGGTAACAAATAGTAACCTGTTTATTTATTCTTGTATCCCACCTTATATTTTCAGTTTGTTTGACTTTTAATTCAAATTTTTTTCTCAACTGTCTCAGACTTAATGCATTTGTCTATTCTGTTCCGTGCTATTTTAAAGGTTAAAAATATTTAACATGCTCTCACAAATAAAAATTCAAAAAAAATTATATAGAGAGATTATCTCCAAATACTCAGTAATATATATTTCTTCACTATAAAACCCATATCTACTTTGAAGATTTAAATCTTTTAAAGTTGCCTATAGTTACAATAAGCAAGACTAATTCTAATTCCTCAACTCTTTTCATATAAAACAGTAAACTGGATCTCAAGTTTTTTTCAAAAAAGGTCTCAGTTGCATTTTTTTCCCCATTCTAACAGCAAAAACAAAGGTTGTTTCCCTCCTTAATATCTTTTATTATTCATATATAGGAAGAAAAAGTATTTTGAAAAGGCGATAAAATTTATCATAAACCAAAGAGAAGGCTGCCAGACAAAAATCAGCAGATTTTTCCCAAACTTAAGTGCTTCATGAATAGTACATATCTTTCAGAACTAAGGCTTCCAAGATCACTTTAAAAGCTTTAAGGAAAAAATAATGAATAAAACTAGATATGGACCAATTAACGTCTTCACCAGCACTTTAAATCCTCACTGTCGATACCATAGTATCCAGTGACTGTAATCTGAAATGTTTTGGTAGACGTTTAGTCTCTTGGTGACAGCCAAAATTATTATTTAATATTAACCTACTTTTAATCTTGACATTTTCAAGATCGACATTCTCTGGTTCTCCTTCATAGTCAATGCATGGTATTCAAATGACAATTTTATTTAGGACTGGTCTTTCTGAGAGGCATCAATACATTGTACAATAGACCAATAAAGTTTTCTGATATTAGAGTTTAGAAGTAAAGGTGAGACATTAATTTATTTATCCTTTGTGAGGTTTCCCTCATGGAACCAATGTATATGCCTTCATTTCCTAAAGACAGGAAAAAGGTACAAGCCAGGAAGAAAGCTGCTGATTTTAAAAGTAATTTTTTTTTTCAATTAGGATCAGCAATTTTATGTTCATATGCTTATTAAATTAAGAAGATCTTTGCTTCCATATTTTCTGAAGCTTAATACAGATTTAAAAATGGCTTAAAGGACCTTCTCTGAAGTAAAGGTTAAGAGATCGTTTCAAAAAGATCATGAAAAAGCAACTCTTCAGAGCAGGTTTTATCAATTTAATCTATTAAGTCACCAGAATGCTAAAGGCTGTCATTGCTTCAAAATTCTTAAACGTAAATCTCAAGATAACCAAGAAGAGTTCTTGATGAGGGATCAACCACAGCAGTTATTAAACTGATTTAAATGCAGGCTGAACTGGACACAAATTTTACTGTAATTGGGATTTCTTAAAAAAATAAACAAAAAATACACCCATACATCTCTAGGACATGCTTTACTTCTAACCAAGGAAAACCATCTCTTGATGGATGTGTGTGACGTCTTGCCCACAAGTGGCTGCCTAGGCCATCCTTCTACGAGGCAGTCTGATGGCCTCAAACCCTCAATGGAGCATTCCAAAACCAGACCTGCATTAGGAGCGTGGGCCCATGAGTGTGCACTCACTACACAGTGCTTACCTTTAGAGAACAAGGTGGTTGCACAAACTGATCAAGTTCTCACACCCCACACCTCCAAGAACACTGAAAAAGATCTGCAGATCTTTCTTGGTGCAGGAGGGACCTCTTTTTAATCTTCTTGTGGTGGAAGTTAAAGATTTTCCTGAAGGAGGAGAGAAGAGTAAAATATTATACTGAGATCATACCATTTGGTTCAAGTTTATCTACCTATGCTACAAAATTGAGGTTCTGAAAAAAATAAATGAGATAAAATCATAAGTATTCCAAAACCACATTCCCTTCTTTCAAAAAAAAGGAGTATCTACCCTAAAGAATATTTCATGCTTCAAACATCACTCCATAAACCCAAAACCTTAAGTGGGTACTTTAATTTCTACCCAAGTACTGAACTACCAGTTGGGAAGTTGAGAAAAATACAGAAAAATTCTGGGCTGCCAAATGATCATAGTTATGTAAGTTCCATTAAAATAAATAAAACTAAATTCACTGAAGAACAATGAATCAGACTCATTGAACTAGAAGGAATTTTACCCTTCTTCTATACCTCTATATTACCTAATAATGACATAATGCATTTCCTGGCAACAGAAAACTAGCCCTTGGTGTTAAATGCCACAGAATCATATATGAAGCAATCTATGAGAATGTAAGCTCCCAGAGGAAAAGGGTTTTGGCTTTTTTTTAAAACACTGATTATTTGAAGAACCTTATTAAATAGTTCCTAAAACAAGTGCTAAAAAATTTTGAATAGAAAGAATATTAACCAATTAGTCAACATTCTCAAGGTTGAAAGTTGCATAAAACAATTAGAAGTCTACAACTATTCTGAAGAATCAGGAATGTGTTATATAAAAATAATATTAGCAACATAAACCCCTAATTACATATCAAATAACTTAAGAACATAATGTTTTTAAAATGTTGCACCTTAATACATTTAGGAGAAAATGCTGTAAATTGATTACTATAACCCAAACTCCTAAAAAGAAATGGAATATTTTGTTCAGATCAGGAAATCGCACACTGTACCTTAAAAATATATTGCCAAATATCAAGCGGAATAATAATATTAATATAGATATGTTATTAATATATTTCTTAATGTATTTATTTAATCTTTTGAAGATAACCCAAGTGATAATATGGTTATCTATATCTATAATTGTGCCTAAGTAAAGCAAATCATTATCATAATATTAAAATGAAATCACAAGATGCCACTCTTTCAGTATGATAGTCATATATATTTTAAGTAAGTATGTCTCAGAAAACTCAAAATTTAAACAAGAAATGCTGAACACTTTCTTTTTCTGTAACTTATAGACTATTATTAAAAACAGAGATTGATTTCCTTCAAGTGTTTCTCTTTCCAAACTGATAAATTAGGAAGAAAAGGAAGAAATGCTAAAATCAGTAACAGATTAATCAATCGTATCGATGAAGGACTGAGTATGCATATGTGTTTTATTCCAAAATGCAAGGTCACTAGGAATCAGGCGAACAACTATCACAGAGTACTTGATTCCATTTGACCCCAAATTCTACAAATGTAGAACTGGTCCTCAAAACAAACTGGACAGCCCATATGGGGCACTTCATTTCAGGAAATAGGCAGCCATTTAGTGTACAACCAAAACCACAATAAGAAACAGGTAGTAAATCCAGGATTATGCTTACCCTGTATCATTAAAACAATGCTTTAGCTGACAGATTATGCCTTAATTATAGTAATAAAAAGCTTTCCACATTTCACAAATAATTCAGTTTAATATCTTATGTCAGGGAATCAATCAAGCTTAAGTGTGAAAAAAGGAAATTTTAAAACAAAACTTTAGAAGTTCACTTAGTTTAAAACAATTTTCTCATTTTGGACATTTTGTAAGCCTTTGAAACTAACTTTGTGGGAAAGAGATGAAAAAAGTTACAAAGAACTAAGCATAACAATATGCCAAAAGGAGTTTAGAAGGGGTAAAGGAAAATATGAAGTTGGAAATTTTGCCAAAAGGCAAAGATTGTGCTAGATGGTTGAATCCCCACCACCCCCAGGAGGAAAACAGGAAACAAGTTCCCCAAATAGAGGCACTGACTAGGAGGAACTCCTTTAAAATCCTTATTTACACTGTTGAAGAATGAATCACTTGCCTTATTTCTACTAGCACGAAGGATGAAGTCTAAGCTTATCACAATCAGAGATGTAGTGTTCAATTTTTAATCTCACTTGCAAGTGTATATTAAACTATACTAACAACCCATTTAAGCTCTTTACAAAACTCCCCTGAGCAACCCACCTTCTCTGCTTCATCTTTACCAATGTTTCTCAGACTGCCTGTAGTAAAGAACTGTTTTAATTCTCATTGTGGGTGGACCCATGCCCATAGATTACTGCTCACAACTAATACTCGGATCTTACTACACAGAACTCTACAGGCAGCTTCACTGATAACCAGATCAATCTAACATTCAATGAGATTAAGACAGGTGATGTTCTTGGATCACAGAGAACTATCACATTATTGCTATAAAAGTTTCTAAACAAGTACACAATTGAGAGTAAGCATTTAATCATGGACTGGTATAATCAGGACTGGTTTTCAGTCCATACTTAACCAAATGCTGATCAAAGTTACGGGTGTACGGTCTTCATTCGTATGTGGAATTTAAGAAACAAAATAGATGAACAAATGGGAAGGGGAAAAAAAGAGAGAGGGAAGCAAACCATACAGACTAGTAAAATTAGAGAACAAACTGAGGGCTGAAGGAGGCAGGTGTGGGGGAACGGGCTAAATGGGTGATGGGCATTAAGGAGGGCACTTATGATGATGAGCACTGGGTGCTATTAAGTGGTAAATCACTAAATTCTACTCCTGGAACCAGTATTAGACTATATATTTACTATATTTAAATAAAATTTTGAAAAGAAAAAAAAGTGATACCAGTTTTAATTCATCTATGCCCACAGAAATTACTAATAAATAATCAATGACTTGCTCCGGTACATTCCTTTTATCAGTTCTGTAAAATGACAGGACAGAATTTTCTGCAATGCTAGAAATGTTCTGTATCTCCTCTAAGTGGTAAACATTAGCCATGTGTGCTATCAAACACTTGAAATGTGGCTAGTGTGACTGAAGAACTGGCTTCTTAATTTTACTTAATTTAAATTAAAATTGTCACATCAGGTTAGTGGCTACCATATTGAGTAGCACGGTGCTGGAATGCTTTATTATTTTCACCTGATCTTTTAATCAGCGTTTAAAATATCACCCATTTCCTTCAATCCTAACATAAATATTTTAATTGTAAACATCACTTTCTTTATGTACATACAGGTATTTACCTATTTGTAATTACATCACATAAACTTACTATTTTCACCTAACATTTCTCCGTATTTCTAAAGCTTCACTGTCCAATACCATGGCCACTAAACCTATGTGAGTATTTAAGCATAATTAATGTCAAATAAAATTTAAATTTCAGTTCCTCAGTTGCCCTAGTCACATTTCAAGTGCTCAGTGGCTACATGTGGCTAATGGATACCGTATTGGACAGTGCAAATTATACAACTTCTCAGCAGCACAGAAAGTTCTATTGGACAGTTGTTCTAGAGTCTTCAAAAATAATTAAAGGTAACATGATACTTTACATTGATGTTCTATAATTAGTCCCTAAAAGCATTTTTCTCTATGATTTATAATTAGTACAATATTTATTTCCTAAATTCCTACTGAGTGAAATAATCTGAACATTGCTGTGATTCTCAGCATATACTCCTGGCATTATTTTCTAAAAGAGTCTGGTATCACTGTTTATGTTGCCAATATTAGATTTCTTTTTAAAAATTTTAGCTCCTTTAATACAAAGTAAAAACTGTGCAAAGTCATTTTAACTTGTGACTTAGTGATAAGCATATGGGTAGATATTTTTCCTTGCATTTGTTATTCATATTTACTTTCATATTCTTAACTTGGCATATTTTTTCTCATTTACATATTAGGATCTTGATGTCTAAATTAGCACATTCTGCAATAATATAAAATTGTTAAAACTATTGTCATTTTCCTTGTAACTTTTGATGTAGAGATTTCCTACAATTTTTTTTTTTTAGATATTCCAGTATATCTTTGCACCTTGGTGAGTTCCACTAATGCATCAAATAAGAAATGTAAAGGTATTTTCTATGCTTTTTAATTCCAATGGCTGTATAAAGTATGGATGAAAACATTTTTTTTTTTTTTGGTCTAATCAGTTTTGCAGCTATACCACTGAAGATTACTATCTAACACTAGTGAGTGAATATCCTTTAAGTGGCTTCTCCAATAGGAAAGAATATTTTATCATACATTCAGTTGTTATATGTAGATGGAACTGATTGTGGATTCCTAATAATGCTCCAGTGATGCATGTTTTACAAAATGAAAGAAAGGCTTAATCTTCAGAATTCCTGTTAAGAAAGCAACTGAATTAATTTAGGAAAGTGTCTAAGTTAGGAGGGCATGGTTATGAACAGTAATGTTTTGCTCAAAGACTAAGAAAAACAATCTGTTGGTTCTGTCACCTACTCAAGAGTTTCTAAACTCACAAGCTGCTAGATGTTTGAAACCAGTTAAAGGGGTTGATTTCACAACTGTATTGATGCTGGCAGAAACCAGGGTGGCATACCAAGCAGAAGCAAGAGACATGAGGTGCATGGATCAGGCCCAGAGATTTGAGTAAGTCACAGATGAAGAGCATTTCTCTTAACTCTCACTGACCAGGAAGCCAGGGTCAAGGAAAGTTTATATTTAAATCTCTAGGGGGCAGAGAGGTCTCTTGTAATACCTGAGTTACCTATCATCCCTGCATCACTCCACTGTTTTAGACTGTTGCTTTAAAAGATTTCTGATACATAGTAGGGGTGTAGGGGTGAGACTTCCCCTCACTGTACAATCACTATAAAATAAATCACTAGGAATCTTGAAAGTCAGAAGCAAACCCAGAAGCCTATAAATTATAGCCAATTTGCCAATATTCTCATGATTCAGAAAGTTTCTCTCCATTTATTTCATCTTAAATGCTTTTAATATGTTAATGATTTCTTTCTAAAGGTCTAACATCTTTCTCAAATTTATTGCTAAGTATTATATTTTGTTTGTTGCAATTCTGAGTTGGGTCTTTTCCCATTATTTTCATTATTACTGATGTAAAGATACAGTGTATTCTATACTTTATTAAATTTTTATCGTTCATAAATGGTTTTAAAGCTGACGGCCATAGATTTTCCTAATCAATCATGTCATCTAAAAATGAAGTATTTTGGTTTTATTTCTTCTTCTTCAGGTTCTGTCCACGGACAGTGTTAAGTAAAAATGAAGTTAATGGTGATTGCTGAATAAACTAATAATAAAAATGATGACTGTTTCACTCTTGAATTTATGACGGTAGAAATATAAAATCATCCCCACCTATGCTGCTATTCTGCTAGGTGATACTGTTTAGTTTGCTGACTTAATAAAGCTTCCTTTTCCTTGAAGTTCAACTAATGATCCATGACTTAACACAAAGCAGTGTATCTGACCAACAGGACCAGCAAAAGGTCCCCAAGTACAATCTGGCCAACACTGAACATGTTGATTATACAGTGTTATCCTAATAATGACAATGTTCATGAAAATCACGTTAAGAAATACTTTTGCTCTATAAACATCCTACAATTACATGGGCACTTAAGTGCTATGTGCTCCTTGTACCCAAAGTTACTCTTCGGTATTAAACTAGGCATTTAAGACCCAGGTTTCTTTCTGGGATGAACTATGTCAGGAAATACAAAAGCCACAGTTTACGAGAGAAATTTCTTCTTTATAGAAGTTCCACTAATAAAGGTGGAAGGGGTAGCAGATTAAAAATTCATTATCTTGCAAACCCTAATGATAGAATTGATTCACAGATCAGCAAGAGATGAAATAATGAGAGGAGAGGTTGATGGAAACCTCTCATTGGAGAGAATGGGCTGTTACCACTGACCAATTTCAGCATCACTAAGAGCGTGACAGACACTACGTGCTCCCTGATGTGATGCAGTGTGAAGAAAAAGTCCCATGTTTGAAGTATTCCTGTCCACCTTCCATCCAGCATCAAAATAAAACCTGAGCCTGAATCTAATGAAGTATTTTGAGCTAACTGCTAATTTGCAGGCAATTTAGAGGTTAGAGAAATAAGTTAACTGGGGAAGCTGACAGAAAAATCAAGAATGGGGATATTATATGGGAAAGCTTACAAAGTTTCTTTAATAAGTCATGGACAGGAAAGGAAGGGGAAGAGAAGGAGAAAAGGAAATGGGTGAGGGAGGTTAAAGGGGAAAGGGAGGCAAACAGGTAGTGGGGAAGAAAAGGCATTTTAATTACAGAGCAGTCCTACCAACCAAAGGCTATCTGGATCTTGTTTGCATTTGGCACCCCAAATGTAATATGGCATTTTGAATCACAAGTGGAGGAAACTGAATAGGGAGATAATATCAGGTGATAAATAATTATTGTTAATTTTGTTTGATATCAGAAACGTATTCTGGTTATGTAAGAAAAATGTCTTTAAAGAAGCACATACTGGAAAATGTAGAAGTAAAAAGAGTTAAGACACAGGATCTATCTTAAAACAGTTAAGGAAAAAAGAGGAAGTAGATGAAGCAAATGTGGCAAAATTTGGTTAATTGTTAAAGTTGGGCCACAGATAGGGGGCATTTATTACACTAGTCTCTCTTCTTTTGTGTATGCTTGAAAATTTTAACAGTAAGTTCTTAAAATCCAGCCCCCCAGAAACATCACCTAGTAAGCTAAATATTTTCTAGTGTAAGTAAGAATAGAACTATTATTTACTACCTTTCCACATACCAAACATTCATGACCTATACAAAGCAAGGAGGCAAAAGACAGGACAGCCTGTCCTGCAACAGATGTGCCCACATTTTAAAAGATTCATTTTAAAATTAATTCTTCCCATTTGCCCGCCTGCAAACTCCCCAGCTGTGTCTTCCAAACCTTCCACCTTTCCTTTGCATCCCAAATTACCTACTTGAGCCCTCTACTTCCTCTCTCAGCCAGAATTCTCCAAAATGTTGCCCATACCTGTTTTAATCATTTTCTAGGTCCTCACCCACCATTAAACCAATGTAGTCAGCCTTTTACTCCCACTTCTACACTGAAACATCAAATGGTCTTCTAACTATAAAATGCAATGAATGCTTTCTATACTTTGCCTTACTTGGCCTACAAACCACTTTAAACACTAGCTGTGCAACCTTGGGAAAGTCACTCAGCCTCTCTGAACCTCAGTTTCCTCATCAGTAAGAGAGACAGAATAGCATATTTCTGATAGAACTTTTGATATATTCAATAAAATGACATATAATGAAAACAAAATCCACCATTAAACACAATAGGCGCTCAGCCAAGATAAGTTCTGACTCACTGAATTTGTTTTCCTGAGTACCTGACAACCAGGAAGGGTTTGCCTTAGCTAATATGAGCACTCTGGTCTCCAAAAAGGGTCATTTCCCAGGCAATTGAGTCACCAAAACTTTTTTTCTTAAAAAAATATATATAGTAGATGGTATTGTAATGGTGTTGCATGGCGACAGAGGGTAGCTACACTTGAGGTGAGCACAGCATAGTATATAAACTTGTTGAATCAGGATGTTGTACACTTGAAACTAATGTAACATTGCATGTCAATTATACTCAAAAGAAACAATTAAAATTAATCTGACTTGTTCATATTGTTACAGATATATAAGTATCTGTACAGAAAAACATGTTTAATTCTAGCCCAACAATACTTTCGGAAACAAAATTCCAGAAAAGTAAAATAACTTGTGCCCCCCAAACAAACAAACAAAAGATTTACATTTTGTAGGAGACACTGAATGAATGCAAGGTAAATTATTTTATTTTGGTATCTTCTTACCTCTTTTGTGTCTCAAAAAACTCAGGCTGCTGCCTTCTTATTTTAATAGTACAGATTAGTTGGGTCTGCATTTTTTAAAAACTGTTCCATTATTCGAATGACCCCTTCTTTAACCAATTGATATTTCCTACTCTGAATGAGACTGACTGGTCTCAGCTAAGTAACAGGATGTAGCGTGTTACAGCCTCACTGTGCTAACTGTGAAAGCATAGTATTTTAATATTTAGTAAATAGGTACTCAGGTATTCAAGTAAGTGACAGATGAAAGTTTAACATCCCCAGGGATATTTGGATTTATATGCTTCTCTTAAAACTTTAGATGAATTTCTACTGGGTAAAATGTGGCAAAAACACATTTCAGCTTGTAAGACTTCTGTACGGCCCTTATGCATGCCACGTTGAACACTTTCATCAGGGAACAGCAGTCATCACTTAATCTCCCTTTACAGAAAGAATTCTACAGCTTAAGATGTGACTGTGACTTGTGGCCTTATTTTCACAGCAATTAGGTTATTAAATTGGCTGGCTCTTGACTTCATTTTTAACAATTGCTTAATGATATATAAGACATTTTTCCACATGACACCACAGTTAAATTCTCCAAAAAAGTTTTTTCTGTTAATTTTATTTTTTAATAAATTTTAGTCTGCTTTCATATGATTGCTTTAATATTTTCTCCAAGTAACTTTTTAATTTTTTTTATTTTATTTATTTTTGAGAGAGACAGAGACAGAGACAGAGACAGAGCACAAGGGGGATGGGCAGAGAGAGAGGGAGACACAGAATCTGAAGCAGGCTCCAGGCTCTGAGCTGTCAGCACAGAGCCTGACGTGGGGCTCCAACTCACGAACAGTGAGATCATGACCTGAACTGAAGTTGGACACTTAACCGACTAAGCCACCCAGAGACTAAGCCACCCAGAGACCCCTCGTCCAAATAACTTTTAAATTTAAATGTTATTCTTGTCCAAAAAATGTTTCCATTCAATGTTATCCTTGTAACATTTTAACATTTAAAATGAAGTAGCTCACAATATAGGTGTTAAGTCTTCTATTAAGTTTAAAATGGCATCAACTTTAATTCTTTGATTTTTTATATGAAAAATTATTCTAATTATGACCACAGTAGCACCTAGTAGTTCAATAAATATACCAAACAACTTCTTATGGTTAGCGTGTGTGTGCATGCGTGTATATATACATATGGCATTTTTTAACCAACATTCACCTGACTCAATACCAGTCAGGACACAGACCTATACAACACTAACGCAGAGCTAAATAATATCGTGGTGCTCCAATTAGCCACTCCCAACCAGTCCTCTCCTCTTTAGCAGGAGGGAATGATGTTTAAGTGAGTCTGTGAGATCATTTAGTAAAGCAAACAAGTTTGTATGTGTACACATAAATTATACTTTATTTCTTTTCCCTTAAAATGCTTTAGTATACTTTTTAATGAATTAGTAAAATTAACCTGAGAACTCATAATGCTATAGAACTAGATATACCTTAATAATGTTGCAAATGTCAGAGCTGTGAATGACCGCTACAGCTATTTAAAACTGTTTTTTTTTTTTTTTTTGTAAAAACGAGTCAAAGATATAAAAACATAATTTGGCATCCATTAAAAAATTTTATTAGAAAAAATTAATCACTTACAAGGAAATCAGTTTGAAATTAAGCAGACTAAAGAAATTTTACATTCCCCTTGTGAAGTTCTGGAACAGTATGTAATTTATGTGAGAATATTTGAGAAATCCTAAAAAGTATACATAAAAATCAATACTGTATTTTCATTTGAAGGAATCATGTAAGATATTATGCAGAACAGAATTTTTTACTCTGTTATATTGGGACATTAAAAAACTTATTGAATTCTTAGCTCTTCATTTCAATTTGGTGCAAAAATTTGGGATGGATATATACAGATGTGTACATACATATATAGGCATACGCACCCACATATATATACATGACATATATTTAGCAAAGAGACTGAGACGCTAAGTGTCCTCATAATTTTAATAGGTTCTTATATCTAAGATATATGTGGCAGAACAGGAAGTAGTTCTCAGATTTTCTGCTTCTTGTCTAAGTATTCTTTTCATAGCCCTAGTCTTCCTAGGGCCTAAACAGAATGATGGCATAATTCTTTGGATACCATAACACTATGGTATCAATTCTCAACTAGCAAGTGGTAGATAGCTAGTAAGTTTTCAACAGACACTTCGTGACTGATCGTATTTAAACTAACTATGGTCATGGGAAACCACACTTGTAGCATTCAAAGAATTTTCTCTCACTTAGCATCTTAACAATGAAAAATATTCCCATATTACAAACAAAAACAACATGGTTATGAAATACATTAGATTTAATTCAAATATTTAATATGAAAACAATTCATTAGAGTACCTGCTTGCACTTATTATAACTGAATCAATCGACAAATATATAAATTCTCCTTTTACCTATGTAGACTTAAGTCACAGAATCATAGATCAAAGAAAAGGTCATATTAAATTTCACCCTGAAGTCATTTTCCAACTAGAATTACTCAGCAAAAATTATTTAACTCTTACATTTTTCTAGGATATCAAACTAAAAGACATAGTGAAAGTTGACATAAAAATATTTTTTTATAAATTTAAAAATATTTTCACAAATTACATATAGGAGTAGTAAGGAATTATATGACCATTTTATGAAAGAAAATTTGTTTTCTAATGTAAGTAAAGTAACAAGTAGTGCTACAAGGATTAAGGTTACAAATGTCACAAATATACTGTAGACCTATTATAGGAAGAAATTCTTTCTTTAGATATCTGCATGGAAAAAATACTTAATATCAACATAGTCATTTCCTCCTCAAACTTACTCTAATCTGGTTTAGACTCATCTCCCATGGGATAAATAAGATCTTTGTTACTTCTTTTCTTAGACAAGCAAGATCAGTTCCATGATGCCTGGGATGGACTGAGTCTTGGATTAAAGGCTGAGACAACCTTGGTCCTGGAGATGGCAATTTATGGAGGCCTTTGAGTGATTGTTGTATTGCTGCTAAAGAGGGCCCAAAACTTGGGTGAGACTCTCACTGACATTTTGTTTAGCAGTAATAAAGGTAATAGTTCTTTGTAGTGTAACACCTATATATTTAAGCCAACATTCTGAAATTACTTCAGTTGGCCCAACGCGGTGAATTAGGCAGGACATTTTGATATGAGGAAATTATTTCATCATTGTTCTTATTGTTGTTAACTGTAACATGTGGAGCCTTTAAGTACTTTCTACGTGCCAGACATTGCTCTAGACACATCAAACGATTAATTTTTCTATAAGGTGTACTCTTATTGTCCTCATTTTACAGATGAGGAAACTGAAGATCAGAGGAGTTATACAAGTTTCCTAAAATTGCAAAGCTTGTAAATGCCAGGGTTAATATTTAAATCCAACCAGTCTGACTCTAGAGTGTAGCATCTTAACCATTACAACTTTGACATTTTTTCATGTAAAACTGCTTTAATAATTTGATTAAATGATCTATAGTATATGACATACATGAGGCGTTATGAGTTTATTCTGCTTATATTCACATTTCTTGGTACTCAAAAACTTGAAGGTCTTTCCATAGTTTGTTTTAAGTAAGCTACATAAAAACCAAGAATATTTCAGTCTCTACCAATTTCTAAGACTGATTTCCAAAGAATTTGTATTCAATTTTTAAGTCAAAATTAATCACTTTATTTCATGAAGCTGATTAAATGATCAGCATACTAGAAATCAATTCTCAAGGTATCTTTAAGAAAGAACTGCTTTGCTTTTATAAAGTCACAAGCCACTAAACTTTGTCATTATTTGTTTAATATCTATCTTCCCTGACAGTATAAACTATAGGGTCCCATCTGTCTTATTCATGACTATATCTCCAAAGCCTAATGCCATGCCTGACATAAAGCAATTTGCCAGTAAGAATTTATAGAATGAATGAATTGGATTGGCTCTTTTACCTCTTGTTTATTTAGTAAAGCTCTCACCATAAATAGTAGCTTAATATTGCTATTGACATCTATTTCACATATTTTATATACTTATATGACTATATTAATTTTTAAGATGTGCCACAAATTTCCTCCAAATAATACTTATAATTGTTATCAGCAAGAATTCCTTCTTTACAAACTTCTGTCATAGACTCTTAAAAGAATGAATTCTAGAAGGCACTCCATTTTATTTTCCACATTTAAAAGGTTCTTCCTTATATAATGAATTGAAAAATGTTCTTTTCCTTCTCACAACTATGAACAATAACTTTTATTAAAATTTTCCTTTCTCAAACTTTCAATTCAATACCATTGTTAACCACCATTTCTTCTGACAGTAGTAGCTCCAAAATTCTAAACAGAAGCCATCATATTACGACATACGCGCCCAAGCAGATACTGCATTGTTTGTTAATAGAATTAAAAACTGATTAACTACTGGTAGACCTTTGTTTGCTCAGAAACAAGGGCTATTTTTTTACTGATTTCAGTAAAATAAATGTAATGTATCATCTTCATTCTGTGATGTATACCTATCTATGTTTTTAAAATATCTTTGTATGGCTAAATGCTCATCCAGCTGACATCATAGACCAATCAAAGCTAACTGCATAGAAGCAAAAAGAGCTGTCAAAAAAATGTAATGTCATGAGCGCTGTAAGGCATGTTATCCAGAAAGGTACAATTCCCTCAAGACACTCCTGGGAGGTATGGAAAGGACTTCTTTCTTCTAGCATTGTTAAGTGGAATTGCCTAAGTATTTGAGCTAGGAACTTCAAATCAGAATACTAAGGTTGGCGACCTTCTTTTGAATACATCCAGGAAAAAATAAATTTAGACATCACTGCAGAGATGAAATTCAACATAATAATTTTTAAGTAAAAAGTTAACAATGGACTTAATTTTGATTCTGCTATTTGAGAAAGATGTTCATTGAATACTTTAAATAGCTTACACATTTTAGTAGTAAATGAGGCAAAGATCATTTCTATTGTAAAACTAAGCTTTTTGAATTTTCATTGCATACTAGATTGCATTCAATTTGTTTATACTATCAGATGAATAAAGAAAAGCTTGTCTTCAATGAGAGTTTTTAAAAATGTTGACAGGTGGGCGCCTGAGTGGTTCAGCTGGTTAAGTGCATGATTCTTGATTTCAGCTTAGGTCATGATCTGAAGGTTCTTCGTTAGATGGAGCCTGATGTGGGGCTCCCTGCTCAACAGCATGGAGCTTACTTGGGATTCTCTCACCTCTCTCTCTGTCCCTCCCCTCCCCCTGCTCATGCATGCTCTCTCTCTCTCAAAATAAACATTTAAAAAACTAAAAATATTGAGAGATCTAACATATAAAAAAACTAACTTCATAATTCTTCAAACATCACTTGTGTCTTTGCCTTAGATGAGATTCTATGTCCCATAGAAAAAGTGTAAACATTTACTAGGCATCCAAATACTCTTCCTTTTTATTTGCAAAAATTTAATGAATATATGTGTTAGAATAAATTTATAAAAGAAACATAAATTTTACATTCTTTTCTTTCAAAAAGGGATAAAAAATGATTAAGGAAATCATATTGTCATTAAGAAATGTCTACATGTAACAACTCAATGATGTAAATGAGTGATAAATAAATCCCTGTACTAGGTTGATAACAGAATGGAACAGTTGCTAAGAGTGGAGAGTAGTTATTTTATGGTTGACATCCTTTAATTAACTTAAACTCAGCTGAAGAAATTAGGGTCCTCATTCACTTTATTCAATCCTGAAATAACACATCCCCTAAGAATTCTCTCCTCTAACTGAAATTCTCACATAAGAATGCTACGTTGACTAAATTCTTGATGTTATTTTCTTGTAAATTCTTTGGAAATCTAAGAAAATAAACTAGCAGCATAAAAAATGTATTTCTCCAAAAAGTCTTTCTGCACACTTGCTTAGAAGATACCCATTTAAATAGAATTAGAAACTTTAAAAGTTAAAACAAGTTATCAATTCACTTTAAAAAGTAAATGTATGGGTTCTGTGCTTTACACACCCACCATATTGCTTCTACTCTCATAGCGACTTTTGCCCTTTCATAGTACTGGTTCCAGTTGCAATTTCATATTTGTCTGCATAATTTTTCTACACTGTAATTACTATCTACATGGAAGTTCAAGAGCAGTTAGAAAGAATCTCTGTTTTTAACTGTGACATTTTATCCCTGGCACCTAGGTGAATGGATGGCACATAACAGACAATCTCTAAAAACTGGAATTACTAGGTAGATGGGTTGAAGGACAGATGTTGCCATCTTAGTTCACTGTCAACATCTGAACGCTTACATAATGACAGATGCTGTGCTAGGTGCTTGCCACATGTGCTATTCCTGTATGTTTATTATTAAGCTCTAGGAAATAGTTAAAAACATGGTCACATTCAGTTACCATCATTTTGACACCTCTAATTGAGCAAGACAAATTACTCAAACTATGTCAATCTCAAAAATTGTAAGTGTGACAATAAAAATCACAATATATTATTAATATCTGAGCTTCAACACCCAATTTCCAGTTATCTGTGTCCATGAGAATACTGAAATAAGCTCTGACAAACAGAAATGTTTTTATTTTAACCTCTATAAGCCACTACTTTCACTCCTGTCCAAAGTTAACATGACTAATCACAAATCTGAGAGGACACAGATGTCCAAATCAAGGGATATCTAGGAAACAAATACAAAGAGAATAAAAAGATTACATTTAAAGTCACTTGAAGCATACTAAAATATAGCCAAACTTAAATTATATTCTCAATGCAAATGTGTATAAGGCAGGGGAGAGATGTCAGAATTTTGTCACCAAAATTTGATAGTGTGCTGTATTATGAACAGATACTCCACTTCATTTAAACATCTATCCTGATAATTTAGTATTTTCCACAGAGATGTTGTAGCAATGATACAGTTTTAAAAACCTAATGCTAAACTAAGTGGATTTCATTATATGATATACCTTCTTTCTCCCCACCCATCATTTTATAATGGACATAAAAAACAAAACAGAGATCAATATACTATTTTATTGCAAAACTTATGACATTTACTTTAGTAGAAGCATATATGAAACTAACAAATTCAGTTTTGTATAAATTTTTTAAAATTAAACTTCATACAAGCAGTATTTATAATATGCTATTTTTTTTAAAGAGAACTAGTTCTCTACAAAAAAACTCTGAATGTGTTAAACAATTATGAATTATATAACTTATTTTTTACACTTTTAATTAGTCTTCTTATCAACATTAAGCATATAAAATCTCTATAAAACCATTCTTTGCATGTATTTTGTTACAAATGTAAGTCACAGACATACAAATTCAAACATTTCACATTATGTCCTAGATTTTTAAATTTCTAAAATTTTAATTCAAATAATAAATGGTATGCTTTACACACACACACACACACACACACAGACACATTATAATTTAAATGAAAACTCTTACCATTGATTTTCTTTTGATAGTTAATCACGCCATTAGTTTTTCTTGATAGGGCCTTCCTATTCAAGCAGACAGTAGCCAAATCACAAAATGACATTTGGATGTTCACGTCTTCTGATGGGAGTTTTCGGCCAATTGCCAGTTGAGAATTTAAACTGAAACTAAATTACCCAAACTTCGTTAAGTTGTTTCCACACCCACCAACTGATAATGAGCAATGACTCTAAACTGGAAAATAAAGTGAGTGACTTTGATTTATCCTTTTAAGCAGTCATTATGTTTAAGAAGAAATGCTAGGACAAAAGAAAAAAAAAAAAAAAACCTCTAAAATTCTAGTATCATCCGAGAACAGTTTTAAGTAAACTTCTAATTTCTTCTAACAAAGTTCCCTCAATTATTTTATTACCCAAATTAACACACAATAAAGATGGCATTTATTCAACGATATATCTATAAACTATACTGTTGTAAACTTGAACCCTGTCAAACACTGACTCCAAATATTAACTGTAATATTTGGAAACATTTTGATAGTATCATCTATATTCATAAAGTATTTACTAAATCATCAACTACTTGTAGTACCATAAGAAGTTAAAGGTTACACTGAAAAGACATGCTCTGCCTGCAAATATTGTTTATATTGAGAAGACAAAAATGTATGGATACTAACTTTTAATTATAGTTCAAAAACAACTCAGCCCTTTTTCTGCACCAAATTTAGGCTCTTTTCGTCTTAATTATTACAGCTAATCTTTGTAAAGGTTGTCAACAATATATGATTTTCAACCATGAAGCTTTATGGTTGTTGAGCTTCACAGTCTGTTTTGATGCTTCTCAAATATTAGGCATATTAAACTGTTCCTATATGTGATTAAGGTATAGTACAGAGCTCCAATAATTTCTGCCTAGTTACAGAACCTGACCCATTTCAATAATTTTTTTTATCCTTGACCATTTAAGTGTTTGGAAAATATACAACAGAATAAAGCTAAAAGGAAAACATGAAAGGAATGGAAAAACATGTCCTGAGGTATTGCATTTACCACTGATTAAAAGTTATTTCTGAAGGTCAAGTATAATAGTCTAAAATTAAGTACACATAATTAGACTGTTATGTAATACTCAGATTAGAATGCTAACCATAACATGTAACCCCAATTCTCACATATTCTATGTGCCTACTCTCTCTCATACACATACACGAGCACATGTGTACACACACATGTACATCTATCCAACCTACACCCTGACAGGCTTTCTGCTATCAATATCCTGATACTAAAGTATTATGTAAGAGAGAATATAAGGTGAATAATCAATTTATGATAAAATCAAGAGAAAGTAACTTTGGCACAAAGTCCAGAGCTTAACAAAATTGCCATGTCTTTGAGTTAATCACACTGACCCCCAATTTGATATCCTAGAAAAGGCTTATTCCATTTTATTCAATAATTTTAATCCAAAATCCTCAATAGTAATAACATTTGCAAACTATTCAGTGACTAACAGAATTCTTTCCTGGGTACTATGAGATACAGAGAAAAGATGAAATTCCTTTCTCAGCAAGTTTATAATCCAAAACATAACATGGGGGTGGAGGAAGGAGAAAAACAGCTCAGAAAGACATATAAGTGGTGAGATTTTCAAGAAAAAAACAAATACACTGGGGCAGCTTAAATTGTTTGAATGAGTTTGTCATATGTGAGGCTGATCTGAGAAGACTTTATAGCAAGAACATTTTTAAAGCAGAAAATACACAACCATTTTATTCTTATTTAGCCTAATGAAACCCACAAAGCAAAAATTAATGACAGAATACAGCTACAGAAGTAGTCCTGTCCTTACTCTGGAATAAGACCAAAGATACATTCTTTAGTCAAATGAAATTACAGAACATTGGAGATATATGTATATATATATATATATATATATATATATATATATATATACACACATATATATATTAATGGGTCTTCAGTAGAAGAGAAATAATTTTAAATTTGCTTATGTCACTCACTCTAGTAATGCTAATCATCATGGCAGTAACTTAATTTTTAATACAAGACACATAATCCTGAAGAGTACCATGAGATTAATAAAATCATGAATCAAAAAAAGCACGGAATGATTTGCTTGGTGTGAATAACATTATCGATAATGAACCTGACACAACAAAACCAGTTTCACATTCCAGCAATAATGAACAGCAAGGGACCTGCCAATGTGTTCGTATCTATCTATCTATCTATCTATCTATCTATCTATCTATCTATCATAGATAAAGTACGTCCTACTAATCTGTAAGAGTTTTAGATTTTAACATTATCCCTAATTTTATAAATGAGGAAACAGTTCCAGTAATATGACATTATTTGTGCTAAGTGACACAGCTAGTCAATAGCAAAATCAAGACCCCTAAAGAACAAATGGTTTTATTACTATATTCAAGGAAAGAAACTGTTGTATCTTGAAAAAGATGTAATTTTCTTAGAAAGATTTCAACTTTTTAACCTCCAAACGACATCTCAAACACTCATATAATCAGCCCCAGAAAATGCAAAGAACCAGTGCATAAAGTTAGGGAAATAAAGCTGTATGATTAAACTGAACTTTCTTTATACGCTTTATAGCATACGTTCAGTCTTACGCCAAACTCTTAGAGACTAAGAACGTGGGTTTGAGGAATATATAAAATTGTATCAAATCTTTTCATAAAAAAAATACAATTTCCTAGAATTTGCAATGATATTACTTCTATTTTTCTTTCACTTCCTGGCACCCTCTTTTACCCGTTTTTCATAAATTGTCTAGCAATTTAAGCATGCTACATGGATAGCATTAGAAATAAGTCTTATCTTGACTGTTTCAGGTGATATAACTAATGCCAACTATATATAAATGGTCAGAAAGAGAGGTTCAGAATATTTGTAAATGGGAAATATAAAAAGAAATAGTCAAAATACTGCTGAGATTTATTTAGTTGTAAGGATAAAAGCTGGCCACTAACTCAACTGAGATTTCACTGTCTATTCAGTCATAACTCATAAGATGCTTCTAGTGAAACACAACATCTTTTTAGTTCAGTTGGTCTCAAAAGTTAGAGTACTCCTTAGGCAAAACCTAAATTCTTTCATCACTCACCACTCCTTAGGCAACACCTAAATTTTTTCATCACTCACCAAAACTCTTTTGAACAGGCAATGATGCTAAACAAATTAATTCCAACTTACCACTACCACAACAATCACATGTCTGTATTTATGAACAAATCTCAATAAAGCTCATTTATTTCCTTTGGAAGTAAGAATCCTTGCTTTCTTAGACTTAACTCACCTTTAAATTTCATACATCATTCTTAAACATAAAAAAATTTTAAATCACATCTTTGATTCTCATTCAAACCCTGCCTCCAGCCCACTCACCATTCCCTTCCCAGTATTTCCGGGAAGTTTTTAATAGGCAATTTTGTAGTATTTCATCACATTACATCTATGGAACTTCTCAATCAAGGTGTTCATATTATTGTGAGACAGCTCCTTAAAGGCAGAGGCTATGGCTTTTTGTTTCTTCCCTCTGATACCATCAAAACTCAATGGCACTAGATGTGTATTTAGAGTACTTACTAAGCAAATGATATCCTTACAAGCTGATCTGTAAATGGATTAATTAAAAGCTATGGACAATTATAAAATTTTGTAACAATAAATATGTGATTTACTAGAGCACCCATGTAGTATTGTTTCAGGTTACTGGAACTTGCTGCAATAGGGTAAATACAAAATGGTCTTGAGAACTCTGTGAGATTTTTAACTCGTCTACATGATTTCTAGAATAACACCTACCTCTGCATTAAAGAAACAGCACTCACTAGTAGTGTATCAACTCTTGAGAGATATCAACAAAATATTTCAACATGATTCGTCCTATTGGCTGAAAAAAATGTCTCCTACATTTTATTAAAAAAATATTTTTCTTGCTTCTGAATTTGTATTTCAGTCTTCAAAAATATTCCACCTTATTTTATTCATATGATCAACCAAATTAATCAACAAAATCTTGTCCTATATCATTTATTTCTGATTAAAGAGATATTACAAGCTACTGTATTTTAGGGATATTGACTCATTAATCATTATAGTATCATACTGAATGAAGTAGGCAAATGCCATTTCCAAAGTAAGTGGGACATTAATTTTAAAACATACAGGGAACTAGCATTTGTTCAGACATCTCCTACACTAGATTTAAGATTCATTATTTTTAATCCTCACAACCCTCAGATATAAGTATAACATGCCTATTGCCTATTTTCCACCTGTGAACCTAAGATTCTGGTGCTATTAAATGATCCAGTTGTAAACATCTTCAGTGTCTGTCTAGCTTCAAAATCCAAGCCCATCTCTCTTACAGTAACTACCTGAAACACATGCCAAGTACTATGCTTTTTGGGAAAAAAAAAGGGGGGGGGGTGTTGGGCACAAAGGGGCAGGTTCATGAGACAGAGAGAAAGGCATCAAATGAAATAAAAAACATCATAAAATCCAAGTACTTCCCTCACTGAAGTGCTCTTCAAGCCCATTAAGAACCTTCTTTCTCTTACTTTATTCACAAATACCCTTCTCTGCATGCTAGTAGCCATATGAATTAATATCAAGCTTTGAAAAATAGAAACACCATTTAACAATACACAAAAGAACAATAGCTATGGAGAACTGTTTGCTGTTAAGGACAAATGGCCCTTTGACATACCTCAGTAGCCCCTGGAGACACTGTATTAACAAATATTCATCAACAACTCAGAATCATTAAAACATAAAGTCTTTCCAAGACACTTTACAATAAGAATGGCTGAGATGAAAGATTTTAGCAAGCAAAGAAGGGAAGCATCTGTTATCTGGAAATGTACTAATTGAATATCCAGTGATGATAAACTATTTTATCTAGAAACCTTCAAGAAGTATACATGCTATCATTTTGTATTTTCAAAACAGGATACAGTAGTGTGAAATCAAGCATTATAAATTTGGAGGAAAAAACAGTATTAAAAACTCCAAAAAGTATGAAGTTCTTAATTACCAGAAAACTACGGGCCCTGTATTAACACAAACTGCCATAAACTATGCTCCTTTCAAAATAGACTTTTACAGCCTCACTACTTCAAAAATGCAGGTGAAATATTTGTTGTTCCAATATACTTTTCCTCTCTCTTCCCTTCTCTCTGTACCATTACACTGAAGACTTCTCATTTTAACTTGAAGAAAAATGTTACCCCATGTAGTACGGCAAGTGGAACAAATTCACATTTAAAATTATCATAGGGTCTTTAGGAGTTCTGATACTCTCAATACCAGACGGTGTACAGGCTGACTCTTTAAGAAATGTTATAGCTCCTGTAACAAAACCCAGTTTCTCTAGCATCTTAAGCAAGGTTTCACACAGTAATTATCACTGCAGTACATAATTTAGCACGTGTGACCCTTTGTACAGGAACAATTCTGAAACATAGCAGCCAAAAGCATAGTTATTTATGTGCTCTGTTACCCTGATTTAGGGGGAAAAAAGACAAAAGAGGATCAGTTCCATACAAAGAACACAGTACTCCGCAAAAACAAGTAAAGTTTAGTTGAAAGGGAAACGGAGGAACTAAGCTGGCAACTGAGAAGCATAAACCATTTTGGCCTAGATTTGTTTGTAATGACAGTGTGACCCAGATACTCAATATTTGGCTAATATCTAAAAATCTGAAAACTGAAAGAAATGGTTTAAGTTGATTAAATATTTTAGTCCAAATGATGGGTGCTTAAAAATATACAATTAGCATTTTCTATACAGAGATTTTTAAAACTGTAAGTATTTTTGCTTTGTAAGTAATCCCATGAGTTATATTTCACCTTTATAACCATATAATAAGGATGAAACTATTACCGAGATCATGGTACAAAAATCTTCTGAAGAGCAGAAGAATATACACTTTTCAAAGTAAAGCTAATTCAAGAAACTATTTATATAAACTTAAGTTTGTTCCATTCATGGCCCACACAGTTCATTCTACAGAGTTGTCTATTAAGTGTCGAGAAAATTTTTGGAAAAAAATTCCTCAGTAGCTATCAAAGTGCTGCTAACGAGGGTGCTGGAACAGGAGACAGAGAACAGACCCACCAGACACCACCTCATACTTCCTGGGAGTGACAGGGAAAGCTGCTGGTGCTTCCTGTAAGCAAAGAGTTCAGACAGCACATGCTCCTTAATGCACCTGTAGTGACAGTACTGAGTGTTTATCCAGTGCTTCCTTCCTAATGATCCACGATTTGATTCAGTATCCAAGTCTCCCCCAGTAGACCCGTGGACCTCAGGGGAAGCGGACAGACCCTGAGCCTCCAGTCTAGCCCACAATTAGTCTAATCCATTATTGTGGTAAGTCCCTTCTCCCTTGCCAATGATTAGTTTAGGTGTTTTAGTATTAGACAAATTTAGGTCAATGAGAAGCAAGCAGGGGTGAAGGTAAAGGGTAACTGCTTAAGAGAAAGAAAAAAAGCTATAATGTCTTTGAAAGTGAAGTTATCTTCTTTGGATCTGAAAGAAACATATAATCCTGATTGCAACTGGTAGCCATTCTGTAACTACAACACTGGGATAAACCAATACTGTGTAGAAAAAGTAGAACAGAAAGCCAAACTGAATCCTTGAAGAAATCGCTGAGCCACTCACTGACCTAACAATGTATGTCTGCTGCAATAACTCACTTCTGGTGCTTTCTTATGAGTTAATTAATATCCTTTTAAGTCAAAAATCAGATGAATCTGGAAATGAATTAGCTTTTAGAAACCGATAGGTGCCAAGTTCTCAATACTTTCAGAAAATTATAAAACCTATTTTTACCTATTCCTGGCTTTTAAAGAATAATGTTATATATTACTTTTCTGTATTAATTGCCTACAATAATTGTATATTATATATGTTATTGGAAGGCAGTATTCAAAATATCAGAGTGTAAAGAACAATTGAGCCTCTTCTTGATCATTAATACAAAAGTCAAATTATGCTTTTAATACAGTACTGCAACGAGTCCCTGATCTACTCAGATTGCTATAGTGTGATTTCTCTGATATCACAGGTCTCTTGTTTTTGCTGTACTTTACTCCTGACTGTTTAAGAGAGAACCATTAGACTTTCATCTACATTTGATTGGTTCCCTGTACCCTATACACTCCCATCCCACTCTGAGTTCCCAGTCATGCATATTCAGAGCATTGAATTTGCTAGAAATATGCTCTGAAACTTATAAAATTATTTTGGGGACAGTGAATTTTTCTTTGAACTTAGTTTAAACTAAAAATACCATCTAGATAATTAGTTTTGTACTTCTTATAAATAATATCCATTTCCTCTTTTCTTCTTTTTCTTTCCTTCCTAATTTTGACGTTTCCTTTGCCTAGAAATAATTTTGATCTTTTACCTACATATAGAAGACCTCTATAAAGCAGAAGGTATAAAACAGAGATGTTTGGGCCAAATATATTTCACAGGCATATTTTGCACAGTAGTCACAGAGTATTTTTAAAACAGCTGAATTAGTTACCAACTAATTCACATAAAGATGTGTATTTTAGGATCCTTTTGAAAAACTAAAAAACTTGGCAACAATCAGCATTAATTCTTACATGGCCACAATCAAGTGAAAATAGAATACTGGCTGCCCCTCTCCCCACTAAGATAAGCATAAACTTTCTACAAGTCCAGTCTCCATATATGTCCCTAAATGGCCTAATTCTTCACAGTCAGAAGTCCTTATTATTTGACTTGCTGCTCCTAATACAGCAGATAATAACACCCCTAAGTACACAAAAGATACTGTTGGCCAAGAAAATAAAGCAGTTCATAAGGTATTCAGGGAAGCAGGCTTCCAAAATTTTCTCCTCTTGAGTCTTCTAATTTAACTAGGAGCCCGTTTCTGGAACCAATGATCCAGCAATAACTTATAAAGAAAAAAGTGTTTCTTAATAGAATGTTCCTTGAAACAAAATGGTTTAAATTTCTAAGTTTCAACCAATCAATCAAGAATAGGAGAATCCTAAATATTCAGTCAACTTTCAAGTCTGATACTGACTAAAGAGTGGTATGAACAAGGTAACATGCACTATATGTGTACATAAAATTACTTATATGCTTTACCATATAAATTAAGATGACAAATTCTCTTTTGAAACTAAATTCTCCCTACGCTATTTAATGGAATCAAGCAATAGGAATTAGCTCAATTCACAAATTACTTAAGGAATAATGCTTTCTAAATTATATAATATAGTCACTTCCTAACATTCAAGCACAAGTTATTGAAGGGATTTTGGAGAGTATTTTGCACACATCCTATGCATGGAATAACAATAATACTGGGTTTGTATTTCTGTCAAATCCCTAGGCTTTGTCTACCTCAAAAATTTCAAGTCTATCACCTTCTCTCCAACTCAACTGCTGTATCCATCATCTCCAACCTCATGTACACAAACAGCTTGTAACAATAGGCTTCTATATTCACTGCAGTCAGATTCATGTTTTTCAAATGAAAATTTAATCACGTTACACCTCTACTTAAAACCTTTCCAAGGCTTCCCAATATCCTTTAGGATACAGGCTAAGATCATATCATCTGTTTCCTACATTCCTCTCCATCTTTATTTCTCCTTCTTCTCAATGCTCAGATAATACTGGAATCCTTTCCATTCTTTTGCTTTTGGAGACACTATTTCTGCTACCTGCAATGCTCTCTGACTCATGCTGGTTCTTCCCAACTAAGCCTAAAAGTTACTTCTCTTGTCCTTGCCTGATTTTCCCATTAATACTACCTCACCATGCCAGGCAGTTAGGTTTGCCTATTACATACTCTAGTATCACCCTGTAAATTCTCTCTTACTGTTCATCTTAGTTGTAATTATTTAATTTCAGTTTTTTCCAAAGTTTTTGGTTTCATGAGAACACAGACCTTAATTATTTTATTTAATGTCTTGCAATATAATTTAATGTAATTCCAGGCATACAATACTAGCATTTAATAAATATTTGTTGAATAATGGATCTCTTAAAATTGAAGTTAATCCATAACTAAATTATTGTTGAGAAGGCAGCACAGTACAGTAGATAATACACTTATCTGGAGGTCTTGAAGACCTGGTTATTAGTCCCATATCTCCTACTTACTGTGTGACTTTAGGTCTCAAACACTTGGATTCTATACCTTAATAACACTATCGAACACCTGATCTGTCTTCCTTATGTAGTTGTTGGGAGGGGGAGAAAATGAAATAGTCTAGTACACTTTTTCACCTTAATATTTTTCAAATCAAGAGGAGTCTTAGAGTAAATATCAGAAAAACCTGCCAGTCATTACACGTTATAATACCTTGTCACTGCCTACCCAAGTGCGAACTTAGACATGACCAAGAATATACCTTTTGTCACCTCTGTTATCTGCAGATAGAACCACATACAGTGGAGTTTTAACCTAACATCAAGATCTTCTGGATGACCTTCAAGAGAAATTACTTAACTTCTAATAATACGTAATATAATTAGTAAAAAAAAAAGGCTACAAGTTTAATTAAATAGGAAATGGAAACCAAGCCATAAATTTAAGTATGCTATCAATTCTAAAGGTGTTAGAGGTCAAGAGTAGCATGTGGCTGCAATGCTTGTGGCTAAAAGTAATTCAGAATAATCCTCAGATAGAATGTTCCTTCCTCCCACAAGAAAAGTGTCTCATTTTTTTCCAAAAAGAGAGGAAAATGTTATTAAATCAAAGGATGTCTCTTACAATTGCTGATTTATTTGAATATAGTAATATGCATGAATACATTCTGCAAATTATGTGCCATACAAACAGGTGCCCATTGTGTGCTGTGTACAAAAAACTAATGCTTTACATAAAACTTAATAAAAGCTTCTCCCAAAAATTACCTATAAAATCTATGCATAACAATAAGATGAAACAAGATTCTAATGTCATTAATTTTTTAGAGGAAATGAAATATTCCCCTTTTAGTCGACAGACTTGCCAAAACAGTCTCCACTTCTTTCACTCTGTTCTCACTTTTATCATGTCCCACATAGTCCGGAACACTGTCATATGTCTAATTATTTAAAATATTCCCCTGGGAACCCTGTTCTAATATGTAATCATTACTACTGTCCAAAAATTCTTATGTCTTTCTCCATTCTTTCAATTATCTGTTATATTTAATGTGATATTTTATTTGTGTCTTTGCAGATATTGTTTAAAGCCAAATCAAGGTCCTCTTCAACGTGATCTTCAAGCGTGAAATAGGACACGGGCTTTCACTTATTTTATACAAGTAGTACCGGTTTTCTAGGACTTGCTTACCTGGTGACCAAAACCATGTACTGACAATATGACAGGTTGGTGGTACTGGTGACTACTGAGACTAAAACAAACTATACGTGACTCAAACAGAATCAAATTTCTGCCTATCAGTACCATGCTCCTTAAGCAAAGGAAGTAGCGTAACTCTACGCCCTCCTTATAAAGGACCACTGGAAAATTATATATCTCTTCAGACTTCTTTCTCTGATTCAGTTTGTTAATCCCTATGGCAAAGGACTTATATATTAGATTCCGGAAGATGACCCAGAAAGACCACTTAGGAAAAGTCACAAGACTTCCCTGCATAATATAAGGTAGAATAGAATGTAGAGCTATGGCAAATAAGAACAACAAACTTCTTTAAACATTTCTATCAATCAGCAGTTTATTACATTGTAAACAGCCCATATAGAACAGTTTTAAAGAATTTTGCATGAAACAGATGCTTAGATTAGAAGACCTATAAATTATGTGTCTGTTATAAACTTTACTCAAAGTGGAACCATCAATATACCTTGATAAGGCTGATAAGACTTTAGAGAAATTATGACTCATCACTAAAATTATACTTTAAGTACTATCATCACAAATATATACATTATTTAAACATGAAGGTCATGGGGAAAGGTGTGGTAAGAGTAACTGAATTTCCAGCGCTATGCTGTGTACTTCCAAATCATCTCATTTAACTGGTAAATTTTCCTGTGATGTTAACATTACTATGTGAGTTGAGAAAACAGTAAGTAATAGCCATTAAGTGACTCTATTGTAAAGTCAGCATACAAATCCTCATGTGCTTGAATATACCAGTTTGTGAAACGTGGTAATGGCCAACAGCTAAATTCAGAAAAAAATTCAATACAGTTGGAGTTTACAAAGTTGGCTACAACAGTATGTCCCATCCCATTTTCTCTTTTATAGTGTGATTTCCTGTGCCAAGAAATAAAACCAATTTGCCCTCCTCTTGATATGGGCTGGTCTTGTGATCTGCTTTGACCAACAGAATGGGCACAGTGATTCTGGGTTGCTCATGAATCTGGGCCTTCAAAGACCTACAGCTTCTGCCTTTGCCTTTGGAACATTTTTTCTTGGCATCTGGCTATCCTGATGTAAGGGAGCCCAATTAACATCACAGAGAGGCACCCTTGCCGAGAACTAAGGGCCAGGGGCCAGCAACCTGCATCCATTGCCAGTCATGTGAGGAGGCCGTTTGAGTCTGCACTGCCTTCTTAGCACTACAAGGAAAGCCACACAAGGCAGAAGATTCACCCAGTCAACCCTTAAAATGATGAGAAATAGTAAATTCCTGTTGTTTAAGCCACTAAACCTTAGAGTGGTTTGTTATGAAGCAACTGATAAGTAAAACACTATTTCCCTTAGAAATGTATTTCAACAATACCAGTGTCAGCACTTAAATGGCCAATAAAAACCAGAATATACTTGGTTTCTGTGACTGAAATAGAATTGTGAAAAAACATAATAAAGCCTAAGCTTTAAGAATTACTAAGGGTTTGGGCACCCAGGCGGCTCAGTCAGTTAAGTGTCTGACTCTTGATTTCAGCTCAGGTCATGATCTCAGGGTTTGTGAGTTCAAGCCCCACACTGGGCTCCACACAGAGAGTGCAGAGCCTTCTTGGGATTCTCTCTCTCCCTCTCTCTCTCTCTCTCTCTGCCCCTCCCATGCCCACTTTCTCGCTCTCTCAAAATAAATAAACTTAAAAAAAAAAAGTTACACTTAGTTTAAATAAAAAAAAACCAGTAGGGTTCAGTGCTTAAAATCACAATGTGTCATAAAATGACAAGGACTATTTATGGATAAAGTTAATACTGACAAATCACTAAGTCTTAAAATAAGAAAATAAGAAGGCATCACTTTAAGTTCAAAAAAGAAAGACAAATAGGTAACAAGGCAGAGTTTGGTTAGATCAAAATAGATAAGCCAGATTAAATTTCTTAGCCTGTGTATTATAGACCACCATCATATGAATAGTATACAATAAAATATACAGCACTGAATCATACTAAACATTCTATCTTATTCAGAAAATTCTTCAAAGAAGAATTAAAATAGCAACACACCACAGAAGGAGCAAAATACCAAATATTCATAAATATTTCCAGTTGGCAGAGTCTGGATTACAGTCTACTGTCTTAAATTAAACATCTATTATATGAAAGTACTGTTATACCATGAAATATGCTTAGTACACACAAATTAAAAAAAATTCTTTTAGATACTCTTAGGGATAGCGGATGCTAATTTATTACAAAAAGTAAGAATATAGTTGATTTATGAAAGATAACCATCATCTCCAGTGATGTCATTGACAAGGAGATTACTTAGATAGACAATTGCTTTGATCCAATAAAACGGAGTCTCTTATGATTTAAACAGCAGAGAGAAAATAACCTGGCATAATTCCTACTTTGCTGCTAT